>NW_012115422.1:1062331-1083778 GCF_000951035.1 Colobus angolensis palliatus
GGTGGGGTTGGGGGCGGGGGCCAGCTTTGATCGCTCCAGCTCTGTTGTAATTTTGTCTTCGCCAGATAGATTAGCTGGAACCGCCAGCCCTAGCTTGGAGTTCCGTTCCACGGAGTACCCTCCCTCCCCACCCCCCGCGTCATCTCGCGCTTGGAGCCGGGTCGCCGCTCCTTCCGAAGTCTCGCTGGAAACTTCAAGGGCTGATGGTTCTGTGTTCCTGACGTAATTAGGAGGCCACGCAGCTCCCCAACACTCCGTTAAACAAATATGTAAGTCGTCCTCCCTCTCTCTGGGGACAGACTCTAGGGAAGGAGGCAGCTGGGCCCGCTCCGGGTGGTGTCCTTGGCTAGCGGAGTGGCGTCGCTGTGACCTTCCGCCGCCCCTCGGGGCCTTGGTCTTTCTAAGTTCTTCCTTAGGAAGCGGAGAGAGAGAGGCAGAGAACGTGCACCTCGCCACCCACCGGACAAGCTGAGAGGACCTTGTCTTTGCTTGAAAAGTTTTCTAGATAAATCGCTCGGGTGGTTCTAAGCTATGATGAACCAGAGGCTGGGCCCGGTTCTTCTCCAGAACAGCGCGTGGATGTAAAGGAGATGAAATCGTCCTCCCCCATTGCTTTCTTTTTCTTCCCCATATAAATCAGTCATATAATTCATTCGCATTGTTTAAGGTACATTGATCAATCTAATGGCTTGTAATAGGCTCCTAATTGCCACTTGCAGAATCCTGTAGGCTCACATTAGAACAGGGAAGGTTCCAGGCAAGTCCACCTGAAGCTTGAGTTTGGGCGATTACAGAACCCAGGAAGAAAGTCTAGATGGCACGGCCACTCCGGTCTCAGTTCTACAGGGGAGGGAAGAAAGGGGGTGTTAGTGGGGATATTTGCTGTTCATTTTTCCCCCAGTCTCCCTTCCAAATCTGTCACGATTAATGAGCAAAGCCCATGCCACAATTTATAGATTATTGTGGACGGAGGATCATTTTGTTGATATCAGACAAGAAACTTTCCTTACTTGCATCCTTGTGTCTGTATTTACAGTAAAAACTTCCTTAGTCACAAACAGATATGCATTTAGCCATACCTTTTCTTTTTACTTACTTATTTTTAATAAAGCAACATCAGGAGTTGTGATAGGAAATAACATGGGGGAGGGTGTGTTAAAGGGAAGGAAGGAAAAGCCAATCTTTATCCCAGAGTGTCCTGGAGGTATGCCTACACTCCTGTTTAACATCTTGTGGTTGTAGTGCCTTCTCCAAGCCCTGGATGGAGGAGGAAAGAGTTGGAAGCCTCCTCAAATCTGCCTATGAAAGGATAAAACTGAGGAAACTGGTACTCTGGCTAGGAGAAACTGAGTAATGATCAGAATCCTGGCCTCTGGCTTTTTCTTGATGTTAGTTCAGGTCTATGTGAAAAGATTGCTTTAATGTCTCCAAAGGTGGTTCCATTAGAGTTGGCTGAGACAATACGTGTGCATCATTTTGGAAGAGATGCTCTTAAAAAGAAGAAAGTCGCTACAGAATGCCACATTTGCTTAGGTCTAAGACCCTTCTTTGGTAGTTGCTCAGGGAGGGAGGAAAGTAAAACCCCAAGCTGAATAGGCCCCCCATAGTTTCCGAGTGATGTAGTAAACAAATCTATGATGCTTGTTGAATAATCTTCCAATAATTGCAGTCATTAAAATCATCACACAGTCTACAGTCACCTTCCTTCCTTTGACACACCAGTCTTTCCCTTAATTGTTAATGCATTTTGGGCTCAGATAAACAGATCAAGGCAAGCTTAAAATATATGGCCCAGATACATCTAACAGCAGAAAATTAGTTGTGTAACAAATGTTTGGACTATACTTAATGGACTAGGGGTTTTCAATTTCTTCAGCAGACCCTACAGAGGCAAGAAAGATTTGCATCTTCTACCACTGCTAAATAGCAGTGACGCCTCTGAGATACAAAAAAAAGAAAAGATGAAAGTCCCATTGGCTTATTGAATCTTCCTTGCTCTTTCATTTGCAAGAGTTGGGCTGGAATTAGGACATTACAGAACAAATATTAAAGGAAAGCTCAACAGAAACTGTGGGAGAGTTCCTCAATTCTTAATTAATTTTCTCCATCCATTTGATCTCAACAACTGGTCCTTTAAAAAATATAAATATGTGTTAACTATAAAAGATTCCCTGCTAATCAAAGGCTGTATTTCATTTTCACCCACCGCTGACAAGACTCCAACTGTGGAAAGGATTCACCCGACTCAACAGGCACTATGGACCTTCCTGGGCTTCCTTCTCCCTTGCTCATGGCAGGCAACATTGGTACACAAGGGCAGCTTTTTCTTTTTTTAACTCAAGTTATTAATGTATCTCTGCAACTCCCACACCGTGCTGACCTGATAATCACTGCTCTAGTGAAGATCATGCAAATGAAAAGCATAATTAATTGCACAAATCATTTAAAAAGGAGCGCTGTGGCTTAGCAAATAAATAAAGGCAGTAGGGAGGACAGGTCAGATAAATGCTTTTTATAGGCTGGGCTCCCTTCACCCCCAACCCCTCCTCCTAGTCCCGGTGGTCCAGACTTTGACTGCAGCCAGCCTGGCCAAGGCGAGCACCTTCCGTTCCTCCTCCCCCAATGCCTCCCCTTCAACCATATTCCGGAGTCCCCCCAACTCCACCTCACCCCACCCCAACCTCACCCCACCCCAGCGATGTATATCCGCTGCTAAACTCTGTGCCAGGTCAAAGCTCTGGGGAGACTGGGCAGTCACTTAATATTTAACCAACTACTATATCTAGTTATTCAGAAAATAACTGGTCCTCCCAGTCGCCACTATGTTTTCTGCGCATCAGGGAGAAGCATTTTATCTGTGGCTTAGGAGGTCCAATCCTTCCTATCAGCGCTAATGACCGAATTGTTTCCCTGGCTTTGCCTTCTAAACACAGCAACTTGAGCAGTTGCTCAGATCAAAGCTCCCGGGAGAGGCTAGATGGGAGAAACAATATTTGTTCAAAGGAAGTGAACTCTTCCCTTTAATTACCCTATTCTTCTTTATTAGGATTCGTATTGAATTTTTTTGCAAAAAAATTATGTTGATTTAACCATAGTGTATTTATGATGTAAATATATTCCAAGATGAAAACGTCACGGATCAATTGTAAAGGACCCGGATACATAATTTTAAAAAATCAGTTTCAGTGTATATGAGGTTCTCACCCCACTTTCGCTGCTCAGTCAGATTTGTTTATGCAGAATCGACATTTAATAGTGCTAATTGCACTCCAGTTAAATTGCCCTGATTGCAGAAAGGGAAGCAATTTTCGTGCTCTCTGTCTGGGTTTGGAAGAAATTGTTTTATATTCACCTCTTTATAAAGAAGTGGAGATAAGGCACCGGGGCCTTTGCACAAATTGCACTTAGGGGCTGACTGGCAGCATTCAGGCGCTATAATAGAGCATTATTTGGCCGTTTTGAATAATGTAAAGCGTTTGCTGAAAGCTATTCTCCTGAAAATTGCTTTAACTTTTAAAAGGGTGATGATTCACTCCAAACCAGGCCTTTGTTACATTGTCATTATTTCCCCAAATGTTTTAACAGTCAGCTCAACACTTTAGCATAACACATTGATCTTTGTTTAAAAACTAGATTTTTTTAGAGGATGAAAAAAATCTGTCAGACGAAAAAAATCTGGACTTCCTCCGAAAGATTTCCTTGGGGCCCCACCTTAGAGTTGAAGTGGCCCGGGTGTTTGCCTGCGTTCGTTTGGAAGATTTCCCTAACTTTTATTGTGATGCGGACGCGTGTATCTAAAGGAATATGCGAGTGCCCACGTCTAGAGTCTGACAGCTGGAACTACGGGAAAACGGCGGGAGGGGGAGGGGAGGAGACCCGAGGGGAGGAGGAGAAGAGGAAGGCGAGCAGGGCGCCGGAGCCCGAGGTGTCTGCGAGAACTGTTTTAAATGGTTGGCTTGAAAATGTCACTAGTGCTAAGTGGCTTTTCGGATTGTCTTATTTATTACTTTGTCAGGTTTCCTTAAGGAGAGGGTGTGTTGGGGGTGGGGGAGGAGGTGGACGGGGGAAACCTCGGCGTTTCTCCTCCCCGGGCTGCACAGGGTGAGTCGGAAACGCCTCGCTGCCACTTAACAATCCCTCTATTAGTAAATCCACGCGGAGACTCTATGGGAAGCCGAGAACCACTGTCTTCTTCCAGGGCAGAAGTCACCTGTTGGGAACGGCCCCCGGGTCCCCCTGCTGGGCTTTCCGGCTCGTCTAGGCGGTCTGATTTCTCTTCAACCCTCCACCCCGCGTCCCCCAGGGACTTTTCACACCTCCCCACCCCCATTTCCACTACAGTCTCCCAGGGCACAGCACTTCATTGACAGCCACACGAGCCTTCTCGTTCTCTTCTCCTCTGTCCCTTCTCTCTCTAATTTCCTTGGTGCTTTCGCCACCTTAAACAAAAAAGAGAAAAAAATAAAAGAAGAAGAAGAAAAAAGAAAACATTCTGAGCCAAAGTATTTTAACAGGAATCCAAGAAAGCGACCCTCATAGCCCTCCCCACCCACGGAGTGCGCCAAGAGGCACCCAGGCTCCATCACAGGGCCGAGAGCAGTGCCACTCTGGTCTTACTTTTAGGTCAAGAGATCTTGCAAAATAGAAGAGAAAACACGGGTGGCACAGTTCCACATCCTTGTCATTTGCACCCGCTCTGCGACAACTCATCGTTTGCACTCGAGGGTTTGGGGTTGGTAGTTTAATTTTTTTTTTCCTAAGAAGCAGGGTGTGGGTTTGGTGGGGAGTGTGCTATGTTAAAACCAGCTCCCAGGTCTGCCCGAGGGCGCTGGTATTTCTGGTTGAGAAACAGCTTCTGGTTACCCTGGAGAAGAAAGAGAAAGCAGGGCCCAGAAAGAGAAAAACAAGCAGTTCAGCGGTTGCTGGGGGACTCGAAGACGCACCCTGGTCTGTTTGAGGACACCTCTTTTCACATTGACAAGGTCCAAGGAGGACTTCAGGATGCTTCCAGCCTGCAAAATGTGGGGGCGCCCACGTGTGGCCTGGTCCTCAGCCTTCCCGGGTGAAAATCCTGGAGAGATTTCTCGGGCACGTCCGTGAAAGCAGGGCACTGAGGTGGACCCCACCTCTTAACACGGCGCACTTGCCTTACAGACGAGACTCTAGGCCTTGGTAGTCTGGAGTGGGAGTGGGCTGGAGCTGGGACAAGAAAATTCCACTCCAGGATGAAACGCGACATGCAAATCTTCACCGGGTTAAACAAACAGCCGAGCAAGCTGCAGCTTCAGCGGAGGTGGAGGTGGGGGCGGACGCCGCTCGCGCTGGTCTCTGTTTCCAAAGTTGTTACAATGTGAAAATAAGCGGCTTCGTGCAGCGTGTTGTATGGGTTGATGCCTCCCACCCCCACACCAGCCCCCAGCAAAACCCGGCAGATAATCAGCACATCCCACTGTTTAGTCATATTTGACAACTGGGTTAACCTGGTATCTTAGCGCTGGCGAAACCGTACAAAGGGTGCCCTCAATTACCACCAGAAGCCTCTAGCGTGAGTGGCACTTGTATTACCCCCCGGGTCAGAGGCCAGAGCGACAATTAGGAAGTCACTTACACCGCTGGGGGGAAATGGCGGGATACAGCAGGCTCCAGGCCCTCCCAACAAATCTGTGGATGTAGATCTGTACAGAGAGGCCTATTTCGCTCCTCTCAGAGGAACTGTCCCTTCGTGCCCACTCCCCAGTATAACTGTGAGAGTAACATTGAATCTAGTGGAATAAGGAATTGGGTAGAAGACACACGAAAATGATTTAAAAAAAAAAATCCCAAGCAAGAATGATAGATATAAGCTGAAGTTGTGTTCTGTAGGCAAGAGCCTGGACACACAAAGTGAGGGCTGACAGTTCCGTCTCCACTTGGGCCCTGCTGGTGCGGGCTGTGCCTGGGTGTCTCCTCCTCTCCTGCCTCCTTTCCTACAAGTGGGGAGTCGAGTAGGACTGTCAGCCCTAACTTGCAACATCTCGGGGTGGTTTGTGTGTGTGTGGGGGGGGTGCTTGTGGCCCGGTTTCATTGGTACTTAAACCTGGCTTGGTGAGTGAGTGTGTGCAAATTTTTAATTGCACTGTAATTTCTTCAGTCCCCAGCCCGCCCTCGCCCCCCACCCAAGTATTTCCCCCTTACTCCCCCCCTCCCCCGCCGCCCTAGCTAGCAGACTTGACTGGCACGCGCCGGGAGCCCGGGCCCGGGCCCCTCGGCGCGTCTGATTGGCTGCGGGGCAGCTCCCGTCTGCTCTGCCTGCGCCCTCATTGGGTGAGAGGCGCAGCCAGCGGCACTTCAAAGCGGGTGCTCCTCGCACTTAGGCTGAGTTTAGCCGGCGGGAGCCCGGAGTCCGCTCGGCGCGAGCGCGGGGACGCGGGAGCCGCGCGGGACCCAAGCAGTTTTTCCGAGCAGCCGCCAGGCTCAGCCCCGCTCCCAGCCTCGCTGCGCAGCCAGAGACCTGCTATGGCCACGTCTATACTCGGGGTAAGTCGCAAGCGCGGCAATGCATTTGCTTGTTTTAACCGGAGTAATTTTTCGTTATGGCTTCTGGGGTCTGCGGCTCCCGAGAAACTGTTGCTGCTCGACTGCGGCTTCAGCTTCTATTAGCACTTTCCACATTTCTGGGACTGATTTTTTCCCAAGTTTTTGGAACCCAGCAGATGCCTTTGCAAGAAAAGGTCTTCTTAATGAAGTCCTTTTTTACTTGGTTTCAAAGAAAAGCTAGAGGTTTCTTTTCTTCCCCTCGTGATTTATACCCCACCCCCCGCCTTGCTTTGGGGATTTTGTTGCAATTATGCGACAGTGGTGTTTCCAGAAAACAGTCTTAATCGTTTTGCAGTCCATCTAGTCACGCTAATAAATATTTACATTTCTGCGGCTCCCCAGTTCGCCCGTGACTTTGAAAATACGTCTCTGGACGCTTATCCTCGGATTGTTGTTTTCATAATCGCTGTGTTTGTGTGTGTGTAAACTTTAAAACCAAACGTTTTCTATTAAAAAAGAAAAGTCAAGTCGTAGCCACCCTGGGAGTGCTGCAAGTTTCGCCCGTCCCTGGCTGCTGTTTCGGCCGCCTCCGCCCTCGCCCGGTGTTTGTTGTCTCTGGTCTCTGTGTTTACCTTCGCGCTTCACCCCGAAAGGCGACTTGGGGTCTTCTGGGAGAGGAGCCGGTTTACCGCAACAACCCAAGTCCGGTTGTAGTCAGGGTTGCAGTGACTGAGGCGGGGAACACGGAGGCATCTTTGATTTACAGCCTCAGCGAAGAGCAACTTTCCGGCGCCGGGACCTTCGCCGCGGTGATGACCACTGTCCCGCGCCCGGTGCAGTGACTCTTCCGCGGGCGCGTGGGGAGGAGGCGCGAGGCGGGGAGCTAGGGCCCCCCGGGAGCAGCCGCAGGGGACGAGGCTGCTCACGGGTGCACTTTCTTTCTTCCCCACTTCCTCCTGCCCTCCTCCTCCTTGCTCCCTCCCCCATCCTACCCACTTTAGGAAGAGCCGCGCTTCGGAACGACCCCGTTGGCCATGCTAGCGGCGACCTGCAACAAGATCGGCAACACGAGCCCGCTGACTACGCTGCCGGAGTCGAGCGCCTTCGCCAAAGGCGGCTTTCACCCCTGGAAGCGCTCCTCGTCCAGCTGCAACCTCGGCTCTAGCCTCTCGGGCTTCGCGGTGGCCACTGGGGGCCGTGGCTCGGGCGGCCTGGCGGGCGGCTCTGGCGCCGCCAACAGCGCCTTCTGCCTGGCCTCCACGTCGCCCACGTCGTCCGCCTTCAGCAGCGACTACGGCGGCCTCTTCTCCAACTCCGCGGCTGCCGCGGCGGCAGCGGCCGGAGTGTCCCCGCAGGAGGCGGGTGGCCAGTCGGCCTTCATTTCCAAGGTGCACACGACGGCGGCCGACGGCCTGTACCCGCGCGTGGGCATGGCGCACCCGTACGAGTCGTGGTACAAGTCCGGCTTCCATTCGACGCTGGCGGCCGGCGAGGTGACCAACGGCGCGGCGTCGTCGTGGTGGGACGTGCACAGCAGCCCGGGGTCGTGGCTGGAAGTGCAGAACCCCGCTGGGGGGCTCCAGAGCTCGCTGCACTCGGGCGCCCCCCAGGCCTCGCTGCACTCGCAGCTGGGCACCTACAACCCCGACTTCAGTTCGCTCACGCACTCGGCCTTCAGCTCCACCGGTCTCGGCTCCTCCGCCGCCGCCGCCTCGCACCTGCTCTCCACCAGCCAGCACCTGCTGGCCCAGGACGGCTTCAAGCCGGTGTTGCCCTCCTATTCGGACTCCAGCGCCGCCGTGGCAGCCGCCGCCGCCAGCGCCATGATCTCGGGTGCCGCAGCCGCCGCCGCCGGGGGGAGCTCAGCACGCTCTGCCCGCCGCTACTCGGGCCGCGCCACCTGCGACTGCCCCAACTGCCAGGAGGCGGAGCGGCTGGGCCCGGCCGGGGCGAGCCTGCGGCGCAAGGGCCTGCACAGCTGCCACATCCCGGGCTGCGGCAAGGTGTATGGGAAGACGTCGCACCTGAAGGCGCACCTGCGCTGGCACACGGGCGAGCGGCCCTTCGTGTGCAACTGGCTCTTCTGCGGCAAGCGCTTCACGCGCTCGGACGAGCTGCAGCGGCACTTGCGGACTCACACGGGCGAGAAGCGCTTCGCCTGTCCTGTGTGCAACAAGCGCTTCATGCGCAGCGACCACCTGAGCAAACACATTAAGACGCACAACGGGGGCGGCGGGGGCAAAAAGGGCAGCGACAGTGACACGGACGCCAGCAACCTGGAGACGCCCCGTTCCGAATCCCCCGACCTCATCCTGCATGACTCCGGAGTCAGTGCCGCCCGGGCGGCGGCAGCGGCAGCGGCGGCGGCGGCGGCGGCGGCCTCCTCGGGAGGCAAGGAAGCAGCGTCTGGCCCCAACGACTCTTAAGAGACCGGGCGAGAGGCGCGAGCACGCGAGCGAGTAGAGACACCGAGAACGAACGAGAGGTTCGGAGGGCGAGAGAGTGGGGGACGGGAGGGCAGGGGCTTCAGTGACGCGCCCGGGGCACCGGCTGGGCGCGAGGTGGAGCCGCTCAGGGTTCCCGGGCTGCGGTTCGCCCGCCGTGCGAGGAGCTCCCCTCGCCTTCTGCGCCCGGATGAGAATCGAATGCGTGGTCCGGAAACAAAAGCGAACCATCCTCCGACACAAACACTTTAAAAACTGTACTCCCAGACGTACACATACACCGGAGACCTGCAACCACAAGCACGCACACTCGCGCGCGCGCACACATACCACTCGCCCAAACTTCTCGAGCGAAGAGCAATACATAGAAAGGCTCCCTCTTTGCCCACTATCCACTTCCCTCCAACACCCGTCTCTTTCCTTTTCTCAAAAACAAGCCACCACCCAGCCAAGGACTGTCAGAACATTTGAAAACAAACGGGACCGATAAAAACACCCTTTGTGTGGATTATATTATATATAAAATGCTCCAAGTCCTGCCTGATGTCTACTTACAATGAGACTTTTCCTAAAAAAGGAAGCATCGAAAGGCTTAAGGTGAGATATTAAACTGGAAGTCTAGCGACAGTTTCTCTGTATTTCATAACATCTGTATAAATAGGGTTCAAAATATTGTGTTCTCTTTTATTTTCTTGTAAATGTTCATTCGAATAGAGTTTTTTTGGGTGAATCCCTGAAATTCAGGGAGTTTTTTTAATTTTCTGATGCACTTTGTGAAAGTCAGTATATATGTAAAAGATATTTAAAATGTTGAGTTATCATTTCACTCACAAACACGTAAGTTAAGGTCATCTAAAGAAATTAAATGCGTTTATCTGTATGAAGAAAATCTTGACATCATATTTTCATTTTGGTATTATTAAAGGACTCTGAACAATACATTTCCTTTTTTAAAAATCCTGTTTCCCCCTCAGTAACCTTTTCGTGGGTCGATATTTTTTTTTTTCGATTGGAAAAAAATTCCCTTAATGTTAGTTGTAGGTAATGTAAAGTTTATGTGGGTTATAAAAGCCATACTACATATACGTTTTTGAGAAGTCAAAATTATTTATTTGTATATCAACAGCATAAATTAAATTGGGTTATAAGGACGTGTAGTTGCATTGCTTAATGTGAAGGCTCTCAAAAGGTGACATTTTAAAACTCTGGAGCGCCTAAAAAATGCAAAGGTCCTTGGCAGCCTTAACTGGGGAGGTGCCTAAACCTCTGGGAGGTGTCAGAGAAAATTCTGGTGGGTTTGTTTGTTTTTAAAAAGTGATTTAAAAACAATCTGTGAAAGGAAAACGCTTTAAAAAAAGAAGTCTTTAGCTCCCAAGGCCCTGTATGTTGGAAGGCAACTCAAGGGAATAAATCGCTAGAGTCAATACCCCGGAAAAGACATTTCATGCCTAAATGAAAATCTTGTTAAATGTTATTAATTTTGACTTAGAGCACACAGCAGCCCCCTGTGCCTTGTATTCCCTTATTAGGGATTCATGTCTTATCAAATATCTAATTAATCTCCTAGACATCATTTGTTCTGGCCAACTTTATCTCAGCTGGTCCGCGGGGAAAACTCCAAATATTCTCTGTGACAAAGCTCCCTTGAAGATCTTTTTAATTGTCTAAATTAACTGCACCAAATTTGCATGTCAAACGGTAAAGGGCAACCTGAGATAAAATGTAAACGTTTTAAAAGCTCCCAAACTAAGCACTTGATTCGATAACTAGGCTTTTTAATGTTATGGAAGACAACTGCTCCTTTCCTTTTCAAAGACGGCTGATCTATGCAAATAGTGAATTGGAAATGCCTAGGTCCCCGCGCCGTCAAATGGCCCTCGCAGGTTATTTGAATATCAGTGGCGCTGCTTCTGAAAAGGTTCAAGGATGCTCTCTGACTTCTTTGTGATTACTCAGTGCGGCGTCTTATTCTGAAGAAAAAAACTCAGGAATAATTAAAGGCTGGGATCAGGCCTGGGAACACATTTGGGACAGGAATCTCATTTAGACAGTCTCTTTCAAAATAAGGCACAGTTAAATTGACCAGAAGGCAATTATTGAAATGAAAATTATTTTCACTCTCTTTGTCTTCTGACCACCAACTTAACAGCCCCAGTTTAAAAGAGGGAGAAAAGAGGGAGAGACAAAAGAAAATTGGTAAATGAGATAATTTCGCAATTCGAAAAAATGTTAATTTAGAAAATGAAGTACATATTTACAGAATAAAAATATTTCTAAAAGACTTCCCACACAAGAGGAAGTACAAGCGAAGTCAGCACCAACATAATTTTTTTTCCATTTTTGATTACTGTCCACCTTGGGAATTTGAGCGAAGGTTTTGATTTTTAGGAAAGAAAAAATAAATTCTTGTTATTAGCAATCATCAAAATGTTTTCTCGGAAACTGTTCTGAAACACCAAGTCGCAAAGTAGCGATAAAACAGAACGAAGGTCCCCAGCAGGGAGTTTGCAGCGTGACATTCAATGGCTTCTTCCTTCTCCTTCTTGAGCTCCCCGCAGCCAGGCTGCCCCGCTCTTCTTCCTGGAGTTTTTCTTCACTTTGGCCTTTTTCTCTCCCCGATCAAGCTGTTCATAACCGGGAGCACCCCACTCCCTAAGCCCCTCTGGTCGGGGAATGGTCTTCTGGAGAGCCAGCTGGTAGGGGCACGTTTCCAGGAGGGGCTTCGGACCGGGGCACTGGAGGCCCAGAGGGTGCCTGGCGCGTTTGGGGGCCGCGGGCTGGCGGCGCGGGGTAAAGGGTGTGGTGGGTCTCCCCAGGAACGCGGGCGCCCGGGCGTCGGGCCCAAGCAGCTTTGTTTGTCGTTGATAATAAAGGCAGATCAAAGGGCCCGGCTGTGCAGGTCCCGCTGGCCGCGCGGCTCCCTCCGCAGGCCAGTGATCAAGGCCTGTGAGCGCTGCCTCTGCCCCGCGGGTCAGCGGACGTCCATCACCCAGGCTCCTGGGAGCGGCGGGCGGCTGCCCCGGCCCGAGCGTCCAGCCGGGAGACAGCAGTCCACGGAACCTGAGCCCAGAGAGAGCAGGGCCCTGGGGCCCCGGCCGAAGCCAGCAGGCGAAAAGAGAGCCTAGGCCCCCTGCCTGGCCTCCCCCCTGTCCTAGGCGCCCCTGGGGGCACCGGGAACCTTGACTTGAGCAGGTGGCGACCGGCCGGCCGGGGTTGACCAAACTGGAGACAGCGCGCGTGGGAGGCGAGAGCCCCCCACTTAGAACACGAGTTCGGTCCCCAATTGCGGTGGGTCCGCGCCTCCCCAGGGCCACCTCGGGGCCCCAGAGGCCTGTGCCTCTCCGGCTCAGGGGCCAGAAGGCGCTGGAGGCGGTGGCCAAGGGCCCAAACTCAGAGGTGGGTAGCGGCCTGGAGGTCCGCGCGGGCGGGGGCCGCGGCCTGGGGGCGCAGAGTCGCGCCTGGGCCCGGGTGAGGGCAGTGCGATTTCGAGTTCCCCAGTTTCCCTGGCGTTTCCTGTCCCATAGCTTCCAGCGCAACAGAGGAACGAAAAGCAAATTTTCCTCTGCCCTGCGCCCACCCAGCCACGATCCACACCATCCTCCGGCGTCTCCTTTTCTGACACCAGTTTTCTCCCCTTGGAATGAATTGGATTCTACCTGACAAGGAAAAAGAAAAAGAAAAGAAAGAGATTTTCTTTCCTCGAGGCGGGAAACAACGTTATTTTGATGAGATTAGATTGTGCACCTGAATGGCGTGTCTGGACCTTCCGTCAAATCGTTACAAGTCGTGTAAAATTGAATTTCTTTTTATTCGGATGGAAACTTTATTTATTTTAACTCTAATCTTATTTGCATCTATTATCTGTATTCACCAAGGCTCTCTTCCACTACAAAAATGCAGATGAAGTAAATCTCACATAAATCCCGCCCATTTGTGTAATTGGTATACTAAGTGTTTATTTTAAGTGAGAATAATTTAGCTACAAATTTTCTTAAGGAATAACATTCTTAACACATTAAAAAAACTGAAAACTCTGATTTGCTTTTATGTTTGACAGTAGCTCTTGATTCCCGTAAGAGGAGCTTGGCGAGTGCGGCTCGCTGGCGCCACCTAGAGCTCCGAGGAGGGAAGGCCGCCGCCTGCCCGGCTTGCGGCTGTCAGCGCGTGGAGACCGGCTTTTGCCGCGAGCAGCAGCAATCAAGCGGATCCTGCGAAGAAACGCGAGGGTTTGCGTTCCAGCGGGGAACGAACCCTGCTATTGGGGGTGGGGAGCACTACTTGGCAGTGGCTTCTGGGCAAAAGGGTCGTTTCTGGAACGTGCTAACTGAAAATCCAAACAAAACAAAATAAGGACCGGTTGGCCCTGGTCTTAGAATTGTCGCATTTAACATCCTTTTCAAGGCAACTTCAGGGTCTTCCAACTTAAAGTTGAGAGCGCTGAAGCGTTATCGGCAGCGACGTGGACCCCAGGATGTGGGGATCCAGCTGTGGACGCAGACCCCTACGACTCTGCATCCGCGGCTCCCGGCCCGCAAGGCCCGCGTGGACTATCCGGGGCGGGCTGGAACCAGGCCGATTCAAACAGGTCACCAACCCATCCCACCCTACCACCCTCCCGTGGACAATCAGGGAGGCAAGGGACCCGCTGCTTTCGCAGCCCCAACCCGAGGCGGGCCAGAGCAGCCTTCTGCCTCGCCTTCGTCCTCCGGCGGACACCCCAGCCCGAGTGGGGCGCGGGGGAGCTGCTGGGCAGGCAGGAGCCGGGTCCGGTGCGCAAGGCCCCCGAGGCGACGAGAAGCCCCAGATGCCCCGCTCCAGGCCTCCCCGAAGGGTGCGCACATCCTCCCGGAGCAAAACGACCCCTTTTGTCCTCTCCTTTTCCCTTTGAAACCCAAATCTGAAATCGGTTAACAGTTGGGGGCGTTGGCCAATTTTCTCTCCTCTCAGGGCATCGTCCTACCCCCGCCGCCCCTTTCCGTCCTCTTCCAGTCCACTGTCTCCCTGACCCCAACCTGTCTTCGGACTACGTGGAGTGACTTCCTCCTCCTCCATTTTTGTGCCCCCCACCTCCCCAGCGCGTATTTATTGTATTTTAATTTAAAAAGCGACACCTTCAAACCCTGCGCCCGAGGCGGCTGAGGCGCAGTCACCCGCAGTCGAGAAAGCCCGGCCAAGGCGCCTGGGTGCCGGGCTCCCTGAACTCGAGCCGGGGAGCAGCAGCGCGTTTCCGGGGACTCGCAGCCACCTTTGCGGCGGGTAACTCGGCTGGGTTTGTATTTGCTGTTTTAATACAAACCCCGCCGCACTGCCTATTTCAAAGATGTGCTAATTACTACTTGGATAGCAGGGCGCAAAGTCCTTGTCCATTTCCCAGTACAAAGTAGGTTGCTAGAAAATTTGAAATTGCCTTTCAGCCTAAAGCTGCCTTACCTGAATGTCATAATTACAGTAATTATGTACATCCAAATTACATGCTAATTAAATTAGAATCAAATCGTTCTAAATCGAAATCAAATGAGGTAGTGAAGAATTAATCAATGACAACATAAATAGAGAGCTTCCTTCAGAGATATTTATTGTAACGATACAAGGAGGAATTTGATCTGAAAAAGTCACCTGTTTGTTTACTTTCAAATTAGTAATCAGTTATTATCCCTTCTCCATAATTTTAACCGTTCAGTGTTATTTACCCCCCACCCTTCCCAGACGCCGGAGTGTATAGAAATATGTATGAAGTAAATATATACAGACATGCCTCCCCCATATATTGTTGATACAAATATAGACTGTGTGTTTGCAACTCCAGTTAAGGAAAGGGTTTCAGAATGTCCGTGGGGACACGTCCCTCCAGGGCCGGCTGTCGAGGACCCGGAAAACCACAGCCCCTAAGAGTTCCAGATTTTCCAAGACCCTTATACTCTCTTCCTTTAGAATTTCACACTGGGGATTTTGCATTGTTTTGCCGGCGTGTAACGATTTCAGGGTGATTCATTTATTTACAAAGGAAATGCAAAGTGGCAGGGTGTCTCCCCCAGTCCACATTCTGCTTGCAGATTGCTGACGAAAGTTGATATCTTCATGTTTGTCCCAAGAGCTTCATAAAGCGCCCTCTTCACCTGTGGAGCGCGAGCGACCAGAACAATTCGCTCGCTTTCCTAACTGCTGAAGGCGAGTCCGACCCGCGCGGGGGACTGCGCCCGAGGCCCGGCAAGCTTAGGCGGGGACTGGCAGGGCCCTTGGCGGGAGGGCCCCCAGCGAAAGGCCTGAGAATTGCTTCTAAGGGGTGGCTTGGGCCAACGAGGGGCCAGGGAGTCACGCAGAGGGCCGGCCCCGACCGTTCCCCGCCGCACCTTGTGGGTCGGGTGTCGGGCGGCCTCCTGGCGCCGGAGGCGCATCTGCTGGGAAGGGTGTGCGCCCCCTCGTTCTCGGCCTCCTCATTTCGGTTTGGGGTGTTTTCGCAAGGTTGCCAGACGCGCATCCAGAGAAGGAAACCACCAGAGCACGCAGAGGGGCGTCGCCTCGGGATGGGAAGGGGCGACCCCAGCCAAGATTCATCCGGTCACCCTACTCCACCCCACATTCTGGCTTCCTTTAGGTTTAGGGCGACGTCCTCCTGGGAAGCCCTGCTCTATCAGTCCAGGAACCCTCGGACCTCCTCTTCTGTCCACCCCCTCGCAAAGCCCTTCAAGCCGGAGGGACTGGAGAAAGGCGACTCCGGGGCAGCTTGGACCGGAGGGTGGGTTTCTTTTCATTCCAGGCAGTTCTCCGCGTTCATCCCGCACATCTTCGTCATTATTGTTACATTCTGGGCATTCTGGGGATGATGTTAAGTGTGGCATGAAGGGAGGAGAAACGGGGAAGGTGCTGTGGAGTTACCTCTTCCTTTCCCGTCATCAGGAACCGGATTTTAGGAGCCTCGATCAGGTAGGAGAGCTCTCAGCGGCCCCCGCTTTCCCAAACCTTAGTTTCCCCGGTCTGACTTTTTCCTCACAACTTTTTAAAGGCCTTTTGCCTTTTTGATCAGAGAATGCTCCCAAGGCCTGCAGGTATTGCATGCTTTTATCTCTTTTCCAGAAATGACAACTATAGTAGAGGTTTTCTTTTTCAGAAAACCTAAATAAGATTTTTAAATATCATTCAGCTGCTGAAGCTAAAAGTGCTACTTTCTTCCTGGTCTTAGGACCGGAATGTGGAGCTGCGGCCCTCCGGAGCCGCCTCCACCAGCGTCTTGGCCCAGTGGTCATTAGGTAAGGAGAAGAGTGAAATGGCTCAGGTGGATTTTGAACCGTTTGAGCTTCAATGCCAAAGCATACCAAATGTTTGGTGATTAAAACTGGGAAACGCCTGCTCCCAGCAGCGTGGAATGATTTGATTCACTATGAGCAAGCAGTCTCATGGAAGAACAGCAAGAAAGGTCTCTCCAAACCTTTTGGATGAAAAGCTTTCTTAAGATTACAGCCCTATGGTTCAAAACAAGATCTCCGCTTCATAATGCAAGGTAAGCAGACCTGCCACTATGCTGCAGAAACCTCTGCCCATTTTGGCCTTTATTAAAATAAATTATGACTAATTTACCACGGAGACGTTCAGATAAACAAGTTCTAACCTAGCAACTTGATATTTCTTGGTTATTTATAAATCGACAGCACCTCCTACAGGAATTAATTTGCTAGTGTTATGTTAAATGTTAGGTTAGGAGAAAAGTCCCTGCGGAGGCAGAGGGAGAAATGCCTCCAAAATGTGTCCTATGCGCGTGCAGTTTCAGGCTCATGGATGAGTAAGAAACGTGTAAGTCTGCCAAGATTTCTTTAAAGGAACTTCTCTATTAAGGGTAAGAATGACAAATTTCACCATGCTGGTTTTCTAAAAAACATCCCCGTTGAAGACTTTTGTTTGGGTTCTTAAGTCATAGATTCACTAACCGTGGAGGATTCTTCTTGGGTTTTAGGTACTGAGAGTAATCCCTACACATACTAGACATCCCTTTTATTATGAGGTTTATCTTATGAGGTTCATCTCCTTGGTTTCTACCTTATATTTCAAAAGGCAAAAGCAGAATTACATGTCCAATATATTTTTTTCAATATTTTTATTTTAAAAGTAACTTCCAATTATTTTACCCATCATTAGGGTATGTGGAACACATTAGCTAAGCCTCTTGAAAGCTCTTTGTTATCATGGTATGATTTTGTGTGAACATGCCTCTCTTCCGTTTTTAAGTTTACAAAGTTAGAATGGTAGTTCATTAGGGCTGTTGAGCACCCTTGGGTGACCAAGGCTGAAAGCCAGACAGAAAATCAACATCTTCCATAACTACATGGAGATTTTTTCTCAGAATTAGATGGGTAAAAATATTGGAGCTTCTGGCAGTACTTTCTAGTTTCTCAATCCTAACAATAAGGATAATTAAATCAGAGACTAAAAAAATTCAGTCACTTTATAAAGTTAAAAGTGGACCACATTGGCCAGGCATGGTGGTTCACGCCTATAATCCCAGCACTTTGGGAGGCTGAGGCAGGCAGATTGCTTGAGCTCTGGAGTTCAAGACCAGCCTGAGCAACCTCATCTGCATTAAAAAAGTGGACCACGGTGTGTGAGTCAAATGAGAAAAGTGTAAGAAATAACATATTTAATTCATTTTGAATTACAGGATGCATTTCAGCATTTCTCTTCATGAACACTATATTGCTTCAGAAACCCTTTAAGGTAGTATTGCATAGGTTTTGACATTATAAAAATTATAAAGTCTAAAAAGGCAGAAGATAGAAAATAATCACTGCAACACTGATGAACTCAAGGTGTAAATTAGCAGTCTTTATCAATTTCAAATGCATGCTTTTTTTTTTTTTTAAGTGAAGAAGGGATCTTTGAGGTGCGCTATAGGTTATTAAACAATACTGTGGAAGGAATTCAAGTTCCTCCCCCCTTCGTCTTAAAAATCTAAATAATCAAGGGTTGTTTACCTCTTCACTTAAGTTTTTCTTAGAGGACATTTGTTTTGTGTGTGTGCACAGACAAGGCAAAGACATATATATATCAGATGATGTGGTTTTACTTCTTTAAAATGTTACTGTCTTACAGAATTTATGAAATTGTGACTGCCAACTATCGAAACCATCTAATCAATATTCGTTTTGTATTAATTAGCAGATGGTTAAAAAATATAGAACACTGATAACAAAAATACTTGTGTCCAAGATGTGAAGTTTTTTGGAACTGTGTTACTTGTGATTTGTACCAGTTCTTTCTATAGTTTTCCCTTACCATATCCTTTGAAACACAAGGGAAAATTTGCAGCTAAATTTAAATATGCCTTATATACCTATACTGGTGAAATATCAAAGTAGTTTGTTTCATTTGAAAATCTACCCCCTGTCCCCCGCCGCCGACCACTGGCAGGATCAACCAGGTATGAAAATCTTTAATAGTTGTAAGACAGTAATAGAAGGGCCATTTGTGGAAGGCACAGTAATAGTCCCTCATAGATGTACATATCCTAACCCCTGGAACCTGTGAATATGTTACATTATGAAGAAAAGGGGAATTAAAGTTGCAGATAGAATTAACATTGATCTTACAATTGGGAGATTATTGCATGATTCTTCAGGTGGGCCCGATGTAATCACAAGGTACTTAAAATTGGAAGAGGGATGCAGAATGTCAAAGTGTCAGAATGATTAGATTTGAGAAGGACTTGACTTCTCTTTGTTAGCTTTGAAAATGGAGGAAGGGGGCCAGGAGCCAAGAAATGCAGGCAGCATCTAGAAGCTGGAACAGGCAAGCAAATCTATTTTCCCCTTGAGCCTCTAGAAGAAACACAATTCTACTGACACCTTGACTTTAGTCCAGTGAGACCCACGTCAAACTTCTGACCTCTAGAAATGTTAAGCTAATACAGTTGGATTGTTTTTTGTTTTGTTTTGTTTTTGAGATGGGAGTCTTGCTCCATCACCCAGGCTGGAGTGCAGTGGCACGACCTTGGCTCACTGAAACCTCCTCCTCCCGGGTTCAAGCGGTTCTCCCACCTCAGCCTCCTGAGTAGCTGGGACTACAGGTGCATGCTGCCATGCTTGGCTAATTTTTTTTTTTCTTGAGATGGAGTCTCACTCTGTCGCCCGTGCTGGAGTGCAGTGGCATAATCTCAGCTCACTGAAACATCCACCTTCCGGGTACAAGCGAATATCCTGCCTCAGACTCCCGAATAGCTGGGACTACAGCAAATGCCACCATGCCCGGCTAATTTTTGGTATTTTTAGTAGACACGCAGTTTCACCATGTTGGCCAGGCTGGTCTCGAACTCCTGACCTCAGGTGATCCGCCCGCCTGGGCCTCCCAAAGTGCTGGGATTACAGGCATAAGCCACCGTGCTTGGCCCAGCTGGAGTGTTTTAAGTTTGAGGTAACTTGTATACCTGCACAAAAAACTAGTATTATCCAAATGTAAACAGCTTATTCTATAGAACAAAAGGTTAAGGGGGCTTAAAAGTCTTAAAGATTTATTAATCCATTGTTTAATTTATACTAGTGAATTTGGATAATAATTACAATTCACTTCAAGCAAATTCAAATCCTTGAATAACAAATTTGAATTGAAAAAATTAAATTATACCCATTCAATGTACTGTCATTCTTTTAATGATGTTTCAGAACAAAGAAAATGTCACAGAGTTATATAAGGTTTTTATCTGGTATGGGGCACAAGAAACAGTTACCAATAGAAAATATTTCTACAGCCCCAAAATAGCTTACTTACAAATATTTGCAAAATTCATTCTTATAGTACTCATGTAGTCTTGTACTTGAATTGACAGTTTACAGAGATGAAAAATTAAAATTGAGCTTTTTTATTAGAAAGACAATAGTACATAATTTAGCCCTTGCTATAAGTATTCAATAAAAAAGTGGAGATATTTTTACTCCCAGGTAATTGTCACATACAGTCTTTCTTCTCTACTTCTGCCTCATTCTCTTTGTGTCACTTCAGTATGCGTATCTCCTGTACATTTTTTCTCCTCTGTACACATCTGTGCCATGGCTTCTGGTGTCATTTCTTCTGCTTTGCTCTGCACTGGGACTCTGCTGTGGCCGTTTTCTTATCTCCCTTTGCTTGTAACTACCAGGACTTCTGCTCTGGCTTCTCCTGCTCCTTTCCTCCCTGCCATGGCTTCTGCTGCTCCCCTCCTTTCTTTCAGAGCCTCTCTTCTCTGGGCTATGATTACGGCTTCTGGACTTTTTGTCAGAATCGGAATGGCTCCATTTGCTGTTCTCCCTAGAACTCTCGCGTTTTAAGAACCTGGGCTTTTCCTTGGCTTTTTCCCGGTTATGGTGACTGCTAGAAAGTTCTTCATGAAGTTTTCTCTTCTTAGACTTGTCCTTCTCTTCAGAATCACTGTTGTTATGCCCTGAACACTTGCTTTTCTTTCTTTTCTTCCTTTCTATTTTTTTTTCTTTATTGTCACTCTCACTCTCACTACTGCTTTCTGAAGTCTCAGTAGAGGAAGAGGAGGAGGAGGAGGAGGAAGAAGAGGACTTATGTTTTTTGTGCTTACTTCTGCTCTTCTGAAACTTTTTCTTTTTTCTATCTTTTTTCTTTTTTCTCTTCTCCAGTCGATCTAATTTCCTGTAATTGGGAAACAAATAGTAACAGACTGTGTGAAAAACAGCTATTTCATCAACTGTAAGTTATGAACAAACAATATATTTTCTTAGAAGTTATTAAAAATCGTATCCATGGCAGGGCGTGGTGGCTCATGCCTGTAATCCCAGCACTTTGGGAGGCCAAGGCGAGCAGATCACAAGGTCAGGAGTTCGAGATCAGACTAACATGGTGAAACCCCATCTCTAGTAAAAATACAAAAATTATCTGGGCATGGTGGCACATGCCTGTAATCCCAGCTACTCAGAAGGCTGAGGCAGAAGAATCGCTTGAACCTGGGAGGCAGAGGTTGCAGTGAGTCAAAATCATGCCACTGCACTCCAGCATGGGCAACAGAGTGAGACTCTGTCTTAAAAACAAAACAAAACGAAACAAAACAAAAAACTCGTATCCATATATGAACGCATTGTTTACTAAACGACAACTCATTTTCTTCCTTTAAAATTATTCAAAGCATGTATACATTAAATTTTTAAAAATGCATCAAGCCAATTTTCTGACTACACTTCAATAGTAATGACTACTTTTTTGTTAAATTCTTACTGATATGAAATTATATAGCACTCTAAATGGTCATCCTAAAGAAAGTCCGTGAAAGGTGTGTAACATCAGTTGGAACTACCATAAAAGCAAATACATAGCTATAATCAGATGAAAAATTAATTTTATGTACTATTTTATAGTATTAAATATTAATCAACATTCCATTATCGAAATTCGAGAATATTCTCCAGAAATTCTAAGAGTACACATTAAACTTTTGAAATATTACTTTTATAAAATAATATAGTTAATACTTGTTTTCAACAATTGTTTAGTTTTTTTTTTTTTT
>NW_012115422.1:1083873-1092990 GCF_000951035.1 Colobus angolensis palliatus
CCACCTCGCCCGGCTAGTTTTTTGTATTTTTTAGTAGAGACGGGGTTTCACCGTGTTAGCCAGGATGGTCTCGATCTCCTGACCTCGTGATCCACTAGTCTCGGCCTCCCAAAGTGCTGGGATTACAGGCTTGAGCCACCGCGCCCGGCAACTGTTTAGTTTTATAATTAGGACAATCCTATTAAAACGTTCTGAATTTCTAAAGAGTACTTCACATTCTCGGAGGAGTAACTTATTTATATGGTATGTTTGAGTTACTCTGAAAATAAGTCTCTAGGTTCTGTCTAGCCATTCTCAAAACTGTACATACTGAAAGCATCATGAGCTCCCTCTATTGGACTCAGCAGACATTTCTTTTCGGAGGTAGTCTGTTTAACAAAATTCACGTTTACCTTAAACTTAAGCATTCTTTCTGCATTCTCTTAAGATTTTACAAAACATTAAAAAAAAAAAGGCCAAAAATGTTTCCTAAGAACAAATTGTGTGTGAAGATACATACAAATCTATTTTGAAAAGTAAAAGTTATAAATAAGTATAATTCTAAAACGTTCTGAAAAGTGCAATAGTTTTGTGGTATAATCTGAGTACACAATCTTACATCTGAGTATACAATTTCCATGTTACTGAAAAGACAGACAAAATTGTATTAGCTATGGGTGAAGAATAATCAATAAATGTGATGCATGGTTTAAGTACCTTCATGAGCTCTTAGGATCAGAATTGAATACAATACTGAGATGAATACTAAGGAAAAAATAAATCTATTAAATATACACTTTTAAATTACCTGAGAAGTTTCTGTTTTTGTTTGGTTGTTAGGGACTTTAAAAATTCAACTTCTGGATCTTCTTCACCCTCACTTGCAACATACTCCTGAGTCAACAAAGACATCATTAAATTGCTAGATTTCAAGACAATGTAGTTATCAGATAAAAAAGAAAACATTTATAAATAAGTTTTGTATCAGGGACACACTGTAGATGAGTATGGTATTTTGGATTGGGAAATGGGAGGGAATTAAAAATTTTTCTTGCAGTCTCCCTGCCGAAGTGGATCATACGGCACTAAGAGGTTAACATGACTGCTTTGCCAGCATTAGGAAACTCTTCCAGGAAAAGGATGATAGACAAACACAGATAAAATGTTTAGAGCATGACTTCCATTCTCTATCTCTTGAATGTTAACACTTGCCAGTTTAAATACTTTATTTTTAATTTAATGAAATATAAAAAATAAGATTATGAATTTTAAAGGCAGGTCAAAATATCCACAGTTTTAGCCTTTATAATTTGAACAGCACATTATCAAATACATAATAATATAGCCCTTCAAACTCAATCATTTTCTGGACCTATGTATAGTTTAATAAAATAAATAAGTTTAAAATATTTTCTACAATTTTTAGGGGTTTTTACATACTTCTAACCATTGGTTCTATTTAATGTCATATCAGGGATAATTTAGCAGGAAGGAAAAAGCAACAGCCTCATCACCAGTTCGGTTAGATATTTTATCCACATAAACTCAGATGAGCAGTTTCATTTATTAAAATACAGGTTTGTAAACAATTTCTCATTTAGGTTAAAATAATAAAGCAAAATCAAAATACATTTTGGGTATTTGCTTTGCTCTATCTTACTTTCCTATGGATATATGCATATTGGAAAACATTAAGTAGCAATTCACAAGCAATCACATTTAGATTTATAGACATTTTCAGCTTACCGATAAAAAGATCATTACCTGTGATGGATCATTTGCGGTCAAGTTTCTCCCCAGTACATTTCGTTTCAGTGCAAACCCACTGTTTCTCATCTCCGCTATTAGCTCCGAGGGGTGCATCGATGGCCCTGTTCACAAAAATCACAGTTTGAATGTATCATTTATATCTCTCTACCTTTTTCGGACTCCACAGTAGGAATGCAGTTGAAGCTTTGTTAAGTAAAATCACAGCTAAATCAACTTAATAATCTTCTGCTGAGCAAATAATCAGATATGATTTTCTAAAACAGCAGTCTGGAGATTCAGAATAGAAAATAATTGCATTTTTCTTTACGTGCAAGGGGAGTCTTCTTATGTAACTTTGTCATATTGAAAAAGATACATTTAGATGTTATCTGGTTGGCAGTTTTTAGTATAAAATCAAAGTAAAATATTATAATAAAAAACTACAATTAAACTTTTAGTAGTTATTCTCTCAGTAAGAGTTCATTTAAAAGATATATTTTTAAAGGTACATGAGGAATTTATTATCCTCATTTCCAAATCAAAATTCCTCATCCTTATTTGTCAAATAACAATACTGAATACATTGCCATGTGGTTGCTAATCACACACGCACACACGCACACCCACACACACACACACACACACCCACCCACCCCCATGGGTAACCACCAAGTACTTTAATTAATCTTGCTTTTATTCCCAGATTTTGAAATTTTTAATTACTAGCTTAGGCTGGTAACAGGCAGTTTTAGGCTGGCTATTAGTACGTATGTTTTATACTTTTTTATAAAACACTATACTTCCATTTTTGCAAAATGTCAGACTGAAAAGTGAGCTTTCTGGTCCCCAAATATGAACTAACAATAAATTTTTAAAATTTTCAGCTGGGAGTACTGGCTTATGCCTGTTATCCAAGCATTTTGGGAGGCCGAGGTGGGAGGATCACTTGAGCCCGGGAGTTCAAGACCAGCTTAGCCAACATGGCAAAACCCTGTCTCTAAATAAATAAATTAATATACTTTTTTAAAGGTTTGCCCCCTACCCTCAAACATAAGGTTTATGTAAGGTAAGAGAGACTCTTTACCTCCTTTTGTATATTCCTGTTTCATTTTGTTTTCCCTGCCGCTAGCAAACTAATGACAACATTTCATGGCAGCTGTTTAAAGTTGCCACCCTAAATCACCTACACTGGCTTAAATGAACTATCCCGGCTGATGTGTCTGTCATTTACGGAAGAATAAGACAGTTACTGCCAACAAGGAGTTCATAAGGGAGGGTAGGGGGATAGAAAAATATTCAGAAATGAGTTCTTTAGTTTGTTGGGTTACTTTGTCTATTTCTTTGAACTGCTTCATTGGTCTTTTACCACTTATTTGCACGCTCACCTGCATGTTATCATGGAAAGCAAAAGGCAATCAGTTCAAATTTGTTTACCTGTCAATAGTAGATGTGCTTAAAAATTTTGTGAGAAAAACTCAGTTACAATATATTTTACTGGACTTTCCAGGCTTTACCATTCCATTCATATTGTCAAGAACAACTGAAAGTTTGCTCTAGGTACAAGGGAGATGATGGGAAAAAACTGTCTATTATTGGAGTATGGGGGAAGTTATTAATGATGTCATAGTTTTAGGAAAAAAAGGCTTATTTAGTTAAGAACAAACAAAAACACCTGTCTTACATTAATATTTCATTTCAAACCAAGAGGGTTTTTAATTTGATTTTTTTCTTTTTTTTTTTTTTTTTTTTAGACGGAGTCTCGCTCTATCACCCAGGCTGGAGTGCAGTGGCACGACCTTGGCTCACTGCAAGCTCCGCCTCCCGGGTTCCCGCCATTCTCCTGCCTCAGCCTCCTGAGTAGCTGGGACTACAGGCGCTCACCACCTCGCCCGGCTAGATTTTTGTATTTTTTTAGTAGAGACGGGGTTTCACCATGTTGGTCAGGTTGGCCTCACACTCCTGATCTCGTGATCTGCCCGTCTCGGCCTCCCAAAGTGCTGGGATTACAGGCTTGAGCCACCATGCCCGGCCTTGATTTTTTTCTATACAAAATTTTTAATTCCTATATGTATTACTTTAATGGCCCTTTAATTATTCAGTCTGATTGCTAATGTTGATAATACAATCATAAATGAAATTGAATTTTAAATATTAATACTGGTTGCCTCTAAATGGCATAAAAGTGCTTAATTAACAGCTTTTTTTTTTGAGATGGAGTCTCGCTCTGTCGCCCAGACTGGAGTGCAGTGGTGTGATCTCGGCTCACTGCAACCTCTGCCACCTGGGTTCAAGCAATTCTCCTGCCTCAGCCTCCAGAGTAGCTGAGATTACAGGTGCCTGCCACCACACCCGGCTAAGTTTTGTATTCGTAGTAGAGACGGGGTTTCACCATGTTGGTCAGGTTGGCCTCACACTCCTGATCTCGTGATCTGCCGCCTCAGCCTCCTAAAGTGCTGGGATTACAGGTGTTAGCCACCGTGCCCAGCTCAATTAAGAGCTTTAAATGAATAACAAAATGTTTACTTTGGTGGCTTCTCAAATTTCACATGTAGGAACTTAATATTATAAAGTAGAAAATGTCTCTTCTGATGTGTCAAAACTACATTTCCATGTCAACAATTTTATTAGATATCAAATGAATTCAGACACCAAACTTGTTAAGAATTAGAATAAAAACCACTCCAGTAAAGGGTCACAAAGCTTGACCATCATGAGAGGTTATACTAATTTCATCAGTTTTCATCACAAGATGGGTAATTTTATTAAGATGTTATAGAAAGTGTGCCTTCTTTAAAAGTACTTCCAACTACTTCAAGAAAATGATGTATTTCCCCAGTGTTACAGAGATTATACAGATTATTAAACATTACTCTTCTAGCATTTACATTTTTCAAAAACCCCAACTAAAAACTCTGTGTAGTATATAAATTTAGCACACTTTCACAATGTATGACTGCAAATACAGTGCTTAGTAAAGTGCTTGACAAATAGTACTTAATAAAGACTATTATTTTTACCAGTAGCTATTCAACTTTCTTATAGAAAGAAATTATGTCTTTTAATATATTATATATATATATATATATATAGAGAGAGAGAGAGAGAGAGAGAGAGAGAGAGAGAGAGATGGGGTTTTGCCATGTTGCCTAGGCTAGTCTTGAACTCCTCAGCTCAAACAATCCACCTGCCTCGGTCTCCCAAAATGCTGGGATTACAGGTGTGAGTCACTGTACCTGGCCACTATCCAACTTCCATGACTATCTTATGGTACTTTTCATAATTCAAAAAAATGCTCTCAGTAGTAATACTTTTCATAATCCAGTCTTATTCACATTTTTTTTTTTGTACTTAAACCTTCTCCTATCAACCAAAGTTTTGGGCTTAAAGTTCTAGGTTTAGGAGATGAAACAAGTCAGGTTTAATGAAGATATATTTAGCAAGTATCTTTACACTTTCACATTATTATGACAGAGACTATGTAGAGTTACATTGACAGAAATGACTCCAGATCATTTGAGAACTCAAAATTTAGTTGATACAATAATTACAGATATGTTGATAAAATAGATTACACAAATATGTTCAAATGCAAAATACTTTTATGTATGGTGCCTTAATAATTTCAATTATAGCTGGAGTTGGATCTTAGAAATTGTTTGGCTTATTCTTAAATTTGCTATGGTAGAATAATACTAGAGAATTCAGAAAGAGGGCATTTGTTCTAAAATGCAGATTTGTGAGGGCCCCTTCCTAGATCATCTCAGCCAACCCTTCGCAGCATGCAAACCAACGTCCCAACTTAGAAAAGCAGGTCCGCTGAAGAAACTGCTTCCAACATTCATTTATTTTACAAACTTTTCTTTGCTGTGATATGGATAAGTGTCAAAATACCAATTGTGTACAGTTCCATGTTCTGATTAGACCACAGGCTCTACTAGAAAAATACCATGAAATCAGAGTCTCAGGAAAGAAAAAATTCCTAGAAGGTAAATTATGCCATACAAAATTATGTGTGTAGAGCGCTTAATCTAATCACGAAGAGTATTCTTTTTTTTTTTTTTTTTTGACGGAGTCTTGCTCTGTCGCCCAGGCTAGAGTGCAGTGGCACGCTCTCGGCTCACTGCAAGCTCCACCTCCCAGGTTCACGCCATTCTCCTGTCTCAGCCTCCCGAGTAGCTGGGACTACAGGCGCAAACCACCGCACCCGGCTAATTTTTTGTATTTTTAGTAGAGACGCGTTTCACCATGTTAGCCAGGATGGTCTCGATCTCCTGACCTCGTGATCCACCCGCCTCGGCCTCCCAAAGTGCTGGGATTCGGGCGTGAGCCACCATGCCCGGCCAAGTGTATTCATTTTTACAGAACAAAAACAGTGAAAGGTAAAAGAAGAATGTCCTGTTGTAAAATAGGTATTTTATCAAAGAATAATATATAAACTCAAAAGTTCTGGCTATGAGGAAATGTCACACAACTGACTCCACAGTTATAGTATGGCAGTCCCAGGGGAACGCCACAAATGGCATACGAGGGAGACTAAAGCTGAAGGCAAAGACACTTGTGTTTCACTGCAAACACTAGGTCCATCTGCTCCATTCAAAGTTCATCATTCCTTTTTTTTTTTTTTTTGTGAGACTTTGTCTCCCTCTGTCGCTCAGGCTGGAGTGCAGTGGCAGGATCTCAGCTCACTACAAGCTCCACCTCCCGGGTTCACGCCATTCTCCTACCTCAGCCTCCCGAGTAGCTGGGACTACAGGCACCTGCACCATGCCTGGCCAATTTTTTGTATTTTTAGTAGAGACAGGGTTTCACTGTGTTAGCCAGGATGGTCTTGATCTCCTGACCTCGTGATCTGCCCGCCTCAGCCTCCCAAAGTGCTGGGATTACAGGCGTGAGCCACTCGGCCTGGCCCATCATTTTTTTCAAACAATGCATTATCACCTACAATTAAGTAGGAGAAAAGGGGGCAGTGAGTTGTAGGTTAGGGTAAAGCTGATTATAAATGCCTTTCCTGGCCAGGCGCAGTGGCTCATGCCTGTAAGCCCAGCACTTTGGGAGGCAGAGGCGGGTGGATTGCCTGAGTCCAGGAGTTGAAGAGCAGTTTGGGCAACATGGTGAGACCCTGTCTCTACAAAAATTAGCTGGCCGTGGTGGCGCACATGCCTATACTCCCAGCTACTAGACAGGCTGAGGTAGGAGGATCACTTGAACACAGGAGTTGAAGGTGCAGTGAGCTGTGATCTCACCATTGCACTCCAGCCTGAGCAGCAGAAGTGAGATCCTGTCAAAAGACAGACAGAAAAAAACACACACAGACGGTAAGAAAGAAAGAGAAAGAGAGAAAGGGAAGGGAAGGGGAAGGAAAAAAAGAAAGGACAGACCAACCGAACAGCCTCTCTCTCCTTCTCCCAAATTTAACACATTATGTACTTAATTTATAGAATGCCACTGTTGGCTGAAACTAAATGGCTACCCTAAAGTCAATATAGTTTTGCTTTCTATTACAGTGATGATCTATTTTTTTTCCCTTCTCATCATGTGTGTTTTAGCTTTATATTACGGAAAACTGCAAACCTACATCACATAGCTTCAACAATTAACAATATTTTGCCATTCTTGTCTTATCTATTACTTCCAAATTTATTTCTTCATAGAATATTATAAATAAAATCTCAACCTCAATACCTTTATTATGCCTCTCAACGCTGATAATTTTAAAATGTCATCAAATAGACAACATTCAGATTTCTCAAACTGTCTCAAAAGTATCTTTTTACAGTTGGTTTGTTCAGATTAGGATACAAAGTCCACATATTGCATTTGATTTATAGATCTCTTAATCTAAAACATGTATCTAACTTCCCCTCCCTATTGTTATTCATTTGTTAAAGAAATTGGGTAATCTGTCCTGTAGATTTCCCACATTCTGGACAGTGATGCCATTTAACATGTTTCTCTAGCTCTTATATTTCCTATAAATTGGTAGTTAAGTCTAGAGGTTTATTATTAAATCATTTTGATATTTTATACCACATCCTTTGGGGGAATATATGGCAAGTTTTGTAAAGTTTGGATTTAGGAAAATGACAGCTGAAAATACACTTCTGGCTAATGAAAACATGTTTCTAGCTACAGAAAAAGGAGGCCAAGACTGCTTATATGTTCTTGTAATCACTTTCCCATGTATTTATTACAGCCAAACTAACAGTAGTATAACCGTAAAAGGTTTTAAAATAAACCCCAAACATCACAAATTAAATATGATTATTTCCATGAAAATACAATCTTCTGTCCCTTTTTCTTTCCTAAAATTGGCTATATCTAGTGAATAAGCCAGTCCCTGTCACTAAATGTAAAAAGGACAGACACTAGAGTATGTGATCAAGAGGGAGATCTGTGTCTAATAGGACTTATCAAGAATTATCTTACACTTACATTTGATTCCTAATATTACCATAACCTTTCTGCTTTTAAGAAAGCTTAGAGAAAGTTATCTTTTAAAAAGACTAAAAAAAGGGGCTCAGTAGGAACATGCAGCATAACACCCAGGAAAAAAGTGAACAAAGCTATTAATAAAGTGTGTGGGCGATTTTTATTTATATAGATGAGAATGTTTTATGTATGATTTTCTAAAGGTTATGCAAGAACCAATTGTACTGAATTGTAATAAAACTGCTCCATACTGGGAATTTTCCTGACACACTGCCAGTTCATCTTAGTGGAGGGTGGAGACAATAGGGTTTCTTATTGCCCTTATCCCAAGTTCATACTGAAGATAGCTAATTGATGTCTACTGAAACACACAATGTAAAGGAAAAATTAAACATTTCGTTTTAGTCTATGTGTCTGCAAAGTACACAAAGGCAAATAAATATGAAACTGTCTTTATTGTATGCTAGTAAAAAAAATCACTGTTTATTAGAAACTTTGCCTTACAGAATGAATATATTTTATTTTTATTTTTATTATTTTTATTTTGAGAGGGAGTCTTGCTCTGTCGCCCAGGCTGGAGTGCAATGACGCCATCTCAGCTCACTGCAACTTCCACCTCCTGGGTTCAAGCAATTCTCCTGCCTCAGCCTCCCGAGTAGCTATGATTACAGGTGCCAGCCACCAAACCCGGCTAAGTTTTGTATTTTAGTAGAGATGGGGATTTCCTCATGTTGGTCAGGCTCGTCTCGAACTCCTGACCTCAAATGATCCACCTGCCTTGGCCTCCCAAAGTGCTGGGATTACAAGCATAAGCCACTGTGCCTGGCCTAGAATGAATATAAAGATGTAGGACTTATATGTAATTACTTATATATATATATATATTTTTTCGAGACAGAGTCTCGCTCTGTCGCCCAGGCTGCAGTGCAGTGGCGCAATCTTGGCTCACTGCAAGCTCTG
>NW_012115422.1:1093040-1142271 GCF_000951035.1 Colobus angolensis palliatus
CCATTCTCCTGCCTCAGTCTCCGGAATACCTGGGACTACAGTCGCCTGCCACTGCGCCCTGTTAATTTTTTGTGTTTTTAGTAGACGGGGTTTCAGGATGGTCTCAATCTCCTGACCTCGTGATCCACCCGCCTCGGCCTCCCAAAGTGCTGGGATTACAGGCATGAGCCACCGCGCCCGGCCTACTTATATTTTCAACTTAATTTATATGCAAATATTTTAATGATGATATATCTGGCAATAATAGTTAATTCACAGCCCTAGAAGACTACAAAAAATCATTTGTGCTGTGATGAACCTGAAGTATTAGAAGTCAGCATTATTATTACTATTATTTTTTGAGACACAGTCTCAGTCTGTTGCCTTGGCTGGAGTGCAGTGGCACAATCTCGGCTCACTGCAACCTCTGCCTCTCAGGTTCAAGCGATCCTCTTGCCTCAGTCTCCCAAGGAGCTGGGATAACAGGCGCACAGCACCATGCCCGGCTAATTTTTGTATTTTTAGTAGAGACAAGGTTCACCATATTGGCCAGGTTGGTCTCGAACTCCTGACCTCAGCCTCTCAAAGTGCTGGGATTATAGGCGTGGGCCACCGTGCCCAGCCCAGAAGTTAGCATTATGTTTTAAATGAGTTATGGGAATATTAATGCTCTTGAAAAGCTATGCATCCATGAGCCTCAAAAACTTGTTGAATCAAATAAATGAGATACAAGAGTACCTACTGTATGATTTCACTTATATGAAGCTCAAGAACAGATAAAATTAATACACTGGATTAGGAATTTAAAAATTGGTTGTGGGAGGAGAAGGCAGCCTGGAAAAGGATAGAAAGGCATTTTCTAGGGTGGTGGCAATGCTCTGTATCTTGTCAGGGATGTTGGTTACCTGGGAGTAGACATTTATCAAATTCCAACTCTACATTTAAGACCAGTGCATTTTACTTAAAAAAAAAAAAATACATGAGATTTTAAATCCATAAACAGTGATTACTGAGTAACTACGGTACTGTATCCACTCATTATATCTATACATTATATATCTCTCTATGAGAAGACCTCTGCAAAGGGAATTCAAACTTATATATCCCAAGTATATAACACAGAAAATGGTTTAAAAAATTAGTGTGTAATACCAGTCAGAATGGCGATGATTAAAAAGTCAGGAAACAACAGGTGCTGGGCAGGATGTGGAGAAACAGGAACGCTTTTACACTGTTGGTCAGAATGTAAGCTAGTTCAACCATTGTGGAAGACAGTGTGGCAATTCCTCAAGGATCCAGAACTAGAAATACCATTTGACCCAGCAATTCCATTACTGGGTATATACCCAAAGGATTATAAATCATGCTACTATAAAGACACATGCACACATACGTTTATTGCAGCACTGTTCACAATAGCAAAGACTTGCAACCAACCCAAATGTCCATCAATGATAGACTGGATTAAGAAAACATGGCATATCTACACCATGGAATACTACAGAGTCATAAAAAAGGATGAGTTCATGTCCTTTGTAGCGACATGGATGAAGCTGGAAACCATCATTCTGAGAAACTATTGCAAGGACAGAAAACCAAACACCGCATGTTCTCAGTCATAGGTGGAAATTGAACAATGAGAACACTTGGACACAGGGTGGGGAACATCACACACTGGGGCCTGTCGTGGGGTGGTAGAATAGGGGAGGGATAGCATTAGGAGAAATACCTAATGTAAATGACGAGTTGATGGGTGCAGCAAATCAGCATGGCACATGCATACATATGCAACAAACCTGCACGTTGTGCACATGTACCCTAGAACTTAAATAAAATTAATTAAAAAAATTAGTGTGTAATATTGAGATTTTATCTCCTTAGTACTTGAGAGAGCTTGTTTTTTGCTTCAAGTTTATAATATTTTGGGGAAAATTTTTCATAGGAAAGAATTTAAATTGCAAATTTTAATTATACATTCAGAAGAGATTATAAATGGTAATGTTTAGAATAGTTAGCAAAGCCTTTCCATTCGCTTACTCACTAAACCAGTTAGTGGAACACGGAGGTTTGTGTTAAATTCATTAAGAATGATTTGGGTAGAAGAATTAATATTTACTATGCGGACTAAATTTCATTTATTCTCCTTTTCTCAGGTAATCACAAGCTAATCTCTTCACTTGAAGCTGATAGACCTTGAGTAGATGAAATGATGGTAATAGGAAGAGTCATGTAAAAGAGAGTTATGACTGTGATTGGAGAATCATAATACCCCTTTGAGATTATGGGAGATGTAGCCTCCACTAGTACATGCCTTTAACACCAAGCAGGTTCATTACTGACAGAACAAGATTGTAATTAATTTGTTCAAGTCAACGAAATTTCATGGAACAGCCATTCTAACAACAAATTTAATTACAAAATTATCATAATGTGTATAAATAATTTGAAATGACTTAATCATTGGTAATACCTAAAATAAAATAGCCAAAACGTGAAGTACTAATAAGGAGCATCATTTTGACCTTTGAAGCACTATGACTGGACAAGTTTTACTGAAATACCTTGTTAATAGGCCAGCATTTCTTTTCAACTAACTAGTTTCCTCTCGCATAAAAAATCAAACATCAAATCACCTACATATTATAAAGGAGAGACTTATAATCAACTAAAATCAAGTACAATCAAGTACGATCAACTGTATATTATAAAAGAGGGAAATGGTGCCCAACTTCACTTCTTTATTTTGAGGTCAGTTCTTTACTTACTAGTTTCAATATTTGCCTGTTTCAGGAGTTTAGCTTTAATAAAATTCTGGTAACACAAATGTTTTTCTGCAGTAGAATTATGTTGGAGGATTAAAAAGAAGTCTGCCATTAGATGCAGGGCTATGAGTAGCTATCTTGGGAAGACTTCACCTCTCCAAGGAGTTGCATAAGGGAACTGCTCCGTAATAGATTCAGGTGGCGTTGCCAGAAGGGCCACTGAGTTTATCATCTTTCTTTCTACAGGAAGTTCCTCTGGTGTGCTCCTAGCTGTCTTCCTAGCAAAGATTATGATCAGACAATTATTTTGGTAAATTTCCCGAATGTGTTCCCAAGCAACAAAAATGTCTTCAACACAAAAGGCTTATGAAAAGATGGAGGAGGAGCATGTGCAGCGCTTGTTGCAGAAAACTTCTATCAGTACCATGGCTTAGTGCAGCATTCTTCAAGAAAAATTAAATCAAGAATTAGGAGAAATTAGGCAAGGAGAAGAACACTGATACGCAAACAAATCTTTGCAGCAAGTGTAAAATAAAACTTCCTTAAACTGTTCATTTTCATATGGTTAGAACACAATAAAAACTACAGTGTAAACAAGATTGGATAGAAACATTTGAGATATTGAGTCCCTATCATATTTTACCCATTTGTGGTGTGTCTGGAACTCAGACTCAAGCAATTCTTACTTTTTTTTTAAAAGCAATTTTGTATATGTATAGTGTATCCAGTGACATTATTTTGAATTTGAAATTTACTTTTACTCAAATCACGAAATTCACCATATTATCCTATCTACTTAGTCCCAAATATTTGAAAAAATTATCTAAATTTAAAAAAATTATGGCAGGGCTGGGCATTGTGGCTTATGCCTCTAATCCCAGCACTCTGGGAGGCCGAGGCCAGAGGAACGCTTGAACCTGGGAGTTTGAGACTAACCTGGGTAACATAGTAGATCCTGTAAATTTTTTTACAAAAAAATTTGAAAATGATCCAGGCATTGTGGTATGTGTCTGTGGTCCCAGCTACTCTGAAGGCTGAGGTGGGAGGACTACTTGAGCCCAGGAAGTCAAGGCTGCAGTGAGCTGCGACTGTGCCACTGCACACCGGCCTGGGAGACAAAGCGAGACCGTTTCTCAAAAAAAAAAAATTATGGCAAACTATAGATAGATAATAATTGAAAAATCCAAAACTCATTTAGTGAAATACAAAATAAATATTAACAAATTTGGAGTCAATGTTTATTCGCTTTTTGTTGCTTTTATAACTTCTGAGGTTCAGTCCAATACAGAGAACTTGAAAGTCCTCTTATTCTCATAACAAGAAAAAAGCTGAAAAACAGAAAATTTAAAAATCTTAAATTTATCAGAGAATTGAGGTCTGAGGGCAAACCGCTGCCCTGAAAACTGGAGAGATAGGTAATACAGACTATTACAGTTTGCTGGAATCAGAAACTACTGCTAGAGCCAGCCATTGGTAGGAATACTTAGAGTAATTTGACTAATTGTTGGAGACTGAGCTGGACTAGCTTGACAGATAATATCTCCTAGAGGCCCAAGCATAGTAGAGCCTCCTTTCATGAGTTTTACTTCCAGAGTCTCCAGCAGGTTCTCATTGTGAACAGCAAAGCACAATCTCGTCATTGTGAACAGCAAAGCACAATCTCCGTGTGCTTCCCTTTCCCCAGTGCAAAGGGAAAAGTAATCATTTCCAAATATGCCCAGAGCATTTTGTTTTCCTTAACAAATGCTTACTCTCAAGGGAAACTATGTCACCATAGCTGAGCCTAAATGGGAAAATAAAGCTGAGAAACACACGTGAAGGTTACAGACCACAGGCACAGGCTCACTAAAAGACTAAGACTTAATCATAGAATAAGAGAATGCTTCCTTCTCCCCCACATCTTACTACCACATGAGGAGCATTCCTGTATAATATCAGGGGATTAAAAAGGAAAGAACTGCAAAGCTCAGACTCTTAATACTCAAAGAGGAGTCTTTCGGGAAAGCTAAAGATAAGGGCAGACAAAAACAAGGACGCTAGAGGAAATTTTAGTCTCTGACATCTACAGTGACAGCAAACAGTAGATACAGTCTAAGGCCTAGCCAGATAAACATAAAACCTCACCTTACAGGCCTGTTTACCTCAGTTCCTTTTACCTGATACACCATGTCCAGCTTTCAACAAAAAATTACAAGGTATGCTGTATTAGTCCATTTTCATGCTGCTGATAAAGACATACCCTAGACTGGGAAATTTACAAAAGAAAGAGGTTTAATTGGACTTATAGTTCCACGTGGTTGGGGAAGCCTCACAATCATGGTAGAAGGCAAGGAGGAGCAAGTCACATCTTACCTGGATGGCAGCAGGCAAAGAGAGAGAGCCTGTGCAGGGGAATTCCTCTTTTTAAAACCATCAGATCTCGTGAGACTTACTCACTATCACAAGAACAGCATGGGAAAGACTTGCCCCCATGATTCAATTACCTCCCACCGGGTCCCTCCCACAACACATGGGAATTCAAGATGAGATGTGGGTGGCGACACAGACAAACCGTATCATTCCACCCCTGGCCCCTCCCCAATCTCACATCCTCACATTTCAAAACCAATTATGCCTTCCCAACAGTCCCCCAAAGTCCTAACTCATTTCAGCATCAACTCAAAAGTCCACAGTCCAAAGTTTCATCCAAGACAAAGCCAGCCTCTTCTGCCTATGAGCCTCTAAAATCCAAAGCAGATTAGTTACTTCCTAGATTCAGTGGGAGTACAGGTATTGGGTAAATTCAGCCATGCCAAATGAGAGAAATTGGCCCCTTTGTTTCCAAAGGGGCTACAGACTCCATGAAAATCCGAAATCCAGCAGGACAGTCAAATCTTAAAGTTCCAGAGTGATCTCCTTTGACTCCATGTCTCACATCCAGGTCATGCCAATGCAAAAGGTGGGTTCCCATGGCCCTGGGCAGCTCCACCCCTGTGGCTTTGCAGGGTATAGCCTCCCTCCTGGCTGCTTTCATGGGCTGGCATTGAGCATCTGCAGCTTTTCCAGGCGCACTGTGCAAGCTGTCAGTGGATCTACCATTCTGGGGTCTGCAGGACAGTGGACCTCTTCTCACAGCTCTACTAAGCAGTGCCCCAGTAGGGACTCTGTGTGGGGGCTCCAACCCCACATTTCCCTTCTGCACTGGCCTAGCAGAGGTTCTCCATGAGGGTCCTGCCCCTGCAGCAAACTTCTGCCTGGACATCTGGGCATTTCCACACATCTGAAATCTAGGTGGAGGTTCCAAAATCTCAATTCTTGACTTCTGTGCACTTATAGGCTCAACACCACATGGAAGCTGCCAAGGCTTGGGGCTTCCACTCTCTGAAGCCATGCCCGAGCTCTGCATTGGCCTTTTTCAGCCACAGCTGGAGCGGCTGGGACACAGGGCACTGAGTCCCTAGGGTGCACACAGCATGGAACCCTGGGCCTGGCACACAAAACCACTTTTTCCTCCTAGGCCTCTGGGCCTGTAATGGGAGGGGCTGCCATGAAGACCTCTGACATGCCCTGTGGAAATTTTCCCCATTGTCTTGGGGATTAACATTCGGTTCCTTGTTACTCATGTAAATTTCTGTAGCGGGTTTGAATTTCTCCTCAGAAAATGGGATTTTCTCTTTTATTGTATTGTCAGGCTGCAAATTTTCTGAACTTTTATGCTCTGCTTCCTTTAAAAACCTGAATGCTTTTAATAGCACCCAAGTCACCTCTTGAATGCTTTGCTGCTTAGAAATTTCTTCTGCCAGATATCCTAAATCATCTCTCTCAAGTTCAAACTTCCACAAATCTCTAGGGCCGGAGCAAAATGCTGCCAGTCTCTTTGCTAAAACACAAGAGTCACCTTTGCTCCAGTTCCCAAGTTCCTCATCTCCATCTAAGACCACCTCAGCACGGACCTTACTGTTCATATCACTATCAGTATTTCTGTCAAAGCTATTCAACAAGTCTCTAGGAAGTTCCAAAGTTTCCCACATTTTCCTGTCTTCTTCTGAGCCCTCCAAACTGTTCCAACCTCTGCTGTTACCCAGTTCCAAAGCTGCTTCCACATTTTCGGGTATCTTTTCAGCAATGCCTCACTCTATTGGTACCAATTTACTGTATTAGTCTGTTTTCATGTGCTGATAAAGATATACCCCAAAATTATAATTTACAGAAGAAAGAGATTTAATTGGACTTACAGTTCCATGTCGCTGGGGAAGCCTCACAGTCATGGTGGAAGGCAAGGAGGAGCAACTCACGTCTTACATGGATGGCAGCAGGCAAAGAAAGCAAGCTTGTGAAGGGGAATTCCTCTTTTTAAAACCATCAGATCTCATGAGATGTATTCACTGTCACGAGAACAGCATGGGAAAGACTTCCCCATGATTCAATTACCTTCCACTGGGTCCTTCCCACAACACGTGGGGATTTAAGATGAGATCTGGGTGGGGACACAGCCAACCCATATCATATGCCAAAAGGCAAAAGCTACAGTCTAAAGAGAAAAGCAAGCATCAGAACCAGACTTAGATATGGCAGAGATTCTGGAAGTATCAGATTGGGAATTTAAAATAACTAAGATTAATATGTTAAGGACTCTAATGGAAAAACTGGACAACATGCAAGAACAGATGGATAATGTAAGCAAAGAGATGGAAGCTCTTAGAATCAAAGGAAATGCCAGAAATCAAAAACACTTATCAGACTTAGATTAGTTGTAAATTCATATTTACAATGCCTTTGATGGGCTCATCAGGAGGAAAGAACCAGTGAGCTTTAAGATATGTCAGTGGAAACTTCCCAAACTGAAAAGAGAGAAAAGAAAAAGAATATTCAAGAACTGTGGGACAATTATGAAAAGTGTTACAGGTGTACAATGGAAATAATGGAGAATGAAAAGAGAAAGGAACAGAAGAAATATTTGAAATAACAACGGCTGAGGATTTCCCAAAACTAATGATATATGCCAAACCACATATCCATAGCTCAGAAAACACCAAGATAAATACCAAGAAATCCATACCTAAGCATATCACATTCATACTGTAAAAAAATCAAAGATGAAGAAATTTAGTATCTAGTGCAAATATCCTTCAAAAGTGAAGAAGAAATAAAGACCTTTTCAGACAACAAAAATGGAGGAAATTTTGCCAGTAGACTTGTCTTTAACGAAATATTGAAAGAAGTCACTTAGTGAGAAAGAAAATCACCAGAAACTCAGATCTAAACAAAGAAAGGCAGAATGAGAAAGAAATGAAGTATGTCAAATACAATCTTTTATTTTTAATATTCTTAACTGACCTAAAAAGACAAGTTTGTTCAAAATAATGAAAACAACAATATACAGGGTATTATAGCTTAGATATGAATGAAATGTGTGGCAGCAATGTTATAAGGGATGTGAGGGAGCTATTCAGTTGTAGAACAGGGACTGGGTTACTCTGTTATGAGTTACTTGTACTAACCTTGAAGTTGTATAGTATTATTCAAGAGTGAACTTACATTAGTTGTAAATTTATAACTGTGGCATACACATACAAAAGTGGTTCTAGGGCAATCACTAAAAAATTTTTAGAGTATAATTAATATGCTAAAAGAGGAGATAAAATGGATTCCTATAAAATGCTCTATTAAAACCAGAGAAAACAGAAACTAAGAGACAAAAAATGAAACAAAAAATTACAGCAATGAATAGAAAACAATTACAAATATAGTAGATATTAATCCAACTATTTCAATCATCGCTTTTGATAAGAATGGTCTTAACATACCAATTAAAAGACAGAGGCTGGGTGTGGTGGCTCACACCTGTAATCCCAGTACTTTGGGAGGCCAAGACAGGAGGCCAGGAGTTGAAGACCAGCCTGCGTAACATAGTGAGAGTCTGTCTCTACAAAAAATATTTTAAAAAATTAGCTGGGCATTGGGCATGGTGGCTCATGCCTATATTCCCAGCACTTTGGGAGGCCAAGGAGGGTGGATCATGAGGTCAAGAGATCGAGACCATCTTGGCCAACATGGTGAAACTCGGTTGCTACTAAAAATACAAAAATTAGCTGGGTATGGTGTTACATGCCTGTAGCCCCAGCTACTTGGAATGCTGAGGCAGGAGAATCATTTGAACCTTGGAGGTGGAGGTTGCAGTAAGCCGAGATCACGCCACTGCACTCCAGCTGGGCAAGAGAGCGAGACTCTGTCCTCACCCCCCAAAAACAAAAAATTTGGTGGGCATGATTGTGCATGCTTGTCATCCTAGTTACTTGGGAGGCTAAGGTGGGAGGATAGCTTAAGCCCACGAGTTTGAGACCACAGTGAGCTATCACCTTGCCACTACATTCCGGCCTGGGCAAGTGAGAGAGATGCTGTCTCTTTAAAAAAAAAAAGACTATTTGAGTAGATAAAAAAACAAGACCCAACTATAGGTTATTGTTGTCCACAAGAAACCCACTTTAGAAATAAAGACACAGATAAATTAAAAGGACAGAAAAAGATATACCATGCTAACACTAATTGATAAGGCTGGAGTAACTATATTAATGTCAGACAAGTAGATCTCAGAGCAAGGAAAATCATCAAGGATACAGACAGACATTACATAAATTATAAAGGGGTCAATTATCTAGGAAAGATACAACAATCCCATGTGTACATGCCTAACAATGGAGCATCAAAATATATGAGGCAAAAACAGGTATAAATGTTTTTAGAAACAGACAAATCTGCTATAATAGTTGGAGATGTCAACACCCCTCTATCAGTAACTGACAGATCCAGCAAGCAGAAAATCAGCAGGATATACAACTGAATAGTACCATCCATCAACTGGATGTACTAACATTAACAGAATACTTCCTCTAACAACAGCAAAATATACATTCTTCTCCCATTTGTATAGAACATTCACCAAATAGACCATATTCTGGGCCATATGAGACACTTTAACAAAGGTAAAAGAATAGAAATCATACAAAGTATGCTCTCAGACCATAATGGAATTCAACCAGAAATCAGTAACAGAAAGACAGCTGGAAAATCCCCAAATACTCAGAGATCTAAAAACACACTTATAAATAAACACAGGAGTCAAAAAAGTAGTTAAAAAGAAAGTTTAAAAAATTTTTTTGAACTAAAGAAAATGGCTAGGCACGGTGGCTCATACCAGTAATCCCAGCACTTTGGGAGGCCAAGGCAGGAGGACTGCTTGAGCCCAGGAGTTTGAAGCTGCAGTGAGCTATGACTGTGCCATTGCATTTTAGCTCGGGCAACAGAGACCCTGACTCTAAAAAAGAAAATGAAAATACAATTGCTGTGTAATAAGGAATCTGGCTGGCCTTTGTCCCTAGAGTCTTGGGTCACTAGGTGCATAGTAAATAAGCAGTAAGATTTTAAAAGGCATCTTTTTTTCCTGAGCAGCAATTCTCAACAATGGGCTTAAAATCTTCAGTAAATCATGCTGTAAACAGATGTGCTGTCATCTAGGCTTTGTTCTTCCATTTACAGAGCACATGCAAAGTAGATTTAGCATAATTTTTAAGGGCCCTAGAATTTTCAGAATGATAAATGAACACTGGCTTCATAAATTACCAGCTACATTAGCCTCTAACAAGAGAGTCAGCTTGTCCTTTCAAGCTTTGAAGCCAGGTACTGACTTCTCTTTGCTAGCTATGAAAGTCGTAGATGGCATCTTTTTCCAACAGAAGGCTGTTTTATCTACATTGAAAATCTGTTGTTTAGTGTAACTATCGTCATCAATTATCTTAGCTATATTTTCTGGAGAACCTGCTGCAGCTTCTACATCAGCATTTGCTGTTTCACCTTGCAGTTTTGTTAGGGTTGCGGCTTCTTCCCTTAAACCTTATGAACCAATCTCTGCTAGCTTCCAACTTTTCTTCTGCAGCTTCCTCACCTCTATTAGCCTTCACAGAGTTGAAGAGAGTTTGGGGCCTTGCTTTGGCTTAAGGGAATGTTGTGGATGGTTCGATCTTCTATCCAGATTACTAAATTTTTCTCCGTATCAGCAGTAAGGTTGTTTCACTTTTTTCTCATTTGTGTGTTCACTGGAGTAGCACTTTTGATTTCCTTCAAGAACTTTCCCTTTGCATTTACAAGTTAGCTAATTGGAGGCTTACCTTTCTACCTATCTCAGCTTTCAACATGCTTTCCTTATTAAGCTTAATCATTTCTAGCTTTTGATTAAAGTGAGAGATGTGTGATTCTTCCTTTCATTTGAACACTTAGAGGCCATTGTAGGGTTAATTGCCTAAATTCAGTATCATTGTGTCTCAGAGAACAGGGAGGCCTGAAGAAAGGGAGAGAGATGAGGGAAGAGGCAGTGGGTGGAGCATTCAGAACACACAAAACGTCTATCCATTAAGTTTGCCGTCTTCTATAGGTGCAGTTTGCAGTGTCTCAAAACAATTACAATAATAATGTCAAAGATCACTGAGCACAGACCACCATAATGATATAATAATAAAAGTTTGAAATACTGCAATAATTACCAAAAATGTGACCCAAAGTAAGCACATACAGTTGGAAAACTGGTGCTGATAGATTTGCTCAGCACAGGCTTACCACAAACCTTCAATTTGTAACACAGCATCTGCAAAGGGCAAGAAAGTGAAGCATGATCAAACAAGGCAAGCCTGCATTAGAGTTTCAGAGCTGGTTCATCCACTATCACTGATGGCGTAGAGCTGAGTTCAATGGTGGGCATAATGGGTGGTTGAGAAGCAGGCTAAAGGAGAGCTAGCACTCCCAGCAACCCCAGGTCTAGTTTTCCTATACAGTAACTGTTGATTTATTTATAAAAAGTTTCTGTAGCAATAGGGCCTTGCTGTGTTGCCAAGGTTGGTCTCAAATGCTGGTCTTGAAGTATCCTCCCCTCTCAGCCTCCCAAAGTGAGGAGACTATGGGCGTGGGCCATCACACCTGGCCCAGAGTGACTGTTTAGTGTTACCTGTTTGCTTCCTGAAGAAATAAATCTGCAATTCAAACATGGAAAGATGTGCAAAATCTTTGTTTGCTTGGGGAAAAGAATTATTTAATTGATAGAATTTTGCTTTATACTTATTGTGACAATCTTACATTCATTTGCTTTATAGGTACCTATACACAAATTCTTATCCCCTTGGGTGTTAGAAGTTTTAATTATTATAAGACTATGCATTCTTCTGTGTGTATGTTTAAGCATCATAGAAAAATACATTCCATGGGTTGGGTGCAGTGCTCACGCCTGTAATCCCAGCACTTTAGGAGGCTGAGATGGGCGAATCACGAGGTCAGGAGATCGAGACCATCCTGGCTAACACAGTGAAACCCAGTCTCTACTAAAAAAAAAATATTAGCCAGGTGTGGTGGCAGGCGCCTGTAGTCCCAGTTACTCAGGAGGCTGAGGCGGAAGAATGGCGTGAACCCAGGAGGCGGAGCTTGCAGTGAGCCAAGATCCCGCCACTGCACTCCAGCCTGGGCGACAGAGCGAGACTCTGTCTCAAAAAAAAGAAGAAAAAAGAAAAACACATTCCATGGACGAACGTGGGGCAAGTATCGGTGGTTTCAGTTGTATTACATTGTGAAATTCAAAGGCAAAGAAAATGGTATTAAAACCACATTCTTTACCCCATATTATATGATTCTATTTGTATAAAATGTCCAGAGTAGGCAAATCTATAGAGACAGAAAAAAATTAGGTGGTTGCCTGATGCTGGGGCCTAGAGGGTGAGGGCTAAGGGATATCTTTCTTGGGTAACAAAAATATTCTAAAATTGACTGTGGTGATGGATGTATAACTTTGTGAATATACTAAAGGCCACTGAATTGTATGTTTCAAATAGGTAAATTGTATGGTATGCAAATTACAGCTCAAAAAAGTTGTTAAAACAAACTTGCTGTTGATATAGCACACTGTGGATTTTAAAATGTTTAATTTAAATATACATTAAAAACACAAGTAGCTGACAGATGTTAAGAGTCAATGATAAGAATAAGGGCTATAGAATATAGATAAAATCCAGGTGGGCTGGCCATTTAATTGTATTCTAGTATAAAAATATTTTACAAAAATTCAGTCAGCACTGAAGCTTACAAGTTTTATATATAATTTTGAGTATCTGGAGTGGATGAAAACTTATAAAGTTAAGATGATCTTATCAGTAGAAAAGATATTCTAAACAATTTTAGCCCAAAGAAGCATTTTGATTGCCTAATTTATCTTTGTAAAGGAGAAGTAAATCTTATAGCTGGTCTCTGTAAACCTCACAGCTGGAACATTCTAACAGCACCTTGCAGTTTCCAGTGATCAAAGTAAGTTACTTTATATACTAAACTAAGAATTTCATAATAGAAATAATGCAACACCAGGGGGTGCGGTTATCATGAAATAATTACACTCCTGAGAGATTACAGGCACAAGGCTGTACCCCAGGGGTGTGATTATCCCATGATAACCACATCCACTGAAATTGCCTTATTGCAAAAATAATCTCTATTCACTGGTGAGACATTATTCAATAGGTGATTTTTTTTTTTTTTTAATGAAAAGGCTTTTTTTTTTTTTAGCTTGAATCAGCAAGTGGATTAGAAAATTGGTCAGTTTATTTTTCATTGCATTCAAATTCAGAACACAATATCATTATTATTTGCTTTTCTATTTGACACAGTAAAATTTTGATTTTGTTTTTGAGAAATCTTTCAGAGTTTCTATTTGCTTTAGTTAACTACTACTGCTAAATTTATGTCAAACTTTAAAGGCATTAATTGAGCAATTCAATTTTAAATAACTTACTTCTATGTACAGTTTTTAATTCTTCTAAAACAATGTTCATTTAAAAAACTTATAAATGCAATGTACCTTCACTAATGGAATTACAGGTAAGCCAAAAAGATGAAACCAAAAATCTCAAGTAATCCTACCACCCAGACACAACCACTGTTAATAATTGTCTATCTCCTTCCAATCCTTTTTCTACAAGTATCTGTCTCTCCGTCTACATGTCTACCTAAAGATACAAAGAGAAACACAAAGTAACTACTCTGTTTTACAACCTGCTTTTCTTATTTGACCAAAGATTGTAAACAACGTCCATATCATTAAGAAATCTTCGTATCACTTAAAATAGCTACAAGGGATAGTATTCCATTGTAACAACATTCTATAATTACTCACTTAATATCATTTTATTAGACATTTAGGTGTTCTTTATTTTTTTTCTCTGTAGTCCAGGATGGAGTGCAGCGGCACAACTTCGGCTCATGGCAACCTCTGCCTCCCAGGTTTGAGCGATTCTCGTGCCTCAGCCTCCTGAGTAGCTGGGATTACAGGTGCACACCAGCACACCCAGCTAATTTTTATTTTTTTAGTAGCGACGGGGTTTCTCAATGTTGTCCAGGCTGGTCTCAAACTCCTGACCTCAGGTGATTTGCCTGCCTCGGCCTCCCTCACCTGTTGGGATTACAGGTATGAGCCACCGAGCCCAGCCTGTCTTTTACTGTATACATAATCCTTTGTGACTAAATGTTTGAACATATCCATGATTATTTCCTTAGGGTAGATTCATGACTTTGTAATAAGTAAAACATAAAGAAACAGAAAAAGGTACTTTGCTCCCAAATTGTCAATTGTTCTTACATACAGTTTAAGCTGATGGTTCTCAACCTTGATGATGCCTAAGAAATAGATCAGTAACTTTCATCATTTTACTTTCACAGATGGTGAAAGTTACTGATTTTTTAAATCATAATTTTATCATAGAGTTCAGATATTCTAAGATACAAGATTTAAGAAATTAAAATACCCAATGTATTTACAAGTATTTGTTCTCATACCATGTCAGTTTGAATGGAAAAACTGGAAATGGAAATTTCCCTAACATCTTATTTTATAAAGACTGAGGCAAAGAATTAATTCAGTCTGCTGGTTATTTCTCATCATGAACATAGCCTTTACAACACACCAGTAACTCTGCTTTTTTTAGCTGTTCCAATTATTCTGAAAATAAGTTTAATATGGGAGTACAAAGGAAAACATTAGCCTTCTGAAAAAAATCATGTGACATTCAATGTTTGAAAAGCCTAAATTTTAAGTTTCTTTTTAATCACACATTTTAATATAAAAATAAAATTATCTGTAATTTCACCTAATTAACATACTATTTTCATGTTTGTTTCCTTCCAGTCCTAATTTACATGCCCACAGATTTATATTAGAATCATAGCATAGATTCAATTGTATTACTTAGTTTACTTAAGATATCAACAGTTTACTTTGCCATTCCCCTAGTGCTGGATATTTAGACTATTTACAATGGTGAAAAATTAGAAATGATGTTGAAAATGTCTTCACTCACCTTAAAAAAAAAAAGCTCTTTAAACGCATTATCATCTTTCCTTTTCCTTAATACTATCCCCCTGTGTGTGTGTGTGTGTGTGTGTGTGTGTGTGTGTGTGTTTCTTCTTACATGCAACACACACACACACACAGCCTTCTATGGCATTAATTTTGCTTACAGTAGTTTCACCAAACTTTCAGATCATGAATGTCATCTTGGAGAGTAAGATGCTCAGACTTCTCCCTCCTCTCAGGACTCTTCTTCAACAGCCCCTCTGCAACAGGGGCTTGGGAACCAACATTTACACAAAATACTTAAGTGAACCTTTCCATTAGGTAAGTTTGAGTAAACACTGGCTACAGCATTAGTGGCCAAGCCCTTTCGGCCAGCTTTTTGAGAGCCATTTAAGTCTGTTGCTATCATTTAAAGTCATCCAAGTTAAAATCTTCTGTGCTTATGTTTTTCTTCTGATCTTTCTTCTTTGGTCAACCTTTCTTTCTACCTAAGTTTTAATTCTTCAAAGCTCATTTTAGTCCCACCTCCTCTATTAGCTACATAATTTAACATTCAGTTACTCTCTATTAAATAGAGCCTTACATAATACCATACTTTGTTTTCCTGACTAGGTTGTAAACTGGGATTACTCTATGTTAATTTGATGTGTCTGATTAGACTGTAAATCAGGCGTTGAGCCTGTATCTTCTATGAGAGCTTGGGTTCAAAAAACAAAACTTACTGGCTGATGTGCAAGATGTCAAATACAGAGCTGGCAAATACAATTATTTCACAAAGTAAGCAAAAAACTTCAGTTCTAAGAATTAAGCAAATGCAGGCAGAGAGATGTTAAGCAGCTTGCCTAAAGTTACACAGATACTAAGTAGCAAACACTTAGCTATGTATGGAGCTACATACATGCCTGGCTGTAAACCTGGCTGCAAATGAGGCATCTGTGTAGCTTCACAGCTCCTCAGTCTGTGTGCTTAACCACTAAGTACATGGCTTCTCAGAACTGATGGTTTTCTCTATATGAAAGGTTATTCCTTTTGCCTAAGATACTCAATGCTCTTTTCCCATGTCTTGCATGCCATGCCAGCATCTTTCCTGTCATTTAGGTCTCAGCTTAACGTTGCTTCCTTAGAGGAGCCCTTCCTGACCACTTAATCTAAAGTAATGCCCCATTTAGTTCTTATCACAGTATCCAATTAAACATTCATCACAGAACTTATAAATACCTGATATTTTCTTATTTATTAGTTTACTGTGTGTCATTCCCAATATAATGAAAGGTTTTGGTATTGTGTTCCTAGAGCCTAGAACAAGGTCTGGCACAGAAAAAGTACTCCATAAATGATGATTGAATAAACATGTTTATTTTACCAACCACTGATGAACATTTAGGGTTGCTGCCAATCTTTCACTACTATAAATCTTTGAAAATCTGCCTTATCACATTTTTATTATAAATTACTGGAAGGCAAATTTCTAGGTAAAAAGGTATGCATGTTTTTCAGGCTTTTGATATACATCAGCAAATATATAACCTTTCCAGAAAGGTTGCTCTAATTTATCAAGAGAGGGTTAAAATGTTCATTTTGTTTGGGTGCAGTGTCTCACACCTGTAATCCCAGCACTTTGGGAGGCTGAGGTGGGATGATCATTTGAGCTCAGGAGTTCAAGACCAGCCTGGGCAACATGATGAAACCCCATCTCTACAAAAAAACACAAAAATTAGCTGGGCATGGTGGCTTACGTCTGTAGTCCCAGCTACTCAGGAGGCTGAGGTGAGGGGATTGCTTGAGCCTGGGAAGCAGAGGTTGCAGTGAGTTGAGACCCACATCACTGCCCTCCAGTCTGGGCAACAGGATGACACCCTGTCCCAAAGAAAAACAAAACACAAAATAAAATGTTCATTTTACCACACTTGTGAAAATACTGGATGCATACCTTTTAAAATCTTTACCAAGGTTTGACAGGCAAAGAGGTAACATATTGTTTTAGTTTTCATTTCTTTGGTTATTTATGTTGTTGAAAATATTCTCACATGTTTAATGGTCATCTGAATTCCTCCTTTTGTAAACTATCTTTATGTCCTTTGCTCCTTCATGTTTGTGTGTTCATCTTTTTCATATTGACTTGAAATAACATTTTTGTTTCTGAGACAGAGTCTCGCTTTGTCACCTGAGCTGGAGCACAGTGGTACAAACCTGGCTCACTGCAGCCTCAACCTTCTGGGCTCAAATGATCCTCCTGCCTTGGCCTCTCGAGTAGCTGGGACTACAGGCGCAGACCACCAAGCCCAGCTAAATTTTTTTGTATTTTTTTGTAGAGATGGGGTTTCATCATGTTGCCCAGGCTGGTCTCAAACTCCTGAACTCAAGTGATCCTCCTGCCTTGGCCTTTCAACATGCTGGGATTACAGGCATGAGCCACCATGCCCAGCCCTGAAAGAACATTTTATCTATTAGGGGTATCAGCCTCATGCAGAGAAACCATACTGTTTCCACAAAGGTAATGCTTCTCATCTTCTCCCACCCAGGTGCTCAATTCATTTAGATAGAGAAAGACTTCTTAAGCCTGGTTACATAAATGTTAAAAACTTGATAGGAACCAAATACTTGAGCATTTTTTCTACTTCATTAATTTGATCCTGAAAAAGTTCATTTTACTAAGGAATAGTACCACAGTAAAACCCCACCATAAGAGGGTTCCAAATATGTTAATTGTATAGATTGAGTGACTGAGTTATTATAAGGTTAATGAATAGAAATGGAGGGCTGGAGGGCCAGGCACGGTGACTCGTGCCTGTAATCCCAGCAGTTTGGGAGGCCAAAGCAGGCAGTTCATGAGGTCAGGAGACCATCCTGGCTAACACAGTGAAACCCCGTCTCTACTAAAAATACAAAAAATTAGCCAGGCATGGTGGCAGACACCTGTAGTCCCAGCTACTCGGGAGGCTGAGGCAGGAGAATGGCATGAATCCAGGAGGAGGAGCTTGCAGTGAGCCGAGATCGCACCACTGCACTCCAGCCTGGGCGGCAAAGCGAGACTCTGTCTCAGAAAAAAAGAAAAAAGAAAGAAACGGAGGGCTGGAGAACAGCCAATAACCAGCTTTGTTATATCTGAATTCACATAATTGTGGGCATGTTTTTTTGAGGTTTTCGTGTTTTCAACACTCTTAAAAACAGGTTAACTATTCAGTTAGCACAAGTTCTTTTGACTGTTAGCAGACTTTCTAATATAGACTCAAGAGAAATCAAGTCTACTGATTATTAAAAGAAAGCACTAAGTCTGGAGTCTATGCTACTCAGGATCAGAGTTAGACAAGGCTGAGGCATAAAGACAACTACTACTTCTGCCTGTCCCAAGTCAACCATGAGTCATGTAGTTGTAGGGGCACTATAAGGTTCGAGTGAAAGAAAAGATAAGATGCAACCCCTTCCAGAAAACAGGTTGTACTTCGATATAACAACAAATCCCTGTGACTAAAAAAGAAGTGGTCAGAAATATTTGAGCCAACAGGTATATAACATACACCACTTCATTTCCTTTGGGGCTTTATTTCCTTTGGGGCCTTTCTCCCTTCTTTTACTAGTTAGCTGGGGGCAAGGGAGGAGGAGGCATTAGGTATATAAGTTTTTAAGGGTACCTGTACTGTGGTATCAGTGGGATGTTCTTTTGTCAGAGACTGCCAGACCTAAGTCCCTATCAGTATTGTCTCACCTAATTAATACTGAGTGAATAATTTCCTTCCACTTAAACTGTGCAGTTTCCTTCTACTTAAAAGGTGGTTACTGGCCAGGCATGGTGGCTCATGTCTGTAATCCCAGTACTTTGGGAGGCTGAGGCAGGTGGATCACTTTGAGCCTAGGAGTTGGAGACCAGCCTAGGCAACATGGCAAAACCCTATCTCTATTAAAAAATACAAAAACTAGCCAGGCATGGTGGTGTGTGTTGGCAGTCTCAGCTAGCTACTCAGGGGGCTGAGGTGGGAAGAGAGCTTGAGCCCGGGAGCTGAAGGTTGCAGTGAGCCAAGATTGCTCCACTGCACTCCAGTCTGGGCAACACAGCCAGACTTGGTCTCAAAACACAAACAAACAAAAAAACCAAGCTTATCATTCATCAAATTCCTAAACCCCTAATAGGAAAACTGGCACTCTGAATCCTATAGCCTGAATCAGCTTGCTGAAGAATCTCTAGCTATCGAATAGAGGCTGAAGATCGTGTGTTGATTGAGGGTAAACTCTGGGGTCAGACTGAGGCAGCAGTGAAAGCCAAAGGGAGTCTAAGGAGGTGCATCACAGGCCTTGGTGGCCTGAGAGGACAGGACTTCATGCCCAGAGCATCTGCTTCAATAGAGCAGCCCCGCTTTTATATGTTCTGTATACTGAGGTTTCATGTAAGATTTCTTAAAAGAGAAAAAAAAAACGTTCTCTAGCTGCTTTAAAAATGCAGAAAATCTCTGAGTTATACTGTTATCCTTATTTTAAAATAACGAGCTAAAATTCATAAAAGTGAAAGGACTTGCTTAAGGTTACAGGATTAAACAGATTATTTCTATTATGATCTATTACAAGCTACAGTTGGATTATTGTGCCTGTTTCAATAATATACTAACAAAGCACTGATAAATTTAAGTTAAAACTTTTCAGTTTAGTATCTCTTTAGAAAAAGAACCAAAATGATCTAAACCAAATTAGACCAATTTTTCTGAAATAGACAGTAATATGCAGGACAGTAAGTGAACTTTAAGTAAAAAACAATTTTAACATACTCAGTTTTGTTTTTACCTCTGTACTAAAAAGAGATGGCTTCTGAGGCTTTTAGTACAGTCTACTTTTATAATTCAGGAGGATATGAATATGAGAAATAACTATTTTTTCCTTCCATTTTTAGGCTACTAGCCTGATAAACTATATTTAATGTATTTTATTTTAAGACTTAGTTCATAGGGCCTGTGGCTGGAAAAATTTAACTTACTCCTATTACACAGTATTTCAATTCAACATATATGATCAGATTTTCCCATTAATCATATTTTGGGAATGGTCTTAGTCAAAAACAAATAAACAAACAAACAAAAACAAAAACCACACACACAAACCCAAATAAAACAATACCCAGAAAGAGCAAAGAAAAATGTTGTTTTATCTTTCCTTGTTTGTCCTTTCCCGAAACAAATCATGTCTAGTGCCTACCTGAGCCATCAGTAGGAACCGAACTTGCATTGATTCCAGAAAGACCAAACAAAGGACATTCTCGATCTGTGTTGACATGACCCCATTTGTGACATTTAATGCACCTCACATTTCGAACCTGAGAAATAATGAATGTGATTTTGGTTACTGAAAATGTAAGAATCTAACCAATGTTCAAATTCCTATTCCTTGATAGAATTTAAGTTAAATTACATTTTTAAAAGATCTCCAGGGAAAAAGACTCCAAACTATGTTTGGTAATTGAATACAAAGACTAAAATATTTCACTATAAATTTTGCCTAGAAACTAAGCTGAATCCCATTTCTTTTTACCTCTCACTTGGTTGCAATATAATGTCATCCAAAAAGGAATGGTAAAATACCAAAAAGAATTATGTCATTATGTGAAGAAATTAAGCTTAAATTCTCTCATTTTAATAAGTTAACCTTTAAAGTTTCAAATTTCAAAACCCGGAGCTGGTAAACATTTTCTGTAAAGGTCCAAATGTAGTAAATATTATTACAGGCTTTTTGGGACAGATGTTGTCTATTCTAACTACTCAACTCTGCTTCTGTAGTGGGAAAGCAGCCACAGCCAATAAGTAAATGAATAGGCAGAGCAGTGTTCCAACAAAACTTTCTTTACAACAAGGATTTGCCCTCTGCTGACAGTCTGTCCTGATTCTAAACCAATAATAGATTTAAATCTTTTCTTGACATTGAGCTGATTCTCCAAATTTTTTAAAAACTACAGAGACCAATATCATTATAGCTCTCACTATAAAAGTTTGATTCCTGTCTTTTTTTTTTGTTTTTTGTTTTTTGAGATAGAGTCTCACTCTATTGCCCAGGCTGGAGTGCAGTGGCGCAGTCACGGCTCACTGCAACCTCCACCTCCTGGGTTCCAGTGATTCTCCTGCCTCAGACTCCCGAGTAGCTGGGATTACAGGCACCTGCCACCATGCCAGGCTAATTTTTTGTATTTTTAGTAGAGACAGGGTTTCACTATGTCAGCCTGGCTGGTCTCAAACTCCTGACCTCGTGATCCGCCCACCTTGGCCTCCCAAAGCGCTGAAATTACAGGCATGAACCACCACACCCAGCCTGATTCCTGTCTTTTATCAGCCTATTACATTTTATGTTTTCTCCTCTATTCCTTATATTATCTCATACAAGTCAAAACCATAGTGCCCCTTTTCAGCTTAAACACCTTTCAGATAACAATATGAAGATATATTAAATAAAAATTATTCTTACAGAGTAAAATATGTGTTACTTGCCTGAATACCAAAGGGCTGATCTCTGATGTTCATGTCATCTTTCGCATATCTATTAAATAAAGGAAATGTACAAACACAATATTAAGAATAATTTAAAAATTAAACAGTAGTTAATCAGAAAAATAGTTTTACAGTTCTAAGAACATTATGAAATATATTAGTTCAGTAAGAATACAGAACTGTAAAATCTATCTAGTATTTCCAAACACCATTTAGTTATTATGTGTCTAGTCTGATAATCTGTGATTTTAAAAAAATGAAAAAGTATATGAAACAGAAGACTATGATCAAGCAGATTAGTTGAATAAGACAGCTAATTAAAATCATTAAAAATAACTTTTCACATCAGTTGCCTCCTCTAATGACTGAAAAAGCAACATAAAATGGGATATCAGTAAATGTAAACTTAACGATACATATCTTGTCTTAAAAGTAAACCAGTCCTTACTTTTCTCGTGGGGCTCCTTTCTGCCATTCAAATTTGTATTCGGTCTCTCCTTCTGTTTCTTCTTTCTAAAAACATTCATTGAAAATTCTTTTAATTTTTCCATATAACACAATCAATTGCAAGTAAATTCAGACACAGAAAATAGTCCTTTACCTCTTTGTTTTCTTGATTGTATATCAAAAATATGGAAGAAAAAAGGTAAGACAAGTTAAAAACATCAATATAAAAATCTACTGTATTCACTATATCATGTTATTTAATTGTCACTTATAAGAATTCACTGGTTTGACTTTTTTTCTTCTTTCACAAGATAAAAATTCAGACCACCGCAGGATAAAATACAAAATTAAAATTAATAAGCATGTTAATACAGTTTTTAAACTTTTTACTGTTCATTGACAGTGAATATTATGTTATTTACAAATGCATTAAATATTTAGTAAGAAGGACTAAAGATACATATACAAATTATGAAAGAATAAGTGTACTTTGGACATAAAGGTTTTTTCCTCCTCAAGGGCACATTATGAAATATTACCAGATTAGAAAGATTTTTTTTAGTATTTATTCTGTTGTATGATTGTAGTTTTTATTATCTTCACAGGATAATAGCAATTTTAAAAGATGGAGAGCAACTTTAAAAAAAGTATCTGCCACAGTACTTTTCAATCTTTAGCTGCAAACACATCCAAGACTTAAAAGAAAAGGAAGGAGGCCAGGCGAGGTAGTTCACGCTTATAATCCCAGCACTTTGGGAGGCTGAGGCGGGTGGATCAGGTCAGGAGTTCAAGACCAGCCTGGCCAACATGGTGAAACTCTGTCTCTACTAAAGATACAAAAATTAGCTGGGTGTAGTGGCATGCTCTTGTAATCCCAGCTACCCGGGAGGCTGAGGCAGCAGAACTGCTTGAACCCAGGAGGTGGAGGTTGTAGTGTGCCGAGATGGCACCACTGCACTCCAGCCTGGATGACAGGGCAAGACTCCATCTCAAAAAAAAAAAAAAGAAAAGAAAAAGAGAAAAGGAAGGAGATAAGTACCTTTTTTAGCTCCTGGTGGGGCTTCATACATGAAATTAAGGCCATTCTTTACACGTTCATCTCCCATAAGCAATCTAAGTGAAATAAGACAAAGTTAACGATTTTATGTAGGACAAAAAAAAAAATTATAGAATAATCCACTCCCCACCAAAAAACCTAAGGGAATTAAGATGAAATATTTTTGTTAGAAACAGAGTTCCAAAACTTTACTCCACTAACTAGATTACATCTGAATGGAAATTAAACAGTGCTGCCTCTTTAGTAACTGCTTATAAGCTCTGAGACTTTCTTACTACCTGAGAGACCCTAGCCATCTTAACAAAACAGAGGAAAAATAATATGGTTATTTTTCTTACAGGATTTTCTCAAACCCTGAAATGCTGTGGAAATTATGACAACTTTGAAATCCCATATGCCATTACAAATTTACAATTAAGTTCAATAATGCCAACACTTTTTCTTAATTGTAAGGGATCAAATGGTTTTGTTTTTTCCCAGCAAAAAAAGAAAAGGCAAAGGGATCCGTTTTGGAAAAAATGAGTCTCTCAGGGATTTCTTTAGGAAGTCAAATCCAACCAGGGCTTGTAAGAGTCACAGTAAATGAGAAAATAAAATTCTTTCATGAGGCCAGTGAAAAAAGAATAATTGAAAGAAAGTCTATGGCTGGGCACAGTGGCTCACACTTGTAATCCCAGCGCACTGGGAGGCCGAAGCAAGTGGATCACCTGAGGTCAGGAGTTTGAGATCAGCCTGGTCAACATGGAGAAACCCCATCTCTACCAAAAATACAAAAAATAGCCAGGCGTAGTGGTGTGTACCTGTAATCCCAGCTACTCGGGACGCTGAGGCAGGAGAATCACTTGAACCTGGGAGGCAAAAGTTTCAGTGAGCCAAGATCGTGCCACTGCATTCCAGCCTGGGTGACAGAGCCAGGATCTGTCTCAAAAACAACAGCAGCAAAAAAGTCTACACATGCCAATTAATATGATGGACTCAGTGTCTGCTGCATGACAAAAGTCACATTATTTATAGTTCTGTTTTAACACTGAAAGTTCCCTGTTTGAGCTCTGTTTAAAAAAAGATACGCTAGGTTTTTTAGAACAAAAAGCTCTGTAATGAATGGAATGACTGGTTGAGTCAAAGTTTTAATTCATAAGATCCAAGTAAAAATAATAAAGAAGGAGGCTAAAGAGTGAACATAATTTTTCCTTATATTTGGAAAAGACAATCACAAAGGATATATGACATGATTATAATTCCTCTCCTTATATCCACTGGATTCTATAAAGGCCTGTAAAAAATTAGCAAAAGGCCGCAGGGATCTACATCCAATAGATGTAGATATAGATAGAGTGATATTCAGCAATAAATGGGACTGAAATACTGATATATGCAATACCAAGGGTCAACTCCAAAAGCATTACGCTATGTGAAAGAAGCCAGTCACAAAAGACCACATGACATATGATCTAATTTATAGGACATGTCCAGAATAGACAAATCTATAGAGACAGCAAGGAAATTAGTGGCTGCTCAGCACTGAGAGGTAGAAGGGGGACAAGGCAGGGGAATGAGAAGTGACTGCTAAAAGGTAGAAGATTTCTTTTTTGGATAATGTAAATGTTCTGAAAATAGATTACAGTGATGGCTCCAAAAGTCTAAATATACTTAAAAACAACAAACCCTTTAAACAGGTGTATAAGTTATATCTTAAATTCACATCATTAAAAATATCAAAATTAGCCCGGCGCAGTGGCTCACATCTGTAATCCCAGCACTGTGGGAGGCTGAGGCAGGTGGATCTTGAGGTCAGGAGTTCGAGACCAGCTTGGCCAACATAGTGAAACTATGTCTCTACTAAAACTACAAAAATTAGCTGGGCGTGGTGGCAGGCATCTGTAGTCCCAGCTACTCGGGAGGCTGAAGCAGGAGAATCGCTTGAACCTGGGGGGCAGAGGTTGGAGCGAGCCAAGATCATGCCACTGCACTCCAGGCTGGGCAATAGAGTGAGACTCCATCTCAAAAAATAAATAAATAAATAAATAAATAAAATCAAAATCAAATACACTGAAAGCCAAGCTCAGTATCACTAGTTATTAGGGAAATGCAGATCAAAATCACAATGAGATATCACCTTGCACCTACTGGATGGCTATCTTTTGGAAAAAAAAAAAAGGAAGATAACAAATGTTAGAGAGGATATGGAGAAACTGAAACCCAAGTCCATTACTAGTAGGAAATGTAAAATGGTGCACTCACTGTGACAACCAGTTTCGTGGTTCCTCAAAACGCTAAATATAAACCTACCATGTGATCCAGCAATTACACTCCTAGGCATATACCCAAAGGAACTAAAAACAAGGACTTGACCAGGTATTTCTATGCCAACATTTATAGCAGCATTATTCACAAGAGCCAAAAGGTGGAAGTAACCCAAGACTCAAACAGATGGATAAACAAAATGTGGGATGTACATACAAAGGAGAATTATTCAGCCATAAAAAGGAATACAGTGCTGATACATATCACAATATATATGAACCTTGGACACATTATGCTAAGTGAAACAAGCCAGACACAAAGGAACAAATATATGATTCCATTTATATGAGGTATTTAGAACAGGCAAATTCATAGACAAAGAAAGTAGAATGGTGGTTGCCAGGGGCTGCGGGCCAAGGGGAATAGGGAATTATTCTTTAATGGTTTAATGGTTACAAAGTTTCTGTTGGAGATAGTGAAAAAGTTTTGGAAATGATGATGGTTCACCACACTGAATTTAAGGGTACACTGAATTGCACACTTAAAATGGTAAATTTTATAAAATACGTATTTTACAAAACACCCACAAACCATTTCATTTATATGTGCATTTTTTAATTTATTTCTCTCTCTCTCTTTCCTTGTTTCTTTTTGTTTTTTAGAGACAGTCTCACTATGTTGCCCAGGCTGGTCTCAAACTCCTGGACTCAAGCAATCCTGCCAAAATGTTGGGATTATAGGCATGAGCCATCGTGCCCAGCCCAATTCATTTATATTGAAACAAAAATAATAATAAAACCCAAACTAAAAGATTGTTTCCCACTTTATGCAAAATTCAACAAGTATATAAAGTAAAAGGTATGGGTATAATATTGGTATTTTTGTTTTAACCTCAACTAAAAACTTACATAGTTTTTTTGACATCCCATAAATCTTTGTATTTACCTAGACAGAATAATAAACGTGATTTTCAGGTGGGCGTGGTGGCTGATGCCTGTAATCCCAGCACTTTGGGAGGCCAAGGCGCGAGGATTGCTTGAGTCCAGGAGTTCAAGATCAGACTGAGCAGCACAGTGAGTGAGAGACCCTGTCTCTACAAAAAATAAAAAATCAGCCAGGTGTGTTGGTGTGTGCCTGTAGTTCCAGCTACTCAGGAGGTTGAAGCAGGAGGATCACTTGAACCCAGAAGTTTGAGGCTACAGTGATACAACTGCACCACTGCACTCCAGCCTGGGCAACAGAGCAAGACCTTCCTCTCAAAAAATTTTTTTTTCATCTTAGGAAAAAAGTATAAAGTGACTAAAGTGATTGATATAATAAACATTAAGAAATCTCTAGGACAGCAAAAACTTAAAAGAGAAACAACAGATTACTGAAGAATGAAATTGGCTATCAAAAACAGCACTTTTGAAAGAGGAAGAAATATTGAGTACCTACTCCATGCATGGCAATAAGTAGGGACCTACTGGCAAATGACCAATTACTCACAAATTTGCACTCAAATGACCAAACCTAGAAGTAATAACATCTTAGTGGCAATGAACACACTTAGTGCTCAGATCCTGGTTTCTAAATATCATTCACCAATGAAAGGAACCTGGGTACCTTGGAAAACTGGTTGATTCCAGTGTTGCATCAGGGAAAATAAAAGACAACTCTGACCATATCATGGGACCAGAAGCAGCATTTAAAAAAAAACAAAAAAACAGGGTTGGTGCATGTTAGGATATATAAGCCAACCTAATGAAGCTCTCAATGGCCCAAACTGAAACAACTGGAGCAAGAAAATAAGTAACAATAGTATTATATTATAATCCAAATAATTAAATAAACAGCCATTGAGTCCATATTGATAGAAAATAAATAACTAGATAAGGGAAATTCTTCCTTACAGAGGAATTCAAATTAATAAATGTAGAAGGAATGATAGAAATAGAAAATAACCATTAGAACATCCCAGAAATAAATAATTGATGCAGGCAAGATCTACTGATGAATACCAAAATTAGGCAAAAGTCCAAGGAGAAACAGGGTATTTGCAGGGCTTCAAATATTAATTAAAAGGGAAAATAGTAACTTTTTTTAAAGATAAAGAATAAACATGAATACTGTGATCTGTTTCAAACCTAGTTTTCCACCTCCAGTCTGTTTCTATCCCTCTAACTCAACAATTGTTTCCTGAACACCCTCTCCAATTTCCAGTATGTTTCTACTATTAATAATATAAAAATTAGGTTTTTTGTTTGTTTGTTTGTTTATTTGAGACGGAGTTTCGCTCTTGTTGCCCAGGCTGGAGTGCAATGGTGTGATCTTGGCTCATCACAACTTCTGCCTCCCAGGTTCAAGCGATTCTCCTGCCTCAGCCTCCTGAGTAGCTGGGATTACAAGCATGCGCTACCACGCTTGGCTAATTTTCTATTTCTTAGTAGAAATGGGGTTTCTCCATGTTGGTCAGGCTCTCGAACTCCTGAACTCAGGTCATCTGCCCGCCTTGGCCTCCCAAAGTGCTAGGCATGAGCCACCGCGCCCAACCAAATCAGGGTTTTTAAACAGTGACGCTATTGACATTTTGGACTAGATAGTTCTTTCTTGTGTGGAGCTGTCCTGTGCTTTGTAAGCTGTTTTGCGGCATCCATAGTCTTCACCCACTAGATGTTGATAACAGCCCAGTCCACAGTTGTGACAATCAAAACATTATCAAAACAATGTCTCCAAACATTGCCACATGTTCCCTGGGCAGGGTTGGGGGGTGAGGGGTGTGTGCAAAAAATGACGCTCAGTTGAGAACCACCTATCTAAATTCTTATCATTCTTCAGAGTTCAGCTTAAATGTCACCTCGTCCATAAAGTCTTCCGTTATCCTAAATGGAATTATTCTTTCCTATACTAACATGCTATATTTTTTAAAGCAGTGTATGCTTTTAATATATCAGTTATTATATTTGGCCTTGAACTATATGTATGTATCTCTTACTAGGGTTTCTTAAAGGTAGAGAGAAACTACACTTCACACAGTTTCATAGGTCCCTATAGTACCACTTATTGCCATGCATGGAGTAGGTACTCAATAAAAGTTAATAAGATTAAATAAAATTAGTGAGAAAGCTATTTCTATTTAACTTTTATTTCTTTAACTTTCCTCTCAATATATTATATTTTAAAAAGTAGTAATAGTTTAGTATTACTTTGCTAAATTCCGTATTTTGATTGAAAACTGAACTTCATGGACAATTTACCAAAACACCACTATTCAGTTGCTTGATTAACCAAGAGAAACCAGTTTCAGTGTTAAATCTGCATATACAACACAATAGCTAAAGCCAGGTACCATGTTGGAAGACACCAATTAAGAACCCTAGCCACGATACAGCTTTTAACAGAACGATGACAGGCATGTCAAATAAAGTCATTTTACTTTTCCTCTTGAAAGTGTCCTGGGTATCTTTTCATTTGAGTGTGTTAAAGAAATGAGTTTGTAAGAGGTCTCAGCCGTTCAAGTGTAGACATGATTGTTCTTCTAAGCTTTGCCTAATTTGAGACTTGCTCAAAGACTGTATATGAGTCACATGAATCTATATTTTACATGAATTATGGGTAAAGCCGGAAAAAGTGGCCATCTACAGGTATGAGAGTAAAAGAGATAGCCCTCAGAAAAAGAAAAGAATCCTATAGTTGGGTATTCGATCCCAAAAAGCTGACTTAATATATCATTCGGTAGGAAATTATTCCCATGAAATTGATAATTCTAGATATACTGGCATAACAGAATTTCTTACCTATTATCATATGATTCTTGTTCTTTAAGATATTGCTGCATCAATTCTTCTTGTTTCTTCTTATCATATGATATTTTCTGTTCTGCCATCCATACCTAGATTAGTGAAGTAAAAATGCAAATTAAATTGTTGGATTTAAATTGTTAAACAAAGTTTGCTTTTCTTGTATAATAAAATATAAAATGCAATTGCTTAAAGTAGGAGTGCCCAATCTTTTGGCTTCCCTAGGCCACAGAAAACATACCAATACACAGTGGAAGAAGAATTATCTTGGGCCACACAAAATACACTAACGATAGCCAATGAGCTAAAAAAAAAAAAAAAAAGAGGACAAAAAATCTCATAATGTTTTAAGACAGTTTACAAATTTGTGCTGGGCGGCATTCAAAGCCGTCCTGGGCCACATGCCACCCAGAGGCCAAGAGCTGGATAAGTTTGGCTGAAAGTTTATAACATAATCCAATTGGGCCGTAATCACATCATTACAAATTAACACCTGAAAAATTGGAAGTGCCTTGATATGAGTTCTTTTTATTTTTGAGACGGACTCTGGCTATCACCCAGGCTGGAGTGCAATGGCACGATCTCGGCTAACTGCAACCTCTGCCTCCCAGGTTCAAGTGATTTTCCTGCCTCTGCCTCAGAGGTAGCTGGGATTACAGGAGCCCACCACCACATCAAATTAATTTTTTTGCATTTTTAGTAGAGAAGGGGTTTCGCTATGTTAGCCAGGCTGGTCTTGAACTCCTGACGTCAGGCAATCTGCCTGCCTCAGCCTCCCCAAGTGCTGGGATTACAGGCGAAAGTCACGGTGGACTGGGCAAGTTTCGGTTTTTAAAAGCTGTATTTATAGTTTAAATTACGTTAACTATATTCATAGGTAATGTTATGCATTTCTTACATATCCTTCCGAGATGTTCTAATACATGTATATGCAAAAGAACATATACAACATTCTTCTTATATAAATGGTAACATACTTTACGCAAACACACACATGCACACAAAATATGTATGAAATAAAGTTATATACCATGGAGATCTGATAGTTTGGCTGTGTCACCACCCAAATCTCATCTTGAATCGTAGTTCCCATAATCCCCATGTGTCATGGGAGGGACCCGGTGGGATGTAATTGAATAATGGGGGCGGTTACACTCCATGCTGTTCTCACGATAGTGAGTGAGTTCTCATGAGATCTGATGGCTTTATAAGGGGTTTTTCCTCTTGCTTAGCACTTCTCTTCGCTGCTACCATGTGAAGACGGACAAGTTTGCTTCCCTTTCTGCCATGATTTTAAGTTTCCTGAGGCCTCCCCAGCCCTGCAGAACCATGAGTCAATTAAACCTCTTTCCTTTATAAATTACTCAGTCTTGGTTATTTCTTCATAGCAGCAGTAAGAATAGACTAACATAGTAAATTGGTATAGGTAGAGTGGAGTGCTGCTAAAAGGATACCTGAAAATGTGGAAGTGACTTTAGAATTGGTAACAGGCAGAGGTTGGAACAGGAAAATGTGGGAAACTTTGGAATTTCCTAGACAATTGGAGGGCTCAGAAAACAGGATGATGTGGGAAAGTATGGAACCTCCTAGAGACTGTTTGGACAAACGGAGGCAGGATGGCGCACTTCCGGGTTCTTCACCACCAACTTTTCCCGCGCGCACGAAAATGCAGCCAGGCCCGGGAAGGTGCAGATCAACTGGGCATGCGCCAGGTGACGTCAAGCCGGAGAGACCAAGATTTACTTGGTCGCACCCGCGGAACGCCCCCCGACACGCCCGTGCCCCGCCTATTGCCCTCCCATTCCTAGAAAAGCCGCTCCCCGCCAGCGTCCCACGCGGACTTCCCAGCCCCCAGTCGGGACTGTATCAGGAACCCCGCCTGAGAGCCCCACCGGGGGACTCTGTTGGCCTCCTTTGCCAGAGGCCGACAGACCTCTCCCTACCCACCTTCTTCCCCTGAAGCTAGGTGACCAAAAATAAATTTGCAGTTTTGCTCCTACCCTTGCCTACCCACCTTCTTCCCCTGAAGCTAGGTGACCAAAAATAAATTTGCAGTTTTGCTCCTACCCTTGCCTGCTCGCTGGTTCTTTTGTGCCTGCTCTGGTGGTCTTAGAAAAAACAAATCAGAGACTTGTTGAATGGCTTTAACCAAAATGCTGATAAGTCCAGGATGAGGTGGTCTCAGATGGAGATGGCAAACCTTTTCGGAAGTGGAGTAAAAGTCACTCTTGCTATGCAAAGAAACTGATGGCATTTCACCCCTGCCCCAGAGATCTGTGGAACTTTGAACATGAGAGAGATGATTTATGGTATCCAGTAGAAGAAACTTCTAAGCAGTAAAGCATTCAAGAGAAAGCACAGCATAAAATTCTGGAAATTCTGCAGTCTGACAATGCAACAGAAAACAAAACCCTATTTTCTGGGGAGAAATTCAAGCCGGCTGCAGAAATTTGCATAAATAATGAGAAGTTGAACGTTAATCAGGAAGACAAAGGAAAATGTCTTCAGGGTATGTCAGAGACCTTCACAGCAGCCCCTCCCATCACAGGCCTGGAGGCCTAGGAGAAGGAAAAAAGTGGTTTCCTGGGCTGGGTCCAGCTTCCCACCTGCTGTGTACAGCCTTTGGGCTTCATGCCCTGCATTCTAGCCACTCCAGCTATGGCCATTGCTTCAGAGAATGCAAGCCCCAAACCTTGGCAGCTTCCATGTGATGTTAGACCTGCAGGTACGCAGAAGGCAAGAATTGAGGTTTGGGAACCTCTGCCTAGATTTCAGAAGATGTATGGAAACACCTGGATGTTCAGGCAGATGTTTGCTACAGGGGTGGAACCCTCACGGAGAACCTCTACTAGGGCAGTGGGGAAGGGAAATGTGGGGTCGAAGCCCTCACACAGAGTCCCTACTGAGGTACTATCTAGTGGAGCTGTGAGAAGAGGGCCACTGTCCTCCAGACCCCAGTATAGTGGATCCACCAACTTGCACCGTGTACCTGGAAAAGCCACAGACACTCAACACTAGCCCATGAAAGCATCCAGGAGGGGGGCTATACCCTGCAAAGCCACAGGGGCAGAGCTGCCCAAGGCTGTGGGCGCCTAGCTCTTGCATCAGTGCACCCTGGATATGAGACATGAAATCAAAGGAGATACTTTTGGAACTTTAAGGTTTAATGACTGCCCTATTGGATTTTGGACTGGCATGGGGCTTGTAGCACCTTTGTTTTGTCCAAATTGTCCCACTGGGAATGGGTGTATTTACCCAATGCCTGTATTCCTGTTGTATCCAGGAAGTCACTAACTTGCTTTTGATTTTACAGGCTCATAGGTGGAAGAGACTTGCCTTGTCTTACATGAGACTTCGGACTTAGACTTTCGAGTTAATGCTGGAATGAGTTAAGACTTTGGTGGACTGTTGGAAGGGCATGATTGTGTTTTGAAATGTGAGGATATGAGATCTGGAAGGGGCTGGTGTGGAATGATATTGTTTGGCTGTGTCCCCACCCAAATCTTATCTTGAATTGTAGTTCCCATAATCCCCATGTATCGTGGCAGGGACCCAATGGGAGGTAACTGAAACATAGGGGCAGTTACCTCCATGGTGTTTTCGTGATAGTGAGTGAGTTATCACGAAATCTGATGGATAAAACCATCAGAAAAGGAGCTTTTCCTCTTTTGCTCAACATTTTTCCTTGCTGCCACCATGTGAAGAAAGATGTGTTTGCTTCCCCTTCTGCCATGATTTTAAGTTTCCTGAGGCATCTCCAGCCCTGCAGAACTGTGAGTCAATTAAACTTCTTTCCTTATAAATTACCCAGTCTCAGGTATTTCTTCATAGCAGCATGAGAACAGACTAATAATAATACAAGACTAACACAGATCAGTAAACAAATGCTTTCTTCTTTTGGGTGGTAAAGTTGCATATTTTTCTATTGTGGGACTATAGCATAATTTGTAATTTATTTAAGCAGCCTCCTACTGTATAAATGGGCACTTAAGAAATTTCCAATATTTTGCTATTAAAAACTTTGCCGCAAGAACTCAATACACAGGTAATTTCACACACATTTGGCAGGGTTTTGAAAAGGATCAAGGCATTGCCAAGGAAAAAAACAGGGCAAGATATTACTGGCAGAGGGAACGACTCAGGCAAAGGCCCAAAGATGCAAAATAGAACGTAAGTAGTTCAATATGACTAATGTATAAAATCTGAGGTTGGTCCGAGGTGGGCAGATCACCTTAAGTCAGGAGTTCAAGACCAGCCTGGCCAACATGGTGAAACCCCATCTCTGCTAAAAATACAAAAAGTAGCCAAGCATGGTGGTATGTATTTGCAATCCCAGCTACTCGGGAAGCTGAAGCAGGAGAATCACCTGAGCCCAGGAGGTGGAGGCTTCAGTGAGCTGAGACTGCATCACTGCACTCCAGCCTGGACAACACAGTGAGCCTCCATCTCAAAATCAATCAACCAATCAGATAATCAATCAATCAATCTAAGGTGGGAGAATAATAGGGGAGAGAAGGAGAAAAAAGATGGAGTGAGACTACTTGGACTCAATCCTGTAATATTTTAATAAGGGGCTGAAAGAGATCAGATTTGTGCTTTAAAAAAAGACAATTATGGCCGGGCGCGGTGGCTCAAGCCTGTAATCCCAGCACTTTGGGAGGCCGAGACGGGCGGATCACGAGGTCAGGAGATCGAGACCATCCTGGCTAACATGGTGAAACCCCGTCTCTACTAAAAATACAAAAAACTAGCCGGGCGAGGTGGCCGGCGCCTGTAGTCCCAGCTACTTGGGAGGCTGAGGCAGGAGAATGGCGTAAACCCGGGAGGCGGAGCTTGCAGTGAGCTGAGATCTGGCCACTGCACTCCAGCCTGGGTGACAGAGCGAGACTCCGTCTCAACAACAACAACAAAAAAAGACAATTATATCAAAATAACTTACATCCATACAATGGAATATTATTTAGCAATAAAAAGGAATAAAGTGCTGATACATGCCATACCATGCATAAACTTCAAAAACATTATGGTGAGAGTAGCCAGTCACAGAAGACCACAGATTGCATGATTCCATTTTAAATGAATTTCCAGAATAGGCAAATCCACTAACAGAAAGTAAATTAGTGCTTGCCTAGGGCTGCAGAGAGGGAGGAGAGTTAAGGAGAAATGGGAGTGACTAACAGGTATGGGGGTTTCTTTTTATTTTTTGAGAAAGTGTCTCACTCTGTCACCCAGGCTGGAGTGCAGTGGCGCAATCTTGGCTTACTGCAACCTCTGCCTCCCGGGTTCATGCGATTCTCCTACCTCAGCCTCCCGAGTAGCTGGGATTACAAGCGCCTGCCACCACACCCAGCTAATTTTTGTATGTTCAGAAGAGACAGGGTTTCATCATGATGGCCAGGCTGTCTCGAATTCCTGACCTCGGGTGATCCAACCGCCTCAGCCCCACCCAAAGTGCAGAGATTACAGGTATGAGCCACCGTGCCCGGCGGGGGTTTCTTTTTGGGGTGATGACAAAGTTCTAAAATTGTTTGTGGTAACGATTACTTAACTCCATGCATATATTTTAAAAACCACTGAATTGTACATTTTACATGTGTGTTTATGATATGTAAATTTACCTCAGCAGACCTGTTAAAATAAAAAACGACTATTCCGATGGCTGTGTAGTGAATGGATTTGAGAGGATTCAAGACTGGAGGCAATGGAACCACTTAGGAAATGCAACAATATAGGTGAAAGATGATGAGGGTCTAAATTAAGACACAGGCAGTAGTGACAGAGAGGAAAGATGGACTCAAGAGATATTTGGAAGGTAAGACCAATAGCATTCAGTGATTGACTAGATAAAGGAGTGATGGGAAAAGAGATGAATCCTGAGCTTCTGGTTTGGGTAATAGGATGAAGGATTGTTTTACTATCTATATTTCCACCCATATGAGATAGCAAGTATAAAAAGGGCAGATTTGGGGTAAAAAAAATTTTATTTCAGATATGTTGAGTTTGAGGTGCCTATAGGACATCAAGACCGCAAACGTCTAGTAGATAGCTGTCTTGAGCCACGTCAAAGTTAAGCAGAGAAAACTGGGACTGCAGATTTGAGTCATGAGTAAACAGGCTAGTTAAAACGGGCTAGTTGGATGTGACTGCTTGGGGCAAGCATACTAAGTAAGCAAGAAGTGGGCCAAGGATGAAACTCTGGGGAACACTTATATTTTAGGAGCAGGCTAAAAATAAAGATCCAGTGAAGTTGATGGAAAAAGAAGTCTACTAATAGAGCGGGAAAACTAGAAGAGAGTAGTTATTACAGCTAAGAGAAGAGAGAGTTTCACAAAAAAAAGGAGTTTACACAAAAAAAAGCCAGTTTGTAAAGTGTTTGCCAGTTCACAAGAAGACAAATAAGGAGCTTGGACCACAGTGTAAATTAACTGCTTCCTTCATTAACAATATCAAGAAAAAAAAAGAACAGCTGAGCTAAAACAGTGTATCCTGTGACATAAATGACTGAGGCAGCGCATAAAAATATATAACAGAGTGACCAGAAGATGTATAGCATTCACTCTTATTTCTGAACAAATGAGACCTTAAAACCTACCGGACTCTTTGTAAGCTTGGGAAACTGAAAACGAACAAGGAAAAAAAGAACCTACTGGACTTTAATAAACCCAACATGCTTAATTTTACAATTAGAATTTTCTTTCTTTCTTTTTAAATATAGATGGGGTATCACTTTGTTGCCCATGCTCGTCTTGAATTCCTGGCCTCTCAAAGTGTTGGGATTATAGGTATGAGCCACCATACCTGGCCCTTAAAATTTTCATGGTGGAACTCTTTTCCACTCTTTGATCAAACTCCTTTGTTTCTTCCACTTCTATTTCTTAAAAACAAACAAACAAACAAACAAACAAACTTTACTGGAGTATGACATATAAAAAGTTGTACATATTTAATGTATACAACCTGAGTTTGGTGGCAAATATATCCCAGAGAAACCATCACCACAATCCAGACTATAAACATATCCATCATCTCCAAAAGTTTCCTCCTACCCGAATACATTTTTCTATTTATCTTCATTTAATATAGTTCCTCTATCCTTAGTTAATTAAGAATGTTAGAGGTTACCCCCTCTCCCCATAAAGTGTTAACTATCTAGAAAGGTCTGCTAATCAAAAACATTTCATTCTTCTCCTCTATCCTGGGAAAGGTATAAAACAGATCACAAAGGCCAACAGTATTTGGTACATTTTACATAACACTTTACATGGATGAGAAGAATGTAGGTTCTAAGCCTGTAACTGCTTTACTGAATTTCTCATAGGGGATTTGCAAAAGTTATTCTCCGTGGATTTCTTTTTTCTTGTAAGAAAGCTGATTCAATGACTTTTATAAAGCTAAATGTCAAAAGTTCCAGTAAAAAATTATGATTTCTCAGGTATATGTGTCTCTAAATATAAACAGCAACGAAGTAAGCAACTGAATCCCATCTAATCTCTTCATTCTTGGAAAAATAGCAACAGCTGACCCCCTGAGTATGCAGAGAAAAGAAACGACTGTGTTTGGTGTCAACAGTTATTGAGCCAACCAAATACAAGAAACCTCTCCCTCCGACAGTTGCAACCACCAAACACAAACTGGTGCGGTGGAAAAAACCACTAGGTTAATCGGGTGTTCCAGATTCTAGCTCTGGTACATTTAACTAGCTGTGTAACTCTTGGCAAATTCGTTTCCTCATTTATAAAATAAGGAGATGGAGCTGGATGATTACCAAAGAGCTTTCAAGGTGTATCTGTGTTATTAAAATTTCATGGGGGAGTTATTAAGAAAAAATGTTTAATAAGGCTCCTTAGGAACGTAACAGTGAAAAAAAGTTGAGAATCACTGGTCTAGAAGTGAGAGTATATAGCAATATCTCATCACCTCAACTCGTTCTAAAAACAATTAAAAGCTTAGTTATTTTCACAACTTTCTATATAGGGACAATCAACATTTTATTGAGCACCTCCTCTCTGTAGTGAACAGTGATAGATGCCTACGTTGTTACAAATCCTTTATCTCCACTATTTCACTTAATCCTCACAATGAAGCCAATCATCCTTAATTTACAGATTAGGAGACTGAGGGTCAGATATTACAAATATTTTGTGCAAGGTCTTAAGGCTAAAAGTGACTGCTCGAATAACTAGAATCCAGATTTGACTCCAAAGCCGATTCTTTCTAATTCACTCTTCTGCTTTTCATTACCATGATATTCACCAAGGTATTACACCTGATAGACCTGTAATTATGTAAAACACTAAACTTCAACGAGGTCATTAAAAAGACACTAAATTATTGGGTAAATTTTTTAAAGATCTATCTTAAATAAACGGGGAGACTTCTTTGTACAGAAAAGTAGAGTGCAGAAGCCGTGATCCCTGGGATCCGAAAAGACAAAGAACCAGAATCAACTGAGGGAAGTACTGAGGAATTTTGACATTAGGCTTCACATATTATGGATTTACATTCCGGCCGACAAAGATTCTCTAGGCCGCCAGTCTCCTAGCTGTTGCAGAATAAACGCTGAGGAACCGCTGCGTCAGGGAGCTGCTCAGCAGAGAAAGGCGAGACTACCCGGGCCTTAGGCCTAGAGAAGCGGGGGCTGTCCTGCGGACCTCAGAGACAGCACCACTTTCACTTCCAGCACCTCTGGGAAGGCAGTCCCCGCGGGCCTCATCCCTCCCCGGGTCTCTTTACTCACCTTTTTGATGTTGGATTTGGAGGCAGGATGAAAGTCTTTCTTACACATGAAGTTGGCGAAGGATTTCCCCATCTTGGAACTGGAGCTAGGGAAAGCAGCACCTAGATCTGTAAGTAACGTAAACAAACTCAGCCTCCTAACCGGAACTGCATTTCCAGCGGCAGGGGGAACTTCCGAGGTCAAAGGTAACAGCTTCCGGCAACTGATGCCTCCACTGGCCAATCCTCCCTCCGTCCACCTGTCACTTCGGGTAGTTTGGAGGCCAGGTGAGGGGCGTGCATGGGGGAGGGGGGGTGCATTGTTAAGACAGAAACCGGGAAGACCCAACTGTGGCGCGGTACTGCTTGACCGAGGGGCTCCAGAGCCCAGCTGCACTGGCTGCGATTTGAGCGCCCAGGGCCGGGGTGCGGGGTGGACCGCGGCGGCCCTTCGACCAAAGGTGCTTGAAGCTAGAGCCAATTACTTTCTGTGAACTCTGACTCGAGCTGCAAAAACTCTTCTGTACTGTTTTTCTCATCTGTGTTATGGAGATAATAACTCCTGCCCTAACTGTAGTACGTTTGCGAGAATCCAACGATATGTTTCTGAAAGCGCCGGCTGAACTAAGAGCGCGTGAAATAGAATGAGACAGCTTTGCAAGAACGGAGGCCTTTGCCCCAGCTGTACGGTGCTGGCGCCGAAAGACGTTCAATAAAGACTTACTGAATGACGAATACACGTTAGGAGTTAAATCTCTCAAGGCTTCACCTCCTCAATGGGCTAGGTGCCATTCTAACCAGGCGGCAAGTTTCCTTAGCTTTCCCTACGACCCCAGTTAGGCAGCTCAGATTACCTATTGCAGCTTGATGGCCCTTGGGACTCTAGGTTTTTGAGTGGACGTGGCTGCTACTGCAGCAGGTGACCCACCAACCAAGTTCTCTATCAGGGTAATGTTAAGAATAAACTTAGGCCGGGCGCGGTAGCTCACGCCTGTAATCCCACACTTTGGGAGGCCCAGGTAGGTGGATCATCTGAGGTCAGGAGTTCGAGACCAGCCTGGCCAACGTGGTGAAAACCCGTCTCTACTTAAAATGCAAAAAATTAGCCGGGTGTGGTGGCAGGCGCCTGTAATCTCAGCTACTCGGGAGGCTGAGGCAGGAGAATCACTTGAACCCGGGAGTCGGAGGTTGCAGTGAGCCGAGATTGCACCATTGCACTCCAGCCTGGGCAACAAGAGTTAAACTGTCAGGAAAAAAAAAAAAAAATAAGACTTTATGAGGAATTTTCTCTCCTACCAAATAATAACAATAACAGCTTTCACGTGAATATCTAGTATGTTCTATGCACTGTGCAAAACACTTTACATGTTGCCTTATTAAGTTCTAACAGCCCATCAAACAGTGTCTTTTATTTTACTGGTGAGGCAGAAGGCATAGGGAAGAGAGAGATTAAATAGTCTGCCAAAATTATATAGTGATGGAACTAACTATAAAACACAAATAGAAGGAGATCCAGGACATAAGGGTTGAAACACAGAAAATAACAGAAGCCATCAAGACATCAGACTTCTCACTAGGAGAACAGGTAAACCCTTAGGAGTTTCAGGCTGAAGTTTTTCTTTAGTCATTTTGTTTTCTTTTTAAGGAAACATTTATTATATTTAAATTTTGTTTTTAAATTGCTAGCATCTGCCTGTGTAAAGCCATTCTAAGGTTTTGTCATTATTAAAGGAAAGAAGGAAACTCTGTAAAACAATGTGTCCATTCTGGCAGTGAAATAAGGATCTTTAGGTGTTCTATTGTAAGTGAAGATCTAAGATTTTCCAAATTACAACTGAAGAGGTAACCTAGATATTAAAGTATATAATTGCGATTTATAAATTAAATATGTGAACTTTCTTCTAGAAATGCCAACAATTTGAAATTATATTGACATATTTTTGTCTGAATCAATGAGTCTGTTTCAAAATTTCAGTCTCATCAGAATTATAATCTGTGTGTATTATTTCCCAGCTCAAATAAGACCCCTTCTTCCTTCCCTTGAGGAAACACTGGACACGTAAGATTTTTTTCCATAAGACAAGTTGCAGCAATGAGAATACAAAGATTAGTAAGACATACTCCCAGCCCTCAAGGATCTCACTGTCCAGTAAAGGGACTTATATATACACAAATGTAGTAGAATCTAGCCTTTACAACAGTAGAGCTAGGTACAGGGATTCCCAAATGTGGAAATAGTGAAAGGAAATTCAGGGAAGACTTTAGGAGAGAAAGGTCTTAGAGCATAAATGTGAACTATAAACTATAAGAAGGTAGTTTTCATTGCCATTTTCTTATTGAGTTGTAGTACAAGATTGAGTCCCAAGTCATAGTCTTACTGATTTTTAGGCTATAGTATACAAAATGTAAAACTTTAATGAACAACCAAGCACGGTCACTCATGCCTGTAATCCCAGGGTTTTGGGAGGCAGAAGGGGGAGGATCTCCTGAGCCCAGGAGTTCCAGGCTGCAGTGAGCCCTGATTGTATAACTGCACTCCAGCCTGGGTGAAAAAGCTAGACCCTGTCTCCAAAAAATAAAAATAAAAAAATCAAAGCTTTGATGAACATCCTTAATTAAATATGGCAATAATATCCTTTGGTCATTGAGTAAAACTCTTTGTTTTTATATACTTACAGGTTTTTTTTTTTATTTTAAAACATCTGTATAATTTTTAGTTTAAAAAATGGAACCTTTTTCCTGTGACACTTTCGTGGCATTACCTCCAGCAACAGTCGATAACAGGATTATTTTTGGAAAAAATTCAGATAGACTCTGTGATGAAGTACAAGAGGTAGTTTATTTTCCTGCTGCAGTTCATGATAACCTGGGAGAACATCTTAAGGTAGGTGAAATAAATGTTTTGTTAGCAATATGCCTTTAAAAAATATCATAAAGTTATTTCTATAAATAGGAATTTGGAAGAAACTATAAAAGTTAAAATTGAGGAATTTACATTTGAAAAATAAATGAGTCAGAAATAAACTGTAATCTTTTATTTCAGTGATTTGGAGGAAGTTGAAATAATAATAAAATTATCCATTCTTTGAATGGATATTTGAATGCTTTCCATATGCAAGCATGTTAGATAGGGCAAGAGATTTAAAGTCAGCTGTCAAGACTCTGACTATTCCAGGAGCTTAGAGTGTAGTATAGGAATAAGATGTATATGCATTGTACCCCATTATAAAACTGGATGGTTTAAATCCTAAATTTAAGTAAGAGTAGCATGCTGTGGCAGCAGAAGAGAAGGAACATTTAATGTGGCTTGGAGTTAGCTGGAATTTGATGGACAAAAAGGATTCTGATTCTGAATTGGTATAAGTTCTTCTTGATGTAGAATAGGAAAGTCATCCCAGACTCTGGGAATGACAGTTTTATGACACATCAAAAAAGGTTTTTTAGGCCCTATGTTAACACTATCAATATACATTTTATGCAGTCACTTGGTAGTATACACATTAATTAAAGAATCCTTTAAAAACTTATTTAAAAACCCATTTAATGTGGAACTTAAAATGAGAGCTTCAAATTATGCTATTGTTGCTAATTCATAATTTTTAGATTTTATTTTATTGATATTCTAATATTAAAACATATTAAATATTAGACTTTTTTCTGTATCCTATGTCATGTTTTTTTCTTTTGCTAAGACCACTTATTCATCTGTGATACCATTTCCACTTTATTTCTTCAGATATAAATCTAGCCTGTCCTGTAAACCAGTGGTTCTCATTCTTTTCATTGCTGTGGACATACCTAATAGATGACTTCAAAATGTGACGTGAGATTCCTATGACAAAACTCTTGTATTTGAAGGCTACCAGATGGGTACTTATATCACTAATTAAGAAACACTGGATATTGAGGTTGAGAACTACTTCCTTAGGCTTCAACTCACACATCTACAAAAATGTTTCAAGATATTACAGCTAGAGACCATCTTTCTCCTGAGCTTCAGTAGCACCTTGTCGTCACCTCATGACCCTAATACTTTATACTTTATTTTATCTTAAATAATGTACAACTTTTAGTTTCTCAAAAGTGAGATCTTTATCTGATTCATCTTTGTAACTACCATATCTCTTGGCAGAATGTTTTATAATAGGAAATGCTCAGCAAATATTTGAATGAATAAATACTTTAGGGTTATTCTGGATATGTTTTAAGGGTAATGCCTTTATTATTGAAAATTTCAATTTACTTGTATTTCCTTTACCTCCTTCATAAAAGTCTTGTCTTCTGACTGATTTTTTTTTACAGTGTACGTATCTAGAAATTGATCAAGTTCCTGAAACGTACGCTGTTGTCCTGAGTCGCCCAGCATGGTTGTGGGGGGCAGAAATGGGAGCCAATGAGCATGGAGTTTGCATTGGGAATGAAGCTGTATGGGGAAGAGAAGAAGTTTGTGATGAAGAAGCACTATTAGGAATGGACCTTGTCAGGTTATTTTTTGTTACGTTTTATGCTATAGACCTTTAATAATTTGTAATTTTTGTGAAACTCTTACTTGTTTTATTTTCCTATTTTTGAGGGGGCTTTGATACTTTGCAGTTTGTGTCAAAATGTTTTAAAGTACCGCATGCAATTTCATGACACTCAGTTTTGTTTGTTTTTTTAAATTAATCAATTTTTGGTTTTTTGAGATGAGATCTCACTGTGTCATGCAGGCTGGAGTATAATGGTGTGATCATGGCTCACTATGGCCTTGAATTCCTGAGCTCAAGCAATCATCCCACCTCAGTCACCCAGGTAGCTTGGATCAAAGGCACGTGCCACCACACCTGGCTAATTTTTAATTTAAAAAAAATTTTTTTTTCAGAGACTAGGGTCTTGCTATGTTGCTTACACTTGTCTTGAACTCCTGGCCTCTAGTCATTCTCCTGCCTCAGCTCCTGAGTAGCTGGGATTACAGGCACAGGCACCATGCCAGCTTTCAGATATTATTATTTGGGAGAAGGGAAGAAGTAGGAAATTATGATTCATTGGAAGTGCCTAACATATTTTAATCACACCTTAACTAATTCTCACAATAACCTCATGGGCTATCGTGCTCATTTTACAAATGAGATATCTGAAGTTCAGAGATAAAGTAACTTGACAGTGAATTACCAACTTCGAATTTGATAGGTTTGTTTGACTCTAGAAACTTTGTTTCCATGATTCCAAACTGACTTCAGAAGGAAAAATTTTAAAGTTAGATGTCATTTCATCTGTTAACTTGAAAGAAATTTTACTTGGGGAATCTAAAAAATCTCATGAGCATGAAATTATTTAAGAAAAATAATGGAAATTTATTTTAATCTGAGAACTTTATATTTTTGTTTTAGACTTGGCCTTGAAAGAGCTGATACAGCTGAAAAAGCCCTCAATGTCATTGTTGACTTATTAGAAAAATATGGCCAGGGTGGAAATTGCACAGAGGGTAGGATGCTATTTAGCTATCACAACAGTTTCCTAATAGCTGATAGGAATGAAGCCTGGATTCTGGAGACTGCAGGGAAGTACTGGGCAGCAGAAAAAGTACAAGGTATGGACAACTTTTTGTGATTTAACTTGTTTTTGCAATTAATAAAATATACCCTTACCTATAGGTACTGCATTTAAATGCTTCCAAGATTAATAATCTAGTATAATGAAAGGTTGAACTGTAAGGGAAACTTAGAACTTTGAAAGAACAATGGAAAAAGTGCCATAAATAACTTTCTTGAAAAATATAAAAAGGTAGCATTACCTCTGGGAATATGAATTTCGTATAACCTGTATATACTTTCTTTGCTGCAGCTCTTGGCCGTTTCATCGTACTTTTTCACTTTAATAATCCCTTACAATTTCTTCTCCTTTAAACTTTGGGCTGCACTCCAAAATCTTATTTTAGTGTGGAGGTGAGGAAATGAGAGTGGGGTTAAAGACAGGTGTTTGTAAGTTGGTGGTTGGAAAAGCTATGTTGATACAATAGTAAAACACAGAAGTTTGATATCTTTGAATAAAACAACATTATTTAATTGTTTTAGAATGCTTTGATTTTTCATTCTCATTTCCTTTGTGATCATATATTCCTCTAATTTTTCAAGTGAGGAAAGCCAGAGATGTAAAGTGATTTAAGGTGGTAAATGAAAGACCTAGAATTTAAAGCTTTTCATCTTGAATCTCTTCACTAGAGCATAGCCTTATGTTTAAGCCTAATCATGTCCATCTTGGATATTTAACTCCTGGACTCCTAGTTTACTAGAGAGATAAGATACACATGTGAAAATGTTAAATGGTGCATGAATGATACAGACACATAGATGCTCTGAACATTTAGAGAACAGAAAGCTTATTATTGTGAGCTAGAGGAGTTCAGAAAGGCTTCATGAAGGTAGCCTTGAACTTTGGAGGATTTGAGTGTTATTTTTCGAAACAGGTCATTACCAGTTGTTTTGATGGACATTTTGTTTTATGTTTTGCATATATGTTTATTAATATATAACATTGTAGTTAGAAGTTTTCTTTTTGTGATAATTGGCTTGATAATACCATTGAGCACTTTTATTAAATGTACTACGTGCAAGAGAGAAATTAATAAATACATTTTGTTGAAAAAGCCCCACCTGGTCATCTATTTTTTTTATTTATTTATTTTTTTTTGAGACAGAGTCTCGCTCTGCCGCCCAGGCTGGAGTACAGTGGCCGGATCTCAGCTCACTGCAAGCTCCACCTCCCAGGTTCACGCCAGTCTCCTGCCTCAGCCTCCCAAGTAGCTGGGACTACAGGCGCCCGCCACCTCGCCCAACTAGTTTTTTTTGTATTTTTAGTAAAGACAGGGTTTCACCGTGTTAGCCAGGATGGTCTCGATCTCCTGACCTCGTGATCCACCTGTCTCGGCCTCCCAAAGTGCTGGGATTACAGGCTTGAGCCACCGCGCCTGGCCCTGGCCATCTAAAATGAACACCTTCATTGGGTCTCATTGTCTAGCTGTAGATTAACTTAGCCAACTGGTTTCTCTTTCTATTACTAACTAAGCCCAAGAACTAAATTGTTAAATGATAGGGAATTATTTATTAGATGGAAAATTATTGGCTGGGCATAGTGGCTCATGCCTATAATCCCAGCACTTTGGGAGGCTGAGGCAGGAGGATCACTTCAGCCCAGGAGTGTGAGACCAGCTTGGGCAACATAGTGAGACCTCAATTCCACAAAAAATACAAAAATTAACTGAGTGTGGTGGCATGTACCTGTAGTTCCAGCTACTCAAGAGGCTGAGGTGGGGAGGATAGCTTGAACCCAGGAGGTCGAGGCTGCAGTAAGCAGTGGCACGATGTAGACATTATGGACATGTCACAGTGCTGCAGAGATTTTGTTTATGGCCAGTTTTGGAGCCTGTTTATGGCCAGATTTTGGGGGCTTGCTCCCAACAGGTGTGGCTATAAAAGGGCAACATGAGGGATCCTTGTAGTGATGGAAGTATTCTTGATCTTGACTATAGCAATACCAATATTCTGGTTGTGATACTATACTACAGTTTGGCAGGATGTTACCATTGGGGGAAACTGGGTGAAGGGTACACAGTTTCTCTCAGTATTATTTTTTTATAACTGCATGTGAATCTATAATTACCTCAAAATAAGTTTAATTTTTAAGATAATTCATTTATCTTTTTGAATATGTAATAGATGCCCATGGCACAAAATTTAGAAGTCTATATTTGCATTTACGTAGTGATTAGGCATCATAATGTACAGATACGTGCTTTATGTTAAATATGACTTTTCTTCTTTCTCCTCTTCTTTGAAAATAGAGGGAGTTCGTAATATTTCTAATCAGCTTTCCATAACAACCAAGATTGACCGGGAACACCCAGACATGAGAAACTATGCTAAGCGGAAAGGTTGGTGGGATGGTAAAAAGGAGTTTGATTTTGCTGCAGCATATTCCTATCTTGACACAGCCAAGATGATGACTTCATCAGGCAGATACTGTGAAGGCTACAAGCTTCTAAAGAAGCACAAAGGTAATTTTATCATATAAATAATATTAGGATTACAAACTATGTTTTGTGTAGATGTAATATGGGAATGACAAAATCTATTTTGGAGAATTATAATTAGTAAAAAGATTGTTCTATTAAAATGAAAACTATTTGTTTATCATAAAGCTATTTTTTGAGATAAGTATTATACAATTGTGAAAGGGTCATGATTCTTTTGAAGGTAAAGTTCAGATTTTCCATGCTCAGATGCATTTTTTCAGTTCTTATTAATATTCTTAAAACAAAATTCAGATTACTTTTCTTCTGAGAATTCACTGCAACCTGGAGACAGGCTTCTTTGACTATTTCTGCTGCTGCTGTTATTTATTTTTGGGTAGTACTCTTATCGATTATTTTCTTATATATAGAATTTCTGGCCAGAAGACAAACTGAGCAGATATACAAATTCCCTCTTTCCACTCCAAAACTTGAGAAATGTTGGATAAAATATTTAAACATTAAAGACATATGTAGCTAAGTTCAAATACAAGAAGAGAAAATCACCAGGTACCAAAAATGAAGAGAGGGCCCACACAATCCTCCTCATCTCCGTGTCAGTTGGGGGATTCTGGACCAGATACACACGTTAGACGCTAGAGTGTTAACATCCATGAGAATGTATGTGTATAGGTGAAAAAGATCAACATTTGGGGAACAGGAACTGGACTCCTTATTAAGGCTACGATCTGAAAAATGCTAGTCCATTCCCTACCCAGAGTTTAGGATGGAATTGAGCTGCCTGCTGCTCCAGGATATGGATCAATACAGTTTCTTGTAAGAGACTGAACTCTGAGCCACATTTATTTTGGGGACTCACCTGGAGCTACCTGGTGAGAAACAAACACTGGTTTATAACCAGTAAACCAGATAAGATCCCAGCATACCTGTATTTCTATACCCATTATATGAATATTTGATATGACAAATGTTTATATTTTACTCCAATTTCCCATCCAAATGGGAAATCTGCTATAATGAATCTACATGTATTTGCCATTGAAAATATTTGTTACATGGGGGTTCAGGTGAAGATGTAGCTTCTACGACTATTATGATAGTTTCTACTGTTATGTCCTCAAGTTCACTCATCTTTTCTTCTGCATTTAATCTGCTATTAATCTCATCTAGTAATATTTTAATTTGTTATTATAATTTTAATCTCTACAAGTTCCATTGGTTCTTTCTGTATAACTCCCATTTCTCTATTCTTTACTTTCAAGTTTTAAAAAAATCCTTAAGCATGTTTAGCATCTTTATAATAATAATTATAAAGAGTGGCTGGACGCCGTGGCTCACGCATGTAATCCCAGCACTTTGGAAGGCCGAGGAGGGCAGTTCATTTGAGGTCAGGAGTTCAGGACCAGCCTGGCCAATATGGTGAAACCCCGTCTCTACTAAAAATACAAAAATTAGCCAGGTGTGGTGCAGGCATCTGTAATCCCAGCTACTTGGGAAGCGGAGGCAGGAGAATCACTTGAACCCGGGAGGCAGAGGTTGCAGTGAGCCGAGATTGCACCACTGCACTCCAGCCTGGGCAGCAGAGCCAGACTCTGTCTCAAAATTTTTTTTTAAATTAAAAATTAAATAATTAGAGTATAGTTCCTTAACATTTAATAGAGGCTGGTTCTGGTTGCAGGTAAGATGGAATAAGTAAACTCTACTCTGTCTCTCTCTCTCTGAATATAACTAAAAATCTGGAAAGAATGCATGGAGCATCTTTCTGAGGAGTCCTAAAAGTAAAAAGGAGCAGTCAGCAGGGCAAAAAAAGCAGAGTCAAAGCAGGAATGATCCAGGAGTGAGTTTCATGGTTGTGGTTGTTGTTGTTGTTTTTCTCATTTCTTCCAGCCTAGTGTTAAACAGCATGAATCCCAGAACTATGTAGTGGGTGTCAACAGAAAGAGCTCCAAGAGATACCTTCTTTTTCTTGTCTGAGGAGAGGGAAGGTGGACACCAACAAGACATAGCGTGGGAGAAATCTCCTGGGAATTTTTATTTAACTAAATTTAATTAATTAATTAATTAATTATTTAATTTTTTTGCTGCTTTCTTTCTGTCTCGTCCCAGCTCCCAGGCAAACTCCAGTCCTGAATCTGCAATCTTGTGATGGTTATGTGATGATGGTAGCAGCTGCTGGGAGGCATCTAAACTCTAAGGGAAGGGAATTCTCTCCCACTAGAGGAATTGTGGTCCAAAGACCATAGGAGAAATTCTGTTGCTTTTTGCCCTCCCTCTGTTTTCCTGCCTCTTGGCCTCAGAGGCAGACCCAGATGTGGGAAGCAGTTGGGCAAAGAAGGGAGACCACCAAGGCTCTGTTGTTCTAGCTAGAGGACCTGGAAGGGGGATCCCTGGAAGCCAGAATGTCAGGGAGAATTGAGAAGCAGAGGTAGCTCAAGAAAGAAATCCCATGAAGTTGTATAAGAATACCTGGGCCTACCCTAAGCTGTACATAGGTGTATCTGACCCTAAATAGCACACCAAAGCCTTTGAGAGCTAACCTATAGAGTAGACAACTGCTCAGTTTCCATACTGGCCACTGGATAGTGCTCTTTTAGGACAGTAAAAGAGCACTGCAAAAAGGTTTTGTAAACAACTGACATGGGAATCTAGCCCACAGAAGATGGCTCAAAACTATGATCAGACATACAGTAACATGGAGGAAATGAACCAGTTCCTTGAAAGCTACAAACCACCAAAACTCACCTAAGAACAAATAAATAATTCTTGTTTTAGCAGATAACTTTAGTTGGTTGTACTCAGCCTGCAAATTCTGTCTCCTGTTTGGCAACTCAAATTTCAGTTTAGCTCTTTTATCCTTAGCTGAGCTGTTTGCAGTCTGCCCCACACATGCTTAATCAGCCATCAGATGGAGATTTGGGCAATTCTTTTACACAGAATTTGGGAGTTCTCTCTCTCTGACTCTCCTTTATGGGATTGCCCCCTCACTTTCTTTTCTTTTCTTTTTTTTTCTTTTTATTTTTTTGAGACAGAGTTTTGCTCTGTCACCCAGGCTGGAGTGCAGTGGTACGATCTCGACTCATTCTGGGACTACAGGCGCATGCCACCATGCCCGGCTAACATTTGTATTTTTAGTAGAGATGGGGTTTCACCATATTGGTCAGGCTGGTCTCGAACTCCTGACCTCAGGATCCACCCTCCTAGGCCTCCCAAAGTGCTGGGATTACAGGCGTGAGTCACTGCACCCAGCCTGCCCCCTCACTTTCTACTGCTTGTGGTGGAGGTCTGGTTCTTCAGGCCAGAAACACCAAGGTTTTCTATTGCTGCCTGCATAAAATGACACAGCATTGACCATGGGCTTCCCTCGAGCTAAAGCCATAAGAAAAATAAACTTACCCTATGCTTCATTCTGTCTCCCAACTTTCAG
>NW_012115422.1:1150441-1158719 GCF_000951035.1 Colobus angolensis palliatus
AGGTTTTTGAAACACATTGTTAAATGACCACCAGAAAAGTTACATAAATTTAAATTACTGCCAACAATATTTGAGTACCCATTTTCTAACATGCTTATCAATAGAGGGTTTTTTCAACCTTTATAAATTTTGTAGGCAAAATGGCATGTAAATATATACACCTACTATGTACCCACAAAGAGAAAAAAGAAAAAAATGGCATGTTATAATTTTAATTTTTTTTAGTGAAATTAGATATATTCTTACATTTACTGAAAATTTGTAATTGCTTTGTAAGTTGTTTATTAATGTATCCTTTTCCCATTTTCATGTTGGGTTATTACTAACTCTTAAAAAATAACTTCCAATGTATTTTTTTCCTTTGCTTCTGAATAATTCCAGCAAAGTAAGTTTTATTTAGATTACTGAGTGGCAGATAGTTGCTAAAAGGGTCATGCTACTAATAAAAAATGTGACTAATACACCCTCCTTCACTTGAAGGATAAAATGTTTCTATTAAAAAAAAAAGTGTTTTGAGACAGTGTCTCGATCTGATACTCAGACTGGAGTGCAGTGGCGTGATCTCAGATCACTGCAACCTCTGCCTCCCGGGTTCAAGCGATTCTCGTGCCTCAACCTCCCAAGTTGCTGGAATTCCAGGTGTGCACCACCATGCTAGGCTAATTTTTGTATTTTTTTGTACAGCTAGGGTTTTGCCATGTTGCTCAGGGTGGTGTCGAATTCCAGGGCTCAAACCATCTGCCCACCTTGACCTATCAAAGTGCTGGGATTACAGGTGCGAGTCATTGTGCCTGGCTGGTAAATGGTTCTATAAAGCAGTCAGAAAGCAACTACTCTGAGATGGATCAGTCAGTGATTGATATTTGCTTCTCATGTACTCATTAAACAAAGTATATGCTAATTATTATGAGGGTGTGGCCAAAACATTAAGGAATTGATTACACCAGTACAGGATGGCTTGGTCTGGGGTCCAGGGCCACCAAGCAAGGTTGTGGAGAATCATGCCCTGCACAAGGGGGCAAGTGGGGCTGAAATCCAGCCCCACTATCTGCCCCAAAGAAGAGGCTCCTTTCTCTAATTTTCATAAAGGTTAGCCAGCCCAGAAATGGCAGTGGTGGCATGGAGATGGAGCAAAGTAGACAGATTTGGCATATACTTTTGTGGCAGAATGGACAGGACTTAATTAATTGGAGTGAAGGTTAGAGAGAGAGAGAGATGTCACAAATGAATGCCAGGTTTCTGCCGGGAACCAATGAACAGTTGGAAATGCCATTTGTAGAGATAGGCTAGATGGAAGATTTGAGGGTAAAAAGTGTAGTTTTCCATTTTAGAAGAATCAACTCCTCTGAGATAATAACCTAACCATCCCAGAGGGATGATTTGCATCTCCCTTTGTCTGAGAGGACAACTCATCCTCTTCCCTTCCTGGGTTTAGAACTTCACCCAAAAGGTGGTGGTGATTGAGGGTGGAGCGTGGGGTAGGAGTAGTCTCAGGAGGTAGGCACTCCTATCCACTTGAAATTCAAGATATTAACTCAAACCTGCAGCAAAAATAGAGTAAGATTCTAGAATAAAACTGATGCTGTTGGATATTTTCAGTCTTTGATTGATAGGTACACAGGAAGTGGCGAAGGATTTTTTTACATGATGTTATAAGTACATTCCCCTGTATATATGTTTCTTTTACTTTTTATTATTAATGTTGTTTGGTGCTAATACAGCTATTTAAATAAATCCAATCTCAGTATAAAAAAAGGAAAAAGTTTGACAGAATATTTGTAGAATGCCTTTATATTATTGTTTTCAAAGTAGTTAATATCTTATTTATATTTTAATTTCCAAAAGAACATGTTATAATATGAAAAGTTTTCTGTAAAGTTTCTTAATGTTAGTTTATAGTTTTACAAATAGGTTATCTAAACTATCTTTTTCCCCCATGTAGATAGATAAGTATGTAGAAAATGCTAAAGCATGTTATACTAAGGATTTTAATTTTTGACTTACTGTAAAAGGACAGCATCAGGAAAAATAACTAAAGCATGCGAGGCTTAATACCTAGGTAATGGGTTGATAGGTGCAGCAAACCACCATGGCACACGTTTACCTATATAACAAACCTGCACATCCTGCACATGTATCCCAGAACTCAAAATTTAAAAAAGAAAAAAAAAAAAGTAGATCAGGAGTGGCTGTTGCAGCAACACCTACTCCCATTTATTAACTGCTTTTATCAAGGGCCAGATACTGTATTAAATGATTTAATTATATTATTCTTTTTTTTTTTTTTTTTTTGACGTGGAGTCTTGCACTGTCCACCAGGCTGGAGTGCAGTAGCAAGATCTCAGCTCACTGCAACCTCCACCTCCCGGGTTTAAGTGATTCTCCTGCCTCAGCCTCCCAAGCAGCTGGGATTACAGGCACCCGCCACCACACCCAGCTAATTTTTTGTATTTTCAGTAGAGAGAGGGTTTCATTTTGTTGGCCAGGCTGGTCTCAAACTTCTGACCTCATGATCCGCCCACCTTGGCCTCCCAAAGTGCTGGAATTATAGGCATCAGCCACCACGCCCAGCCTAATTATATTATTCTTTAAGCAACCATGTGAAATGGATATCTTCATTTTACAAATGAAGAAACTACCAGTGTTTGTGCTCTTCTCTATGAAACTGAAAAAAATGGACTTTCTTATTTGTCATATTTTTCTCTCAGCACCCAATTCACTATGTTGTGTGTGCTTAGTAAGTATTGAATAAATTAAAGTATTGTTAGTTGATTTGAATTAAATTGTAATTTGCAGATAGTTTAACAAAGATCACTGTTGTGTACTTTTTACTAGTAATAAATTTAAAGGCTCAGGAAATACATTTAGCAGATATTCTTTAAAAATGAAGAACAACAATGCATAATTAAGATGGAGAGGAAAATGCCAAGAATTCTAAGGTTTAGGGTAATTGGACAAAGGGAAGAAAAAAAGATAGAAATAATTATAAGCCAATTAGCTACTGTATCATAATAATAATTCAGTTATATTTAAGAATAACTGAATCATAGATTTGAATTGCATACATGATTATAGGAATAGATGCATCTGACATGAAACTTTACTTTTTCTCAAGCGTGAAATATAGTTCATCTAGCTTTCTGTGCTTTGACAAAAGAATATGTCTTTCTAATACTTTCACAGAAAATTGTCTACCAGTACATTATAGTTAATTTTTCCTATGATTTTTCTAGATAGAACAGCCTGCCTCTCTTCTTTCCAACTATCCCCACCTGATAGCTATTAACTGTGCTGCATGTATATCCAAATTGAATCTATATTCACTCATGTATTTTAAATAACTAACTTAAATTGCAATGAAATTACACCCTGTGTTTTGCATTTATTTTACTGAACCCTGCCACTGCAGTCTCAGTACTTATTCAATGCTTGCTAGTGGATTACTTATAGCTATCCTACTCAAGTGATCATGTAAATCCTCCTTTCATTTTGAGAATTGTAGGTTTTGAATACAGAAAATATTTTCATAATACCTGTATTATCACAGTATTATGGTTCTGACACTGTTTTTATTAAAACTTACCATTTATAGGAATTTGAATTTGAATCATTTTAAAGGCTCACTAGGTGTTGAAACTGTGTGCCTGATATATAGGTATGGATGGCAGGTTTTTGCTTTATTGTTTAGTTTTAATATTAAGGGCTGCTTTTAGGCACACCTTCTTTACTGTGTTTTTCAAAACTAACAGAAATATATTGCTTCTGTAACAAGTTATCTATAAAGTCAATAAGTTATTTTTCTTGATTTTGAAGTAATGGCTATATTGTGGAGAAACTGGATAAGACAATGTAGACTTGTATAAATCTGTTGTCATTAACATAAAATAGTTGGTAACCTGCATAATTAACTGAGGGCAGAACATTATATTATTTTATATGGAAGTCAGTTTTAATTTGAAATATTATGAATTACAACTTGGATACAGGCTTGCCGTGAGCTTTTTCTTTTAATTCCCAATTATGGGAATAGTGGGGCGAGGAGTGGAGATTCTTGCTTTTCATGCTCTCTTTTTTTTTTTAACAGTTACTTCATTTTTTATTCTTTTACTGTCATTTTAGGGTTTTGAGAGAGAGGAAGGAGATACCTGTGGTTAATCAACCATGTTAAGTGAAAGTTTCTTGTTTCTTTAGAACTAATTGAAATATAATAATTAAACATTTCCATATAAAGTATCAAAAATATCTGTTGGCAGAAACTGTGTTTTGTGATCGATCGACTGATTGATTGACAGGGTCTTGCACTGTCGCCCAGGCTAGAGTGCGGTGGCACGATCATAGTTCACTGTAACCTCAATCTCCTGGGCTTTAACAGCCCTTCTGCCTCAGCCTCCTGAGAAGCTGGAACTAAAGGCATGCATTACCACATGTGGCTACATTTTTTTTTTTTTGTAATAGATGGCAGACATGCCATGTTGCCCAGGCTGGTCTCAAACTCCTGGGCTCAAGTGATACTCCTGCCTCAGGCTCCCAAACTGGTGGGATTACAGGCATAAGCCACCATGCCTGGCCTGTTTTGTTTTGTTTTTTTTTTTTTTAACTGTACTTGTTACCTGGATTCACCACATTCATTACTGTTATTAAGAAACTGGTACTACTTCAGGGTAAAAAGAGACTGATGTATTTCGTAAATGGGAGGCATAATAGTGCAGTGGAGTGTTAAAAAGCACAGGGCTGGTTATGAAGGAGTAGCTGGTATTAGACCAACTTCCTTCCAAGAATAACTATGAGATCTGGAGGGAGAAAACCCCTGTTGTTGGAAGACATGGATGAATACCCAAAAGAGTACACAAAAGAGTAGAGATGAGGAGCCTAGATCCTGAAGACTGAGAGAAGACTCTACACATTGAGAAGACCTTGACTTTCTATATCACAGTTTCTTAATGCAATTGCCAGCTTCTAAGCAGCACGTAAGTAGGATAAGACATAACACTGTGAAATCAAGCAGAAAGTAGCCGCTAGGAGCCCTAAAAGCTAAGCAGAGATTTTTGGCAGTCTCACAAGGCCTTAGGGACAAAAATTTGATTGGAGGGCCAACCAAGAAGAAGGTACCTGGGAAATACCCCTCAGCTTTCAATTGAGATCCCAGAAATGCTACTCTTTAGGAAGAGTAAGAACAAACAAGGGATAGACTAGTCTCAACACTGGATCAAGGTAATCTATGTATATTCTATCTGGTTGCCAGAAGAATATTAAATGCTTTGTGAAAGAAAGTATCATGCAGAGCCTCTATAAATTTTCCTTCAATTGGAAAGTATCAGGCATGCTAAGAAATAAGACCAAATGACTGAAAACCAAGAGAAAAAGTAGATGGTAGAATCTGACATATAGGCTGTCTACACATTAGCTTTATTGGAAACAGACTTTAAAATTGCTATTATATATTCAAAAGAATTAGATGAAAAGATGGAGAATTTCATCAGGGAACTGGAGTCTGTAAAAGAACCAAATGGAAATAATACAACTGAAAAATTGTAACTGAAATTAAGAATTCAATAGATTGATTTAACAACGGATTAGGTATAACAGAAGAAAAACATTAGTGAACTGGAAGATCAGTAGAAAAGATTCCAATTCAAAAAGAGATAAAAGTTTAGAAAATATAGATAAGGATCTGAGAGGCATATATAGGACTCAGTGAAAAGGTCTCTTATACATAAGATTGGAGACTCAACAGGAAAGGAGAGAGAAAATAGGGAAGGGCAAAAGCAATAGTTGAAGGACATTGGCCAAGAATTTCCCCAAACTAATAAAAGTCATCAAGCAACAGCCTCAAGAAGCTCTACAAATCCTGAGAAGGACAAACAAGAGGAAACCACACCTAGGCCCATATAGTAAGATTTCTGAGGGGGAAAAAAGACAGACAGAAAAATCTGAAACACATCCAGAGGGAAAAAAATATCTTCAAGGAACAAATATAAAGCTGACAGCTAACTTTTCAACAGAAGGGAGGGAATTCTAAAGACTGTAAAATGACAACTTTAAGGTGATGGAGAAAGATAATAACTACTAATTTAGAATTGTGTAGCTAGTGAAAATATCCTCTAAAAATAAAGGTGAAATAAAACAGAATTACTAGACAATTGGCACTAAAAGAAATGCTAATGGGCATTCTTCAGGCAGATAGAAGCAAGGTACGCAGTAGCAGATGAGCAGCAGAAACAGTAAATACATAGGTAAAACTAAACAAACATTGTTGAAAATAATAATAACTTCCTAAACAATGGCCATAGCTGCAGTGCTTAAAGCCTATTGGGCATGGATTTCATGGAGCACTATATTTTCCACAGCATGCTTTTGACCAGTGACTGAGAGTGACAGGGAGATAAAGGCAGGCCCATTCTAGGGATACACAGGACTCCTCTAATGACTAACGTGGAGCAAAGACTCCTTGACAGCCTGGCCAGGCTTTCCTTAGATGGCATGGCAGCCTGGGATACTTCTCCAACTTCTCTTCCTTCTCTACTAAATTCAGACTTCAGATTGTATCATAGTCTGATGATTCTCTGAGGCTTTCCAGGTTCCCTCCCCATTTTCTGTCACAGGCATTTCCCCTAAAATATTTGATCCCATGTTGTGGCATCTGCTTGTCAGAAGACCCAGACAAACACAGTAGAAATTAAAATGCATTAGAATAGCACAAAAGATAGGCAGTAATTGGAGCTAAGTTCTGTATGGGTCCTTCTTGCATTAATTGGTAAGTGGTAAAGAACTAATTTAAAGCCAACTGTAGTAAATCAAGAGAAAGTAATAAGATTTTTTAAAGTGTATAAATAATAAGCTGATGGGAGAACTGTAGTAATAAATACTTGATAAGTTAAAAAGAAGACAAGAACGGAGAAAAAGAGACCAAGAATAGATGGAATACATAGAAAACTAATAATAAAATGGTCTACTTAAATCCAAATCATCAGTAACTATGTTATATTTACTTAATTTTTTCAATTAAAGACAAAAGACTAGGCACAGTGGCTCATTCCTGTAATCCTGGCACTTTGGGAAGCTGATGGGGGAGGATTGCTTAAGGCCAGGAGTTCGAGACCAGCCTGGGCAACATAGCAAGACCCCCATCTCTGCAGAAAAATTTAAAAATTAGCCAGGCATAGGCTGGGTGCAGTGACTCCCACCTGTAATCCCAGCACTTTGGGAGGCCAAGCTGGGGAGGATCACCTGAGGTCAGGAGTTCAAGACCAGCCTTGTCGCTACCAAAAATGCAAACATTAGTTGGGCATGGTAGCACATGACTGTAGTCCCATCTACTTGGGAGGCTGAGGCACGAGAATCACTTGAACCTAGGAGACAGAGGTTGCAGTGAGCCAAGATAGCACCACTGCACTCTAGGCTCACAGAGCAAGGCTCTGTTGTCAAAAAAAAAAAAAAAAAATTCTGTAAGGGCAATGGGATTGAATATATTTTTGCATTATTAATTCCTTTTTCTAGGAATTTTTTACCAGTTACAATGGCTTTGAGACTTTGCATATTTATATTTAAAATAAAATACCTTTCTTGTGATAGTGGAATGAATCTAATTGTAGTTGATACAAAGTTTGTTTATAGTCAGTCTCTTAATTTATGTCAAGACTAATAACTTATATATTATCAGTAGAGAAAGCAGTTCATACTTGCAAGGCATCTGTATATGCATATGTATTTAATGATTTTAAAAATTATTTCCCTAGGAAATATAACTTTTGAAACAATGATGGAAATTCTTCGAGATAAACCAAGTGGCATTAATATGGAGGGAGAATTCCTGACCACTGCAAGCATGGTTTCTATTTTACCTCAAGACTCCAGCCTTCCTTGCATTCACTTCTTTACAGGGACTCCTGATCCTGAGAGGTGAACCACAAAATACTCTAAACCAGCAAGGAGTCAGGGGATGGAGTAAAGTCATTAGTATGTTAATAATTTTGTCAGGATAAATTTTTGTTATACAACTAGGATGATAATTTTTAATATATTTTCTGTTCGGGCTTTAATCTGCAACATTCACATATGCGCAACTGTTCTGTTTTTATGGGGAGGAAATGTGAATAGTTTCTTGTATGCGTTGTCCCTACTCCTTCTTCCTACAAATAGATTTAACATTGTCAAGAAAAGAAAGTAGATTTTCTTACTCAGATTTCAGATATGATATTAGATAATTCATAACGGTACAAAGGTTAAATGATGTAGTTGTGCAGGATTTACTTATGCACTCATATCTAGAAAATACATA
>NW_012115422.1:1159069-1173938 GCF_000951035.1 Colobus angolensis palliatus
AGACAAGATTTCACCTTGTTGCCCAGGCTGGTCTCCAACTCCTGGCCTCAAGTGATCCACCTGCCTTAGCCTCCCAAAGTGTTGGGATTACAGGCATGAGCCCCTGCATCCAGTCCAGTTATATTTTAGGTAATACTTTTGTTGACTATCTTGATTTAAGTCACTAGTATCTCACGAAATGCACATTACATTTAGAAATGATTTTATATTCACTATATCTTAGTGTAGCAGCCTTTCATATTATTAAAAATATCTTCAAGAAAATGGAATAAAACATTTGAGTCTTCCTTTTTTTTTTTTTTTTCCACACGGGGCCTTGCTCTGTCACCCGGGCTAGAATGGAGTGCAGTGGCACAGTCAGCACACTGTAGCCTTGAACTCCTGGGCTCAAGTAATCCTCCCACCTTAGCTTCCCTAGTAGCTGGTACTGCAGGTGCATGCCACCTTGCCTGGCTAATTTTTAATTTTTTTGTAGAGATGGGGTCTGGCTATGTTGCCCAAGGCTGTTCTTGAACTCCTGGTCTCAAGAGATTCTCCTACCTTGACCTCTCAAAGTGCTGGGATTACAGGCATGAGCCACTGTGCCCAGCATGTGTCCTCCTTACTGACACTGGCGCTGATGTTCACCCCAAGTCCTAATCCTCGGTCTATGACATTAATGGTTGTTCTTATCCTCCAACTGTAGAATGTGAAGTAGGAAAGGCAAACTATTACTTTGCTGACTCTGTTTATGTGCCAGGTCCTCTGTTAGGTTCATGGGAACACAAGACTAAAAAAGTATGGTTCCCTGCCCCCAAGGAGATCCCGGTGTATCAGAGAAGACAGGCATGGGTATAACTAATGTGACGGGAACAAGTTAGTATGTAACGTCATTAACAGAAACATCTAATTAGAGAGAATCTTGGAAGACTTAGAATAACACTGAATATTTTTATACATTGACATGATAATTTAATAAAGACTCTTTCTTCTAGATCTGTTTTTAAGCCTTTCATATTTGTGCCACATATTTCACAACTATTGGATACCAGTTCACCAACATTTGAACTTGAAGATCTAGTTAAAAAGAAGTCACATTTTAAGCCTGACAGAAGACACCCACTCTACCAAAAACATCAACAGGCATTGGAAGTGGTACATAATAATGAGGTAAGATAGTTTATATTCTTTGTTATATCATTAAGTATAAAGTTTGATTCAATCCGTATTTTGAACTTTGGAGTATCAGCTTTCCTCCCTTCTTTTAAAAAATAGGTTTAGAATTAGTTTAGATGCTCAGACTATAGTAGAGCTGTATTATTATTATCTTTGGTTATGAATACATGTATTGTGAATCTTGTAGAGAAATTTAGTACATTAAACATAATAACAATAGCTAACATTTGTTGAGCACTTACATAGTACTTTTACATGGTTTACTGTAATCTTCACAACCACTTTATGAAATGGGTACTATTTTGATTCCTACTTTGCTGATAAAGTATCTGAGTCTAGGAGAGTTTAAGTAACTTGCTTAGTATATATCCCACACCAAAAATTACAAAGCCTCCGGAGAGCGGTTGACCTGGTTTCTTAATGTAATGTTTTTAATCATACAGGCCTAGATTAAAATTAATTGAAAGTGACTTAAAACCTCAGAGACTTAAAATAATAATTAGTTTTAGTTTTTAAAAAGTGATACATCCTCATTATTTTAAAATGTAAGCATTATAGAAGAGCAATATATCACTCAAACTCTCTTCTCTAGAAATAAGGATTTATTTTTTTCTGGTATAGATAGATAGGTCATTTTATAATGTCTGTACCTATTCAGCTTGCTAAAGAAAAATAATAGGTAAGAAGGGAATGGAAAGGCTGCCTAAAGCCATCCATCCATTGACCCCCTGGAATGAAATAAAACATTAACCATCTTAAATGTTTTCTTGTCTGTTTCTACCTCCTGGTTTTTCTTACCTATAATTCCTTTTACTTTGTCAAGGCATGTACATTTACATTCTATTCACACTGAAACGGATTAAATGAATTTTCCTCCAGGTAATAATTTATTTTTGTCTGCAGTGTTGGCATTGTTGCTACATGTTTTTTTTCCCTCACCTGTTTCACTTAGGCTCAAAGCAACAAGCTCTGCCAGACTTTCTATTTTTACTTGAAAAATTTTATTTACATTTTTATTTTTAAATAAAAATTCTAAAGTTGTAACTATTTTAGACTTTACTTAAAAATCATAAAATATTGATTGACAACATAAAGTAGTGGAAAGATAATGGAATTTGAGAGAAGAAGAGTGAAAGAGTTGGGTTCTGTTCCTGGCTCTGTAAATAACTTCTTTTGTGTCTTAGGGAGAGTCAATCCTACTGGTAGTTTTAATTTACATTTCTTGATTACTAGTAAGATTGAAAACCTCCTCCTATGTCTATTGGTCATGAATATTTTATTTTAAATTTGTTGTCTATCTTTTCCCTTAGGCTGTTTTTCCATTGATTTTGGGTTATTTTTGTTTTTATATTTTTTGCTTTCAATTGGCAAAAATATGTGAATATTAACTGTTTGTAATAAGGCAGAATTTTATTCCAGTTTATTGTTTGACATTTAACTTTTTTGTCAGACAAAAATTTTAAACTTAGTCAATTATATTTATTAGTTTTTTGCTGTAAGGCACCTTGATTTCATGTTTCAAAAGGCCTGCCTCACCTCAGTATAAATATAACTTCTAGCACATATATGTGTTTTTTAAAAATTTAGTTCTTTAGTCCATCTGGAATTTACTTTTGTGTCTTTCATGAAGTAGGGATTCTAACTCTGTTTTCCAAAAAGGTGACTAATTATTCCAATAACATTTATAGACAAAATCCATTTTTTTCTCACTAGTATGAAATGTAGTGTTTCCTCAGATGAAAACTGCATACAATTTCATATTGAAGTCCACGTTAAGGTTATTTGTTTTGTAGAGTTCTACCCCATAATGGTTCAGATTTTAAAAATTATGCTCACAGGCCAGGTGCAGTGGCTTACACCTGTAATCCCAGCACTTTGGGAGGCCAAGGCGGGTAGATCAGCTTAGGTCAGGAGTTTGATACCAGCCTAACCAACATGACGAAACCCCCTCTCTACTAAAAATACAAAAATTAGCCGGACGTGGTGGCGGGCACCTGTAATCCCAACTACTCGGGAGGCTGAGGCAGGAGAATTGCTTGGACCTGGGAGGTGAAGGTTGCAGTGAGCTGAGACTGTGCCATTGCACGTTAGCCTGGGCGACAGAGTCTGTCTCAAAAAAAAAAAAAAAAAGTATGCTCACTTTCTAGTGACTTTTTTATTTATTTATTTATTTATTTTGAGACGGAGTCTCAGTCTGTTGTCCAGGCTGGAGTGCAATGGTGAAATCTCGGCTCACTGCAACCTCTGCCTCCCAGGTTCAAGAGATTCTCCTGCCTCAGCTTCCTGAGTAGCTGGGACTACAGGCGTGTGCCACCACGCCCAGCTAATTTTTGTATTTTTAATAGAGACGGGGGTTTTGCCATATTGGCAGGCTGGTCTGGAACTCCTGACCTCATGATCCACCTGCCTTGGCCTCCCAAAGTGCTGGGATTACAGGCTTGAGCCACGGTGCCTGGCCAAGTTTTTTCTTACATACTTTTTCTCTAAATAAGTACCTTATAACTAATAATGGTGATTCATCAACAATTTAAAAATTACTTTCTGTTAAGAATCATGGACATTTTTTCTCCCTTTATTGAAATAAAGATGAAGTAATAGAGGAAATGTCTTCTTTTAGTTGATTCTTTTAGTTGATTTTTTCCTGAACATTACTGTTCTATTTTATTAATCTGATAATACTGGTTTTAAACGTAAAAGATCTAAATTGATAAAAATATTTCAGCCTCAGTTTTCAGCAGCCTTCCACATAGACAGTTCATATGAGATTTTCTGTTGTCCTGTTGTCTTTTTAGGTTTTTTACTTATAAACTACTCTCATAATTGTTTTTGTCTTTTCTACTAAAAATAATTTGGTATTCATGCATTAACTCAATCTAGAGCAATGATTTTCCCAAAGAATTTCATTATTTCTGTCTCTAAAGAACAGGAAGAGAACCAAACCACAATTAGATGCCAGAATGAACAATCCTTATCTGTAGAGGTGGGTTGAATTTGGTTAGATTTATGTGTATGTGTATATGTATTTATCTTTATATTTTTAATTGTTTAGGAAAAAGCCAAAATAATGTTGGACAACATGAGGAAACTGGAGAAAGAACTATTCAGAGAGATGGAATCAATCCTTCAAAACAAGCATCTTGATGTGGAGAAAATTGTTAATCTCTTTCCTCAGTGTGCAAAAGATGAAATTCAAATTTATCAGTCAAATGTTAGTTCTTAGTGATCATATGTTCAGCTAATATTAGTTCTTAGTGATCAGTGGTCAGCAATCTTCAAAGTCAGAATCTATCACCTTGGTAAATTATATAAACCTAATTTGAGCAGATCTGATTATTCTTGGATAGTATTCAAGTGATATCTTGACTATTAAACTACATACAGTGTTGCTGAAATACTCAGAAAGAAAACAGCATTGGAATTGGATTCATGTATCGTGGGATACAGGTGTTATTTCAGGTGATGTACTTGCATATTTTCTTTAGCCATAGTAACTTTTTGTCACAATAGCTAAGTATTCAATTATATATAAAGAATGAAACATTAAAATGATACATGGATTTATATTTATTATAATTATGTATTACCCTCAAATCATTTTGTCTGTTACATCAAGAAAGCAGATTTTTCTTCAGTCATGAAAAATATCTCAAGTGGTAAGTTGTTTGTGCTTTAGGCAAATATTAACCAGCTCTAACAAGAAAAATGTCTAGATTTATACATTGTCAATACAGTATATTAGTTCTGCAAATGTACTTTTGGTAAACTCAAACATGCTCTTTGTCAAGACTTGGCTAACCAGTGAGCTTGTAGCTCTGATTATCTAGCATTTTTAGGGTCATTCTCCTTAATAGGCTTTTACGTTAATAAGATATATTTTTAGAAGAGCTTCTTTGGGAGATTAGAGAATAAGATAAAAGAACTAAAACCTTAGGATATACTGTTTCTGGGTCTGAAATCTCTCTCATTGTTTACTTCTGTTTACTCAGTGAAAACAGAAACAAGAATGAGGTAGTGGCAATGAAATACAAGTATTAGTATATTATGAACATTATAACATTTTGAACACTATAATGCATTATATATTATGAACTTTATACATGAGTAATATCTTCCTAAAGTTTATAAAACTTTATGTTTAGGTTACATAAAGATTACCGAGACTCAAAATTGCAAATATAAACAAAAGAAAAATCCAACTGAAAATAACACTAAGTATTTTTGAGTTTCTAGAATGTCCATTTTGGTATTTGGTTACATTATCATATTTACTAGTCATTATCAGCACAATTAGGTTAATAAAGAAGTGGGCCATTATATTTAAAGTGTTCAGGAAGTTATGTGTTCAAAGTTCTCTCATAAATACCATCATCTGCCTGATACTGCTCTTGTCTAATATAGGGTTGACATTACAAAAGAAAAGATGTCTGACTCAAGTACTCAGTTGATTCTATTTGCTTTAAGTTTGGTTCAGTGATAGGCTGTCTTCTAACCCCTATACTCCTCTCCTTTAATAGATGAGGAAACTAAGGGCAAACAGTTCATTACACTTACGGGAATCTTATTTCCTTCTCTAGTGGCAGCATGTTTTCACCTTCTCCTTTGCTGCCACCTTAGACTAAACTAGCACCATCTTTAGCTAGACTATTGCATTAACTGTTCTCCTACACCCATTTTTATTCTTTATTTCTACCCACATGAGTCACTACGGCCAATCTATTACAAATTTAAATCTGATTATGAATTCCCCTCCTAAAACTCGTTTTTAAAAGAGACTTTATTTTTTGGAGCAGTTTTAGGTTCACAGCAAAATTGAACAGAAAGTACAGAGTTCCAATATAGCCCCTATCAGCACACATGCATAGCCTCCCCCACTATCAACATCCCAGCCCCAGAATGGTACATTTGTTACAATCGATGGCCCTACACTGACACATTATCACCCAAAGTCCATAGTTCAAGTTAGAGATCACTCTTGATGTAGTACATCCTATGGCCCTTGATAATTATAAAATGACATGTATCCACCATCATAGTATTATATAAAATAGTTTCACTGCCCTAAAAATCTTCTGTGTTCTGCCTATTTATCCCACCCTCCCTCCAGCCCCTGGCAACCACTGATCTTTTTACTATCTCCATAGTTTTGGCTTTTCCATATGTCATATCATTGGAATCATATAGTATGTGACCTCTTAATACCGTCTTCTTTAACTTACTTAGTAATACCCATTTAAGGTTCCTCCATGTCTTTTCGTGACTTGATAGCTCATTTCTTTTAGTGCTAAATAATATTCCATTGTCTGAATATACTACTACTGAAGGACATCTTAGTTGCTTCCAAGTTTTGAAAATTATGAATAAACCTGCTGTAGACATCCATGTGAAGATTTCTGTGTGGACATGTTTTCAACTAATTTTATGTAAATACTAAGGAGCACAATTGCTGGATCATGTGGTAAGAGTATGTTTAGTTTCCTAAGAAACTGCCAAACTGTCTTCCAGTGGCTATCATTTTGCATCCCTATCAGAAATGAATAAGAGCTTCTGTTGCCCTGTATTCTTGTCAGCATTTATTGTTGTCAGCATTTTGGATTTTGGCTATTCTAATAGGGTGTAATGGTATCTTGTTTTAATTTACAATTCCCTGATGATATATGGTGTTGGACATCTTTTCACATGCTTTTATCTGTTTATTTTCCTTGGTGAGTTGTCTGTTCAGATCTTTTGCCCATTGTTTACTTAGGTTGTTTCTTTTATTATTTTTGAGTCTAAAACTTTTTTTTTTTTTTGAGACAAAGTCTCCCTCTTGTCCCCCAGGCTGGAGTGTGATGTCCCGATCTCAGCTCACTGCAACCTCAGCCTCCTGGGTTCAAGCGATTCTCCTGCCTCAGCCCCCCAAGTAGCTGGGATTAGAGGCACCTGTCACCACACCCGGCTAATTTTTGTGTTTTTTAGTAGAGATGAGGTTTCACCAGGTTGGCCAGGCTGGTCTAGAACTCCTGACCTCAGGTGATCCACCTGCCTCGACCTTCCAAAGTGCTGGGATTATAGGTGTGAGCCACTGTGCCTGGCCTAAACCTCTTTAAATACCAAAAAGATCCCACTGATCTGCCTCATCTATGTCTTATTACACCTTCATCCATTGTTTTTTAGGTTTCTACTATGCTACTCTTTCATGTCCTTGAATGTGCCTTCCTCATGGCCGTATTGTCTGCTTGCACTATTCATTCCATGTGCTCCTTTTTATATAAGTAATACTTGACATCCTTTAGAGTTTTGCTAAAACATGACTTCCTCAGGGGAGTTTTCTTCACACCGGAAGGTCTCTCTTACATACTCTTGGAGGCACACGTGATCCTGGTCACAGGTCAATCATGTTTAACGTCTGTTTTTCACAGAATAGAAGCTCCATGAGGATAGGAATCATATTTGTTCCCACTGTTGTGTGCTCAGTGTTCAGATTGTGTCTGGCACATGCTAAATGTTCGATACATATTTGTTAAATGAACATTTAAGTACTGATGGGAAGAATTTACACAGCCCTCTTCTCTACCTATAGAAAATGCAAATTTGAAGAAACTAGCTAGACAATCTATCTGCACAACTTGATATCCTTTGGTAAGTCTCAGGTCAACCTGTCACCTCTTAGATACTGTGTAGTATTTACCATTACTTAATAAGCCAGGGGAATAATATGAGTATTCTAGAGAAGACTATTTTGTTTGATCTTTGATGAAAACACCAGTTTATATATGTTAATCATGAACCAAAAGTTTTGCTTTAGAAATAACTAGTAGCCTACCTAGTTAATTCAACCTCATTAGTTAATTCAACCTTTTTTGTCATACCAGTTGCAGAAATTTATAATCTCATCTTTTCTTGAAGAATGGTGATAACATTTATGATCCTGAACTGTTTTCCAGCCATCACTCATGACAGCACTACCTATGTGCAGTGGCCTAAAACAATTTAATATTTTACATGATGAGATATGAAGGGGCAAACACTAAGAGCTGTATTCTGCTGCATAACAAACATATAAAACACTAATTTCACATTTTTCTTGCTTTAGAAATGTACTGACCATTAATCGTTGTTCTCAAAATGCCAAATATACTTTGTCGTAGTCTAAAAATATTGAAAGCTAAGCACAAGCTAGGCATGGAGTTACTCATTGAGAGTTAAGAAAACAATTAACTATGCTGAAGAAAAAGAGATAGGTTTTGAGCAAAATTTTATCCTCTTTTTTCTAGCTGTCACTCTACATATTGGAAATGATGAAATGTATGAAAAGGACTCTAATGTTATATTGACTCATTCATAAAAGTGTGTATAGAATGCATAATTGGGAAACCCTGTTTGCAGAGCCCAGAGTCATGAAGAATAGAACTCAGGAAACCCATTTAAGAAAACAGTGAGAACATAGAGAAAGACCTCTGTGATGGCTTCTGCATTATTCAGATTACTCAAAGAAAAGATGTCAGCAATGCAAGTTAAAATAGGTATTTTATTGAGAAATTTGCTTTGTCAGTGAGAAAGTAACAAATATTTTCATTTAATAAAATTAGCATATTTTTAATTCTAAAAATGTCTCTTAAAAGCCTGTATTATCTGAAACTGCAGATCATTCTGATCCAGGGTTTTCTTTTAGTGTCTCCCATGGAAAAAGAAGTAGCAGATTCCATTCATGCAAATAACAGAAGATAAGTAGTATGACTTGTTCACAAACAAATTTTCCACTCGAGTTTCAGTTGTCTGCATGCATGTGAATTAACATCTTTATTACTGTAACTAGAAAAATCTCCTGGTAACAGCAGTGGGGCCTTAGGCTTACCCCTGAGCATTCAGAGTCATAATATGGTCATATTAAAAAACGGAAGTTCTGCAGCAAGACAGTTCAGCTTAAAAACATCCCCATTCTCTGATCACAACTTAAAATTGGTACAGGTTAATAGTACACTAAAGTATAATTTATTTGTTATTAATAAATATACTAGGCTTCCATGCAGTTTTTTGTTTTTTGTTCTTTTTTTCTTTGAGACGGAGTCTCACTCTGTCGCCCAGGCTGGAGTCGGCTCACTGCAAGCTCCGCCTGCTGGGTTCACGCCATTCTCCTGCCTCAGCCTCCCAAGTAGCTGGAACTATAGGCACCCGCCACGATGCCTGGCTAATTTTTTGTATCTTTAATAGAGACGGGATTTCACCATGTTAACCAGGATGGGCTCGATCTCCTGACCTCGTGATCCACCAGCCTCGACCTCCCAAAGTGCTGGGATTACAGGCATGAGCCACCGTGCCTGGCCCCCATGCAGGTTTTTAAAAAATTGTTTATTTGTTTCATTAAAAGGACAATGACTCTAACCCTATAAATTATTTTATAAATAACTTTTACATATGAGACACTACAAGTATAATTAAATAAATATCTGAAACATGTTTAAAATAAGTTAAACCAGTACTGACATCTAATAATTAAGATGCTCAACAGTCATCTAAATAGATCTCTTTAATTTACTGAAGATAAAGTTTATCTGAAGATGCTATGGTCTAAATGTCTGTGTCCTCCCATAATTCATATGTTGAAACCTAATCCTCAATCATGTTTAACATCTGTTTTTCACACGAGAATAGAAGCTCCATGAGGATAGGAATCATATTTGTTCCCACTGTTGTGTGCTCAGTGTTCAGACTGTGTCTGGAACATGCTAGGTGTTCAATAAATATTTGTTAAATGAACATTCAAGTACTGATGGGAAGAATTTACACAGCCCCCCTTCTCTGCCTGTAGAAATGTAAAGTTGAAAACACATCCTCAGTGTGTTAGTATTAGGGGGTAGGGCCTTTGAGAGGTTATTAGGTCATGAGGGTGGAGCCCTATTGAGTGGAATTAATGCCCTTATAAGGGGCTGATGAGACCAGTTCTTCCCATCTACTATGTGGGGACACAGCAAGAAGGTACCATCTATGAGCCAGAAATTTGGCACTTACCAGACACCAGATATGTTGGTGCCTTAATCTTGGACTTCACAACTTCCAAAACTGTGAGAAAGAAGTTTCTGTTGTTTATAAGCTATCCAGTTTATGATATTTTGTTATAGTAGCTGAAATAATAGACTGAGAAGGCAACATGTAGTGATTTTAAAAATTATATATTTTTATACATGGACACTTTAAAAAGACTAAATTCTAAATGTAATCTTTAGAATTTTTTTCTTTTTTTGGAGACAGAGTCTCACTCTGTCACCCAGGCTAGAGTGCAGTGGCACAATCTCAGCTCACTGCAACCCCTACCTCCTGGTTTCAAGCAATTCTCCTGCCTCAGCCTCCCAAGTAGCTGGGATTACAGGCACACGCCACCACACCTGGCTAATTTTATTTGTTTGTTTTTAGTAGAGATGGGATTTCTCGAACTCCTGGGCTAAGGAATTCACCTGCCTCGGCCTCCCAAAGTGATGGGATTACAGGTGTGAGCCATAACCATGCCCAGCCTAGGTTTAGAATTTTTAAATACTGGCTTGAACTATATAGTTTTTATTTTTTTTTAACTGCAGGGAATAAAGTAAAAGGGTTATCCTGCATTATGATGCTTTGTTCAAATACAGAAATGATACATTATATGGCAATAATTTTTTTCAAGTTCAAATTAATCTGCTCAAATTAATATTTGTAGCATAAAAGTTAAAGATCAGATTGTACTTCTGCAGAAGGACTGTGGAGATAATAATACATATGGAGGTTTTTATTCCTTTCCTTAATGGCATAGATTAGTAATTTGGGTAGAAAAGAAAAGACAAACTTAAAAAAAATAGTGCCTCTAGGTTTTTTTGCTTGTTTTTTTTTTTTTTTTTTTTTGAGACTGAGTCTCTCTCTGTCACCCAGGCTGAAGTGCAGTGATGTGATCTTGGCTTACTGCAACCTTCGCCTCCCAGGCTCAAGGGATACTCCCACCTCAGTCTCCCAAGTAGCTGGGACTACAGGCATGCACTACCACACCCTGCTATTCTTCTTTTTTTTTTTTCTTCCCTTTTTTTTTTAGTAGAGACCAGGTTTCACCGTGTTGCTCAGGCTGGTCTCAAACTCCTGACCTCAAGCTATCTGCCCGCCTCAGCCTCCCAAAGTGCTGAGATTACAGGCGTGAGTCACTATGCCTGGACCTCTAGGTTTTAAATGAGTACTATTTGTCAAGAAAAATAACCTCTTATTAGAATCATTAAAATTCTTTTTCAAGAGGTGCTATCAAAAATTGTAAAGTTGTCATAATTTAAGGTCTATTTCCTGCCAGCAATATACTTGCCAAATGTGATGATTTAAAGGAACAGTTAATAGGATGTTAATTTTGAAATTATAGTAAACAGTTGCAGAAAGCAATGACTATATAATGTTGGCATATTCATGTTATTTATAGTACAGGTGACCCTCCATATGCACAGGTTCCACATCCACAGATTCAGTCAACTGCAGATAAAAAATGTAATTAGGCTTACAATGGTTGCATCTGTAGTAAACATGTACAGACTGTTTTTCTTGTTGTTTTTCCCTAAACAATACAGTATAACAACTATTTACATAGCATTTACATTGCATTAGGCATCATAAGTATCTAAAGATGATTAAAGTATATGGGAGAATGTGCATAGGTTATATGCAAATACTACACCATTTTATTTATTTATTATTATTTATTTATTTTGAGACAGAGTCTCACTCTGTTGCTCAGGCTGGAGTGCAGTGGCACGATCTCGGCTCACAGCAACCTCTGCCTCCCAGATTCAAGCGATTCTCCTGCCTCAGCCTCCTAAGTAGCTGATTACAGGCACCTGCCACCATGCCCAACTAATTTTTTGTATTTTTCAGGAGAGAGGGGTTTCGCCATGTTGGCCAGGCTGGTCTTGAACTACTGACCTCAGGTGATCCACCTGCCTTGGCCTCCCAAAGTACTGGGATTACAGGCATGAGCCACCACGCCCGGCCTACACCATTTTATATAAGGGACTTGATTTTGGGATCTTCAGGAGTCCTGGAACCACTCCCCTTGGATACCGAAGGATGACTATATTATATTTATTTTCAGAACTTTAATTTGGTTTTCTCTTTTTCCTAAGTCAGCTTCCTATGTGTTTTACATACATGTAAAATCACAGACCCTGAGCATGTGGTAGGAACACATCTTGTCACATTTTACAGAAGAGACAACTGAGGCTCACAGAGGTTCCCTCTGTTAACTTGCCCAAGGTCACCCAGCTAAAAACTAATGAATATGGGGCTAGAATATGATTCCATATAGGGTTCTCCCCTTCATAATTTAGGTCTTAGGGGAATGTGAGGGTGAGGACAAATGCTCGATTTCTTTATATCTTTCCTGTTGGAGAGTGTTTGCATTAATAGCAGGAGGACTCTGTTCAGGACTCCTTTGAAGAAATCTGTAAAACAAGTACTCATCCCGGAATTCATACTCGTTGGTAATATGTTGAATGACTCCCCCTTGTACCAGCCTGTCTCCGTATATCACAGCTTCACCACGGTCGGAGGCAAGGCCGACTTCAATTAGCCAGTTCACCAGGTCACAGCCACAGAAAGTTCCAGCAGAAGTTGTTGCACCACACCTGTGTCAAAGGAATGATTCACCCATATGTTCTGTAAATCTGGTATCAGCACTGCATGATAGAGGACAAGCAAGAAAAAATAGAAGGAAACAAGGAAAGACAGCGTGATAGTTAAAAGCATGGCGGGAAGGAAACTGTTCTGAATAGAAAGGGTTTGTTAACTCTCCTGAACCTAGAAAGACCCACTGGAGAAAAAGAAAATATGCCAGCAACGCTTGTGAAAACAGAAATGCTTAAACAATAGCAAAAGAAGTCATGGATAATATAAATGCACTTACAAAGAAGTACTCTTTTTATAGTAGCCTGTTATCAGATCTGTCCTGTAATAGCTGAATATGATATATTTTATAATTTATACTTTTAGTTATACTAAGGAATTTGTTTCAGGAACACTACATATTTTTCACAAGCTCTTAAGAAGTGATTATTTTCACTAAACTATTCAAATCAAACTTTATTTTTAGCTCCATATACATCATGTATACATATGCACTCCATACCTCATAGTGCCCCACAAGTAGCCTTTCTTCTTGCCCTCAGCAGGCAAGACAATCCTACTGATATGTTTGTCAGAAATGTGCTTCAATAGGAAGCAAGGAAAGAATAAGTGAGATCTAACTAGCTACAAATCTAAGATTTTAAAAATGTGCTTTGTGAATCTACTTCTTGAGTATTTAAAAATCTATCTTCCTGATGCAAATATGGGATGTCTTCAGTATGTACAAATAAACAAAGGATAGAGAGATACAGGGAAAAAATCCAATTACACGAGAGCTGTACATTTCACACAAATGCACCATAGTTAGACAACATGAATCTGTCCACAATCATCATTCAGGCTACAAAACCTACAGTGCTTGACATGGGAAATGGATGAAGATCAATGTGAAAGGAGAAATAGGTGACAAATTTAAAAACATTTCACCATAAATGAATATTCATTAGAGTTTATATAAGAATTAGAAAAAAGGTTAATGCTCATGAAAAGTTTTCTCAAATACATAAATTACATTATTTTAACATCAGTATTTCATTTAGAGATAAGTTATCTTAATTTAGGCCTTGCAACTAGAAACACCACATACAACAAAAACCTGGATATTATACTCTGTTAGCCTTCTTTTTGCTTGTAGATTTTTTATGTATCGCCTAATACCTTTTTTTCTTTTCTTTTTTTTTTCTGAGACCAAGTTTCACTCTTGTTGCCCAGGTTGGAGTGCAATGGCGCAATGTCAGCTCACCGCAACCTCCGTCTCCCGGGTTCAAGTGATTCTCTTGCCTCAGCCTCCCAAGTAGATGGGCTTACAGGCATGTGCCACCATGCCTGGCTAATTTTGTCTTTTTAGTAGAGACAGGGTTTCTCTATGTTGGTCAGGCTGATCTCGAACTCCTGACCTCAGGTGATCTGCCCGCCTCAGCCTCCCAAAGTGCTGCGATTATAGGCGTGAGCCACCATGCCCGGCCTATAGTCTAATACCTTCTATTCCAGACACCAACAGAATATTTATTTCCTGATGACTGTGATGAGGCAGCTATAATAATAGCCCATGGCTGGGTATGGTGGCTCACGCCTGTAATCCCAGCACTTTTATTGGGAGGCTGAGGTGGGCAGATCACTTGAGCTCAGGAGTTTGAGACCAGCCTGGCCAACATGGCAAAACTCCATCTCTACTAAAAATACACAAAAAATTAGCTGGGTATGGTGGCGCACACCTGTAGTTCCAGCTTCTCAGCAGGCTGAGGTGTGAGAATCACCTGAGCCCAGGAGACGGGGCTGCAGTGAACTGAGACTGCGCCACTGCACTCCAGCCTGGGCAACAAGAGTGAAACTTCATCTCAAAAAACGAACAAAAACCAGCCCATGGAGCTGTGCAAAGTCGCAGAGAATGTGACACTGTAGAACCTTGAAAGGGGCAGGGAACAGGCGGGCACGCTCCCAGCTGGTGTCCATCCAACCAAATGGGACTGAGGCAGACTGGAAGCCCTGCAAATTGCAAAAGCTATGCTTCCTTCCCAAGAGTTGGCAATCACACTGGGCCTCAAAGAGCTAACATGGAGTTCTCTTTTTTAATTTTAAAAAAGCAGGGTTTTTTGTTTTGTTTTGTTTTGTT
>NW_012115422.1:1175489-1182478 GCF_000951035.1 Colobus angolensis palliatus
ATATTTAGATGGTCAAAATTCCAAAAAAAAAAAAAGCAACGTAATATGACTCTTTTATATGCCATTTCTGAAACTATAAACTGACCCATAATTCCTTTAACTTTTACATGCCTATGTAAAAATAATCATGTAATCAGTCACGACCACCTCATTTAGCCCATTACAATCCAAAATTAATCATTTAAAATATAATTGTCTAGAACTGTACTAGCAGTTTGCTTACCTTCTTTCTTTGACAATGTTTCGGATACAGAGATCACGGTGATAATGGATAAATTGTTGACAGGTCATTTTTATTTCCTCTGAAACAGGATAATCCCTGTTTTCTGCTGTTTCTTTATTGTTCCATAGGAATTCAAGTCTGAAAATCAAATTTAAGGCCATTTTTAAGTAAAGAAAAGCACTGAGAGAGAACTCTTCCTGCTTTATCACCCCATCAAAATGGCTGTTCCAAAGCTGTCGATCACCAAAGCTGTCATCTACAATACCCAGACATCTTTAGTCTCAGAAGCAAAAACATTCTACATTCCAGACATCCTTAGCCTCAGAAGCAAAAATTCTACATTCAGTTTCCTATTCAAAGCATACTGGGGTGGAAGACTTAATCATTTTATAAACTCTCCAGACATGTTTGACCCATTTCAGGTTCTACTAATAAATGTTCCTTACTCTACATTCTACTGTTTTGAAATGCAAAGATAAATTAGAGATCAAATATTTTGTTTAATCACTTTTCTATTTTAGTACCACAGAGACAAATAGCAGAGTACTCCAAAAACAGTTTTGTTTCAGCCAGTCTAGACAATAGAATTGTTGATTGTTTTACCCAATCAGCATTATGAAGCTGATAACTAAGTTCAATGACTTTCCAATTATGCTTTTCTCCTTTCATGAAATGATTATGAACCTAGCAGCTACATCTTGATGATAATGATAAAGACGAAGAAGAAAGAACCATTACAATTTACTGGGCACTTTTCATAGATGTGGTAGGATACATTTCTTTAGCACTCCCAGTTTCCATAAATTTCGACTTTGAAAACACAAGAAGTACAAAGATTTGCCCCCACCTCTTCCTCCTACCCCCATGTTGGAGTATTACTACTTGTTATTTCTCATAAAGAAATCCCTGATCTTAATTCAAAGAAACCTTTCAATAAGCTGATAAAAAACCAACAATTTAGAAAGAAAACTTGAGTTTTCTGTAAGCTGTCAGTTTGACAAAAAGAGAAATTGTGTTGTCAAAGGAGACAGACAATCAAATATAGACCATGGGGGTACACCACCTACTACTTCCATTTCCAAAGACATTTTCAAGTTTCATTTAACTTTATGTAGTTAATGGCATAGACAGAAATCAATGTCCATCAATTCTTGTTAAAGTGCAAATCAATGCCAGATTTATAATAGTTCCTCCAATTTTTTTTTGCAATTTTTTTTTTTTTAGCAGTTACTAAAAGTTTAAAAACATCAGTATCTTAATGTGTGTGTGTGTGTGTGTGAGAGAGAGAGAGAGAGAGAGAGAGACAGGGTCTTGCTCTGTCACCCAGGCTGGAGTGCAGTGGCACAATCTTGGCTCACTGCAACCTCTGCCTTCCAGGTTCAAGCCATCCTCCTGCCTCAACCTCCTGAGCAGCTGGGACTACAGAAGCATGCCACCACACCTGGCTAATTTTTTTTTTTTTTTTTTTTTTTTTTTTTTGTAGAGACTAGGTTTCACCATGTTGCCCAGGCTGGTCTCAAACTCCTGAGTTCAAGCAATCTGCCCACTCTGACCTCCCAAAGTACTGGGATTACAGGCAGCCACCATGCATGGCCCCATATCAGTATCTTAATATAATGGCTTTGTCATCACATTTACAGATACAGATTTATTTCAAAACTTAATTTACCTTCTTTTGAAAGGTAGGATGATTAAATGTTTATCTAATCCAAAGATTCCAAAGGAAATAAATCCCTGGGGAAGAAAACAGTTATTTTTTTCAGAATTCAACAATAACATTTTAAAACAGAGAGGTTAAGGAAGTCAACAAATTTAGTGTTTGAGGAGGCAAACCTATGGTGACGAGAGCAACATTTTAAGTGAAACACACAAAGCAGGCCCTTCAAAGGCAGGTATGATGCTTGCTGCCTTTTCCCCATCATTCTATCCTACTCATTATGAGGGGTGATACAAACCAGGGCTGAGCAGCTGCATTTACATGATAGTAAAATGAAAACATTTGAGAGCATATATGTCTTTGTTTCCCCTTTATAAAAAGAAAATATTTCCCACTGTGCATAAGTATTTATTATTTTTCCATGACCTCACAAATTGTATAATTAACAAGTGTTGCAGTATCTAATAATAATGCAATAATTGAACATAATTTATGTAAAGTGAAACTGGCTAGTGGTTAGGGGAAGAGTTTGAAGGATTTGTGAGTGACAAGGCAAACGCCTAGCACCAGGTATCAGCCACAGGTTAGGACAAGTTAAGACTCTTTTTGAGAGGCAGGGAGTTGGGAGCTGCCACTTGTGGCACACTGGGATAAGGATCTGAGTGCAAGTTGGTGGAAGTAGAATGGAGAATGCAGAAGGACGCACATTTCTTCATCCCCCATACTATATACAGCCAGAAGGGAATGATCTTACCACACCACCTCCCCAAGAGGAAAATGGGATGGGAATGGGGTTTGTGTCTGTCTTGCTCCATTGAACCACTTCAGCCTTAAGCTGTGGGGCAGCATTTTAAATGCAACATTCCTGGCATTAGCTGCTGTTGATGACACAGCCCTATAGGATGAAACTCATCCCAGTCCCAGTTCTGGATAGCTCAGCTTAGAACGGGCTTCCTGAATGCAAAATGCTAAGTCAGAACATGATTTTTCAACTCAGTATTTTATAGATCTTAGACAGAAAATCAGATCTTAAACAGTATCACAAAGTGAGATATCAAGTAGGATGCTCATGTCTGTCTGTAATAAATGGATAAAGGTCATTTGTCTCTGTGGGCATAGCCATTTTTGCTCCCATCACAATGGCCAAACTGTAGATATTGTAAGAAATTAGGAAAAACTTACAGCGGCATCTATTGACAAATGTTAACTAATTCATATGGCAAATTATTTTAGATTTAATAGGCAAACTCAGTGATTTCAAATGAGTGTGTTTTTTTGTTTTTTGACCTGATACTCAATCTGTGGACTAATATTCTCTAATGAAAAAGTTAAGGGCTGGGCGCAGTGGCTCATGCCTGTAATCCCAGCACTTCGGGAGGCCAAGGCAGAGGGATCACTTGAGGTCAGGAGTTCAAGACCAGCCTGGCCAACATGGTGAAACCCCATCTCTACAAAAAATTAAAAAATTAGCCGGGTATGGTAGCAGGTGCCTGTAGTCCTAGACACTCGGGAGGCTGAGGCAGGAGAACCGCCTGAACCCAGGAGGTGGAGGTCGCAGTGAGCTGAGATAGCGCCACTGCACTCCAGCCTGGGTGACAGAACGAGACGCAGTCTCGATTAAAAAAAAAAAAAAAGTAAGGAGTTAAAGGTCAAAATTTGAAATTTGCACATAAAAATATTTTCCCAATATGTAAGATATAACTTATCCTTAAGTATCCATTTTGATAACGACATAAACATACACAATAGCACCTATCATATTACTTGTTTATGGAATTTTAGTTTCCTAATTTATAAACTGGGGGTGACAATATTACTTTTCAGGTGTTGTCACGATGTTTAAATGAGATAATGAATGTAAAATGCTTAACGATGGTTGGCACATAGTAGGCTATTAAGGAATGGTCACTGCTATCCCAAGTCAAAATTTATTTATACACCACATGATTCTTCTTTTTAAGATTTAAGTATCTATTGTTCAAGAAACATCAAAATGTAAATGAAATGATGTCCATTAAGGAGATGGCCAGGAGTGGTGGCTCATGCCTGTAATCCCAGCACTTTGGGAGGCTAAGGTGGTTGGATCACCTGAGGTTGGGAGTTCAAGACTAGCCTGACCAACTGGAGAAACCCCGTCTCCACTGAAAATACAAAATTAGCCGGGTGTGGTGGTGCATGCCTGTAATCCCAGCTACTTGGGAGGCTGAGGCAGGTGAATCACTTGAACCGGGGAGGCAGAGGTTTTGGTGAGCTGAGATTGCACCATTGCAACAAGGGCAAAGCTCTGTCTCAAAAAAAAAAAAAAAAAAAAAAAATTTAAGGCGCTAAATTAAAGGTTCAGGGAAAGTAAGTTATTTTCCCAAAGTGACTTTTTTTTTTTTTTTGAGACAGTCTCATCTTGCTCTGTCACCCATGCTGGAGTGCAGTGGCACAATCTCAGCTCACTGCAACCTCTACCTCCTGGGTTCAAGTGATTCTTGTGCCTCAGTCTCTGCAGTAGCTTGGATTACAGGCATGGACTACCACGTCTGGCTAATTTTTTTGTATTTTTTTGTAGAGACGGGGTTTCACCATGTTGGCTAGGCTGGTTTTGAACTCCTGGCCTCAAGTGACCCACCCACCTTGGCTTCCCAAAGTGCTGGTATTACAGGTGTGAGCCAATGAGCCCGGTCCCATTGTGACTTATTAAGATCACACCAAAGTTACTACCTGGTATTTTTCTGGTGGAAGCACTCAGTGTACATTCTGATGACTTTAACCAGTATAATAATTCATCTCTACTAGAAGACAAGCAGCAGCTGTCAGCTGCCATGCATACCAGCAGCTGGCAAACAAACTAAATACTTTTTATGTGAAAGAAAACAACATCCTAATCCACTCCCCACTTCCCCCCACCCCCTACCAATCAACCTATCTAGGAAAACAAAAACCCCTCAAAGTTCTCCATAAATAAATACCTGGCCAAAGTTAAACACGGCACAGAAAAACTGTAACTCAACATAAAGTCTTCCAGGCTCTTGGTTGAATAACCACCATAAACAACTGGAAAGATTCTGTAAAGGAAGGAGGAAAGAGTATTTCAAAATCAAGCAAGCTAATAATTCCTCTCCATCCACAGCATAGTACAATAACTTACCTACTTAATAATTACAGGGAAAAAGACTAGAGGGAAAAACACTGAGAGAATACAGAGGCTTTATCTTTCCAACAAGAAAGTTTCAACCTCTCCTCCTGACAGATGTCATTCAAACAGTTATCTATTCTGATCAGATTTGAAGCAAGAAGACATGAGCCATAATACAGAAGCTTACATAATGTATCAAGATTGCCAACTAGCCTAAGACAGGCCTGATTTTAAATTTAGTTCTATACAATGAGAACAGTTACATCACCAAGCAATTCTTGGCAGCATTTCTTATTTTTTTATTTTTGTTCTCAAACAGCACTTAACGTGGTACTGGCTGATATCACACTATCTCACAAGCATCCCAGTGTGCAAAGGGTTCCTTCATAGGTTATTCGGTCCATCTCCTACCTCTAGACGAGTTACACTTGAACCATCTCAAAGAATTATATAATAAGAACTGATAATTCACAAATAGGACATTTAGTAACCAAAGAAATGCATGTAGTCTAAAAATAAAATACTGTATTTTACTTTTCTCTATTTTGTAAGCATCTATTATATGAAGTGGTTATGTTATTTTGATAATTGCAAATTATTTTTTGAAGTTTATCTGAGGAATAAGTTCTAAGAGGTTTTTCAGTTTTCTTTTTTTTTCCGGTGAACACTGAGGTTTCATGTTCTGAGAGATTAATGTAGGCATTTATCCACTTTGATCAGTCAGGTATGTTAGGAATAAGTGGCCCTGTGTACATTATTGAAATAGCTGCTTTTGGGCCAGGCGTGGTGGTTCACGCCTGTAATCCTAGCACTTTGGAGGCCAAGGAGGGTGGATCACCTCAGGTAAGGAGTTCAAGATCAGCCTGACCACCAATATGATGAAACCCCGTCTCTACTACAAATACAAAACTTAGCCAGGCTCGGTGGCACATGCCTGTAATCCCAGCTACTCGGGAGGCTGAGGCAGGAGAATCACATGAATCCAGGAGGCGGAGGTTGCAGTGAGCCGAGATCGTGCCACTACACTCCAGCCTGGGCGACAGAGCGAGACTCCGTCTCAAAACAAAACAAAACAAAAGCTGCTTTTACCAAATTCTAGGTTTAGAGCACAGAATGAATAAATGATTCTAAGCAGAATAAGCTATTGGAGCACTTAGGCCTCAGAGTAATGTGAATGATTCATCTCTTCCCCTCATACTCCCAAATATTTAGCTCAAGATTCAAATTCAGGTGACTTAGCTACCACACTTCTGGAAAGCAGCAACTAAGTTTTTCCCAGATGCCTGAATAAAACCTTTGCCAAAAATTTAAAGAAATGGGCGCAAAACAAAACCAGAAAAAACAATTACAGCAAACAGGCCAATGATGAGAAGTAAACACAGCAACACATGTCGGGTCAGCTGCTGGTCTCCACTCTGTAGATACTGCTCTTCTTCCTGGGCTAATATGCAGCTCTGGGAGTTACAGCGACTCACACAATGATCATCTATAAAATAGCAAGCACAACAATTTGTAATCAGAGCTTTTTATCTAAATGCATTTTAAATTTGTAATGACTTCCTAAGAGAAACAACAGAAAAGCACATTCAGCTAAGAATCAGTATATTATTTTAGATGAAATTGGAAGAAAGCTCCTTCATGTTGTTTTAGAAGAATTCTAGCTGAAATGTTTTTATCTCAAAAAAAATAAGTAGAATACAATAGTTCCCTTTTACACTATTCAACAATGTTATATATATAATTATCTAACATCAGTGATATAATTTGACCTTTAAAAATTATGCATAATTTGGCCGGGTATGGTCGCTCATGCCCATAATCCCAGCACTTTGGGAGGCCGAGGCAGGTGGATTACTTGAGATCAGGAGTTCAAGCCCAGCCTGGCCAACACGGTGAAACCTTGTCTCTACTTAAAATACAAAAATTGGCCGGGCGCGGTGGCTCAAGCCTGTAATCCCAGCACTTTGGGAGGCCGAGACGGGCGG
>NW_012115422.1:1183053-1221216 GCF_000951035.1 Colobus angolensis palliatus
TGAATTAACACAGGAACAGAAAACCAAGTACTGCATGTGCTCACTTATAAGTGGGAACTAAACTTCAGATACTCATGGACATAAAGATGGCAACAATAGAAACTGGGGACTACTAGAGGTGAGGAGGAAGGGAGGGGGACAAGGGTTGAAAAAGTATATAATATATATTATATTTTTATTTTTATATTGTATATATTTAAATTATATACATATGATTTTAAAGGCCAAATTAATAACTGAAGTTTTATCACTGATAAATCTATATTTTAGTCATGAATACCCTATTTTGGCTAACTGTAAAACAAATTACTATTATCTGTTACCTCTCATTAAAGAGTTTACAATTAGCCTTAACCCCTGCCTTTCACCATATACAAAAATTAACTCAAGATGGACTAAAGATTTCAATGTAATGTCTTGGCTGGGCATGGTGGCGCATGCCTATAATTTCAGCAATTTGGGAGGCTGAGGTGGGAAGATCATTTGAGGTCAGGAGTTCAAGACCAGCCTGACCAACATAGTGAAACCCTGTCTCTACTATAAAAATTAGCCAGGCACAGTGGCGGGCACCTGTAATCCCAGCTACTTGGGAGGCTGAATCGCTTGAACCTGGGAGGCAGAGGTTACAGTGAGCCAACATCGTGCCACAACACTCCAGCCTGGGCAACAAAGCAAGACTGTGTCTTAAAAAAAAGAGAGAGAGAAAAAAGTAATGCCTCAAACTGTAAGAATCCTAGAAGAAAACCTAGGAAACACCATTCTGGACATTGGCCTTCGGGAAGAAGTTATGACTCAGTCCTCAAAAGCAATTGTAACAAAAACACTACACTGGGAAGTTTTAAGGTAAAAACAAAAACAAAACCAAAAATTGGCAAGTGGGACCTAATTAAACTAAAGAGCTTCTGCACAGCAGAGGAAACTATGAACAGAGTAAACAGACGACCTACAGAATGGAAGAAAATATTCGCACACTATGCATCTAACAAGGCCTAGTATCCAGAATCTATAAGGAACTTAAACCATCAAACAAACTAAACACAAATAACTCCATTAAAAAATGGGCAAAAGACATGAACAGACACTTCTCAAAGACACAAAAGCAGCCAACAAACATGAAAAAATGCTCCACATCAATAATCATCAGAGAAATCAAAACCACAGTGAGACGCTATCTCACACCAGTCAGAAGGGCTATTATTAAAAATTCAATAAACAACAGATGCTGGTGAGGCTGCAGAGAAAAGGGAATGCTTGTATACCATTGGTGGGAACGTAAATTAGTTCAGTCACTGTGGAAAGCAGTCTGGAGATTCTCTCAAAGAACTTAGAATAGGACTACCATGTGACCCAGCAATCCCATTACAGGGTACGTATCCAAAAGAAAAAAAAAGGTTCTACCAAAAGACACATGCACTTGCATGTTCATCACAGCACTACTCACAATAGCAAAGACATGAAATAAAACTAGGTGCCCATCAATGGTGGACTGCATAAAGAAAATGTGCTACATACATACCATGGAATACTATGCAGCCATAAAAGGAATGAAATAGGCCAGGCACAGTGGCGCATGCCTGTAGTCTCAGCACTTTGAGAGGACAAGGTGGGCAGATCGCTTGAACTCAGGAGTTCAAGACCAGCCTGGGCAACATGGCAAAACCCTGTCTCTAAAAAAAACCAAACAAGTCCAGATGTGGTGGCTCATTCTTATAATCCCAGCATTTTGGGAGGCCGAGGTGGGCAGATCACCTGAGGTCAGGAGTTTGACACCAGCCTGACCAATATGGTGAAATCCCATCTCTTCTAAAAATATAAAAATTAGCTGGGCATGGTGGCAGCCGTGAATAGTTCCAGCTATTCAGGAGTCTGAGACAGGAGAATTGCTTGAACCTGGGAGGCTGAGGTTGCAGTGAGCCAAGATCGTGCCACTGCACTCCAGCCTGGGTCACAGAGCCAGACTCCGTTTCAAAAACAAAACAAAACAAAAATTAGCCATGCGTGGTTGCACATGCCCGTAGTCCTGGCTACTTGGTAGGCTGAGGTGGGATGATGGCTTGAGCCTAGAAGGCAATGGTTGCCGTGAGCTGCTCACTCCAGCCTGGGTGGCAGAGCCGGACTCTGTCTCAGAAAAAAAAAAAAAAAAAAAGAATGAAATAATGTCCTTTGCAGCAACATGAATGCATCTGGAGGCCATAATCCTAAGTGAATTAACACAGGAACAGAAAACCAAGTACTGCATGTACTCACTTATAAGTGGGAACTAAACTTCAGATACTCATGGACATAAAGATGGTAATGATGGAAACTGGGGACTACGAGAGGTGGAAGGGAGAGAGGGGGCAAGGCTAAAAAACTACTGGGTACTATGCTTAGTATCTGGGTGATGGGGTCATTTGTTTGTACCCCAAACCTCAGAATCATGCAATATACCCAGGTAGCAAAACTGCACATGTACCCACTGAATCTAAAATAAAAGTTGAAAAAAACTTTGACTTAGGAAACACCTTTGAGGAACCATAAAAGTATTATACGCCATGTTTTGTATACGGAACCACATACGGAACCAAACACAAGTCACTGGCATGACTCTTTTCTGGCCAAAAATAGAGGTGAGGGACTTTTCACAGGAAGCCTTTGTTTTTCTCTTAGCTCTGCTCTATATATGGGAGCAAAAGCAAAGAAAAACATTTTTTACAAAATAGATGTCTAGTCCAACATATAGTCTTATACAAGTCAGTGATTAAAGACCACAATTCTATAGCTCTTGCCCTCAAGCTAAAAGAAAAAATTTGTATTTCCTAAAACCACATTTTAGAAAAGGCCATGTATACCCATTAAACATGGTCTAGCACAATTGCTGATGGCATGGGGGAAGGTTCATAATGTTGCTAAGTAAAAAGAAAGTAGGTTGCCAAACTGTCTCTGTAGTATGATCCTATTTGAATAAAAATTATTTGTATATATGTGTGGAAAAATCCTGGAAGTATACCTCTATATAATAAATCTGGTTTTAAAATATTGTGTACAAACCGGGCGTGGTAGCTGACACCTGTAATCCCAGCACTTTGGGAGGCTGAGGTGGGCAGATCACTTGAGGTCAGAAATTTGAGACCAGCCTGGCCAACATGGTGAAACCCTGTCTCTACTGAAAACACACACACACACACACACACAAAATTAGCTGGGCGTGGTGGCAGGAGCCTGTAAACCCAGCTACTTGGGAGGCTGAGACAGGAGAATTGTTTGAACCCAGGAGGCAGAGGTTGCAGTGAGCCAAGATCGCGCCACTGCACTCCAGCCTGGGCGACAGAGCGACACTCCATCTCAAAAAAAAAAAAAAAATTGTGTACAGATATTACAAAAATGGATAAAAATAAATCTTACTATCTTTCATTTGCTTTTTCATACATTGTTGCCATTCAACAATCTAAATGTGATACTTATTTTTGCCTTTGTACTATGCCAAGGGGTAGAGAATAAATTATATTGTCAACTCTAAAAATTCTAATTTGCCCATGGTTTAATTTCCTTCAGGCTTTATTTTAGGCTTAGGGATGATACTAAATTGTATGATTAGATGAAGTCCCTATACAACGGCTCTCATTCTATATGATTTTTATAAAATATGATCAGAACATCCAAGCCCCTATAATTTAAGAGAATTTTCAAGAATCAACTTTTTGTTTGTTGGTTTTTGAGACAGGGTCTTGCTCTGTTGCTCAGATATGATCATGGCCTATTACAGCCTCAACCTCCTGGCCTCAAGTGATCCTCCCACCTCAGCCTCTTGGGTAGCTGGGATTACAGGCATGAGCCACTGCATTCAGCTAATTTTTTTGATTCTTTGTAGAGACAGGCTCTGGCTACGTTGCCCAGGCTTGTCTTGAACTCCTGGGCTCAAGCACAATCCTCCTGCCTTGGCCTCCCAAAGTGCTGGGATTACAGGAGTGAGCCACCAACGCTCAGCCAAGAATCAACATTATTAATGAAGAAAATGACAGATAAGCAAAGCCTTAGGAGATTTGGGGAGGGAAAATGAAATTTGCCAAATCAGATTACATGTTGAATTTGTTAATGGATTTTACTAGTAGGTATATTGTGTAGGGTGAAAACTATAAGGAGGACAACCTTGGGTTTTCTGATGTAAAGAAACAATTTTAGAAAAAAGGCAGACAGATAAAACAAAGATGGTTTAACTGCCAGAAAGGGATTCTTGTAAAAGAAAAAAAAAAGTCAGTGAATGCTTGATATCTGATATGTTTTCACTACTTTTTATGGAAACATGAATTCTATTATTATTTAAGATTCATTCCTTGCCAGCAGATAGCAGCCAAATATAAATCCCATCTGAATAACAATAATTACTACTGCTATTACATATTTTAATGAGCATTTACTATGTATACCACATACTGTGCTAAATGATTTGCATACATTGTTTCCTATAATCCTTACATTTCTTATATAAAAACATAATGCCTTTAGCAATAATATAGTTGATATATGCCTTATCAAAAAGAGCACTTTGGGGGGTTTCCCTTTTTAGTTTGATTATAAATAAGTATAATCAATGAAAAATGCATTGCAATTCCACGCAAGTATGAAGTACATTTGGTTGTTTTGAATAATTTGAAATTTAGGCCACAAATGTAATTCAATCTCTTAGTCAAAAGGTTTTTACTTTTTTTTTTCCAAGACAGTCTTGCTCTGTCACCCAGACTAGAGTGCAGTGGCATGATCCTGGCTCACTGCAACCTCTGCCTCCTGGAGTCAAGCAATTCTTCTGCCTCAGCCTCCCAAGTAGCTGGGATTACAGGCGCCCAGCACCCCACCCAACTAATTTTTGTATTTTTAGTAGAGACGGGGTTTCACTATGTTGGCCAGGCTGGTATCGAACTCCTGACCTTGTGATCCACCTGCCTCGGCCTCCCAAACTGCTGAGATTACAGGCGTGAGCCACTGTGCCTGGCCAAGAGGTTATTACTTTTAAAGGTGTTTGTTCCTTATTTTATAAGAATGGCCATATTTAAAGCATACAGATTCAAAACATAATTAAGAACAAATTAATTGGCCCTGGTCCTGGGGGATGAGAATGGGGGAAAAGTCTCGGTTTCTAAAACAAGAAAAAAGCTTCCCTCTCCCCACCTCCCACCAAAATGCCCTTTAGGGCAAACTTCCTGGATTTATCACTTGGGTTAAATTTATTGGAGAATGTGTATGATACTACCTATTATTACTTTGTAAGAACCTTATTTTTTAAAGTGAGTATTCTGTCTATGCACAATTATTCCCTATTAGCACTTCTTTGCTCTTAATTGAGAATCTATATTCTTGATGTTTGTAGCTTCTGTAGATATCCTATGTAGAGTTTTTTTGGGGGATAAGAATAAGGAATCTTCTGTCCCTTAATCCCATCCTCAGTCCAGAGGCACTTACTTTTCTCAAACGAAGGAATCACAGGCTCACTGGTGCTTGTGTTTGCTATTGGCTCTATTGATGGGCAGTGTAATTCACCATTTCCCATGGAGCAGGAGCAACAACCTGTATCAATCAACTAGTACGTGAGAGCAGAGCCCAACCACAACAGAAATGGACAATTTCAAGAGATGCCAAAGAAAACAAAACAAAATCCACTCACTCACACTTCCCACGTAGCCTCAATAGTTTTCACATGGTATCTATCCAAAAGTATTCAAATCTTCTCACTCATATACAAAATATAAAAAACTTAATATCATCGAAGTATTGAATGTGGCCAGGCATGATAGCTTACACCTGGTGCTTTGGGGGGCTGAGGTGGGAGGATCACTTGAGGCTAGGAACCTTTTTTTTCTTTGAGGTGGAGTCTCGCTCTGTTGCCCAGACTGGAGCGCAGTGGCGCAATCTCGGCTCACTGCAACCTCCGTTTCCCGGGTTCAAGTGATTCTCCCGCTCCAGCCTCCTGAGTAGCTGGGATTACAGGCACCTGCCACCACACCCAGCTAAGTTTTAAATTTTTAGTAAAGATGGGGTTTTACCATGCTGGCCAGTCTGGTCTAGAACTCTCGACCTCAGGAGATCTGCCTGCCTTGGCCTCCCAAAGTGCTGGAATTACAGGTGTGAGCTGCCATGCTCAGCTAAGGCTAGAAATCTAAGACCAGCCTGGGTAATAGAGCAAGACTCTGTCTTTACAAAAAACTTTTTAAAAAATAGTTGGGCATGCTGGCATATGCCTATAGTCCAGCTTCTTGGGAGGATGAGGTGGGAGGATTGCTTGAGTTCAGAAGTTCAAGGTTACAGGAAGCAATGACTGCACCAGTGCTCTCCAGCCTGGGGAAGGAAGGAAGGAAGGAAGGGAGGGAGGGAGGGAGGGAAGGAGGGGAGGGGAAGGAAGGAAGGGAGGTAGGAGAAGGAAGGGAAGGAAAGGAAAGCAAAGAAGGATGAGTAGTAGTTACCAAATACTTGGGCGGGTAGGGGGTGGCAGGGATGGGGTCAACAGGTACAAAGTTACATTAGAGTAAGTTCTAGTGCCCTATCATACAGTATGGTGGCTACAGTCAACAAAAAGATACTGTACATCTCAAAATAGAAGAGAGGATTTTGTATGTTCCTACAAAAAGAAATTATAAATTTTGAAGTGATAGATATGCTAATTACTCTGATTTGATCATTATACAATGATCTCCAGCCTGGGCAACATAAAACAATTTTATGTTTTGAGATCCATCTCAAAAACATAAAAATAACAACAACAACAACAACAACAATGACCAAATAAAGAAATTAGTGAGCTTCAGTTTTAAAGGCCCTGAAGTAAAGGCATGACGAGAAGTGATAACATGAGTGCTGAGTGCGGGTGTGGACCAAAGAATGGAAGGTTCACTGGGTAGCTCAGGCAGCTCCAGGGAGAGGAGGCAGAATAGGCTTGGAGAGGGATATGACCGGCAGTGGAAAGGCTTGGGCACTAAGTGCAGTTCTTTGGGCGTCATGGGCACTGCAAGGCCCTTGCAGCCTCTGAAGCAGGAGCCTGATGTGGCCAGAGCTCCGTGACGAAGATTAATTTGGCCTTTTCCCTTATAAAACAGACTGGACCAGAGTGACAAGAAACAGGCAGTTTGGTTAGGAGGGAATTACAAGAATCCAGCAGTGAGACTGGAGGCCAAAGTGGGGAGATGGGAGATCAGGGGAAGGAGGGGGACCCTGCAGAGGGAGAACTCCATGCCCTAAATGACTAATTCACCTGAAGGGGAAACAGCAGAGATGTTGCTGAGCCGGGAAGTTCTAAAGAATGATGGAACCATTAAAAGGAAGATAATTGTTTAAAAAGCTCCAGTACGTTTGAAAAAGAGAACAAGTAAGTGTTGGCCACATATTCAGAAAGATATATATATTTTTATATGAAGTTTTGCTCTGTCACCCAGGCTAGAGTGCAGTGGTGCAATCTTGGCTCACTGCAACCTCTGCCTCCCGGGTTCAAGCAATTCTGCCTCAGCCTCCCGAGTAGCTGGGTCTACAGGCGTCTGCTACCACAGCCCAGCGATTTTTTGTATTTTTAGTAGAGATGGAATTTCACCATGTTGGCCAGGCTGGTCTCAAACTCCTGACCTCAAGTGATCCGCTTGCCTCGGCTTCCCAAAGTTCTGAGATTATAGCTATGAGCCATCACGCCTGGCTGACATGTAAATAATACATGTGTAGACAGCAGGAAATCTGGGATTGGATCTATATAAAGGGATCAGGTTAGAGATGTAACATTAGGAACAAAGTACAAAGGGTTCACATTAAAGCCATGGGAACTTACCTATTTCCTGACTCAGAAATTACCATCCTAGGCATACTTTTTTTTTTTTTTTTTTGAGACAGTGTCTCTCTCTGTTTCCCAGGCTGGAGTACAGTAGTGTGCTCTTGGCTCACTGCAATCTCTGCTTTCCAGGCTCAGGTGTTCCTCCTGCCTCAGCCTTCTGAGTGACTGGGACTACAGGCATGTGCTACCATGCCTAGCTAATTTTTGTTTTTTTTTATAGAGATGGGTTTTGCCATGTTGCCCAGGCTGCTCTCCAACTCCTGAGCTTAGGCAATTCACCTGCCTTGGCCTTCCAAAGTGCTAGAATTACAGGCATGAACCACGGCGCTCAGCAACATCCTAGGTATAATCTTGATGTATCTTGATGTATACTCAAGGAGATGCGAATAAAGCTGTTCATTAAAGTATTGTTTCTAATAGCAAAATATTTTAAAGCAATGTAATCCATCAGTAAGGAAATTAATAAATAAAATTTGGTATATGCATACAATTGATTATATCTACAAAATGAATTCAAAAATATTGAGTGCAATAAGACATCTACAGTATAAGATTTATATAAAAATGTAAAAGCATATAAAAATACTATATATTGTTGACAGAAAACTACACATATTATAAAAGTATAGTAAAATTCTGCTCTGGAAGGATACAATCCAAATTCATAATAGTGGTTGCTTCTGGAGTTAACGGGAATGAAAGATTCTAACAAACATTCTGACTTTATTGGTAAGTTTTATTTCTTTTAAAAAAGAAAACTGGGCCAGGCGTGGTGGCTCATGCTTGTATTCCCAGCACTCTGAGAGGCTGAGGCGGGCAGATCACTTGAGGTCAGAAGTTCGAGACCAGCCTGGCCAACATGGTGAAAACCCACCTCTACTAAAAATACAAAAATTAGCCAGGCATGGTGGCGCACCTGTAGTCCTGGCTGCTTGGGAAGTTGAAAAGGAAGGATTACTTGAACTCAGGAGGTGGCGGTTGCAGTGTGCCAAGGCTGGGCCACTGTGCTCCAGCCTGGGAGACAGAGAAAGACTTTGTTTCAAAAGAAGAGAAGAGAAAGACTTTGTTTCAAGAGAAGGGAAGGGAAGAAGGGAAGGGAAGGGAAGGAACATATAATAAATAAGTTGACATATTTGATTACAAATCAAAGCACAAAGAAATCTCAGTCCTGACAGGCTTAGGTAAATACTGAAGTCCTGTCTTAGACTTTTTTTGAGACGGAGTCTTGCTCTGTCACCTGGGGTTGGAGTGCAGTGGCACGATCTCGGCTCACTACGACCTCCGCCTCCCTAGTTCAAGCGATTCTTCTGCCTCAGCCTCTGGAGTAGCTGGGATTACAGGCACCCACCACTACACCTGGCTAATTTTTGTATTTTTAGTAGAGATGGTATTTCACCATGTTAGCCAGGCTGGTCTCGAACTCCTGACCTCGTGATCCACCCGCTTTGGCCTCCCAAAGTGCTGGGATTACAGGTGTGGGCCACTGCACCCAGCCTAGACTTTTTTTTTTAAAGACAGGATGTCTGTTGCCCAGGCTGGATTGCTGCAGTGTGACCATGGCTCACTGCAGCTTCAACTGCCTGGGCTCAAAAAATCCTCCTGCCTCAGCCTCCTGAGTAGCTAGGACTACAGGTGTGCACTACCACGGCCAGCTAATTTTTTTTTTTTTTTTTGTAGAGTCAGGGTCTCACTATGTTGCCAGGCTGGTCTTGAACTCCTGGGCTCAAGCAATCCTTCCAAAGTGCTGGGGTTACAGGTGTGAGCAACCATACCCAGCCTTGCCCTAGACTTTTAAAAGCCAGATGCAAAAATTCAGGATTGGAGAGAAACCATTCAGTAATGTACTGGGGTGGGAGGCAGGTTTTTAGTTGCTCATAAATTCAAGATGAAATCATCAGAGTAAGCTAATGTAATGTTAGGCAGAATTAAACGTTTCTTTTCTAAGTAAGGACAGGAATGATTCTCTTTATTCTGCACTCAGTCAACAAGCATCCATCAAATATTGAATGCTTACTGTGTCCTAGGACCATGGTAACTGGAATGCTATGTTCAGATCTAAGCACCCCATTTTAAGAGGTACACTGAGAAACTAGAATGAATCCTTGGTGTCTCATGCATCTCAAACTTAGAAGGGTCAAATTGAACTCATTATCTTCCCCTACAAATTCTGTTCTCTCTGAATTCCCCTTCTTAGGTAATACCCACAATTACACGTTCACTTAAACCAGATTTCTGGAAGTTATTCTCAGTTTCTCTCTTAGCCCTCACTCAGCTTCTAATCAGTTACCAAACCCTGTCAATACAACTTTGCCTGAGTTTGGCCTCACCTGTTTATCCAATACCTACTGCCCTAGTATAGGCCCCAAAGACTCAACTCTGCCATTATAGCATGAAAGTAGCCATAGATGACAGATAAATGAATGAGCATGGCTATATTTCAATAAAATTATGGACATGAAATTTAAATTTCATGTAGTTTTTAAGAGTCACAAAATATTTGTCTTTTAATTTTTCTTTAACCCTTTAAAAATGTAAAAAACATTTTAGGCTGGGTGCAGTGGGTCACACCTATAATCCCAGCACATTGGGAGGCCGAGGCGGGTGGATCACCTGAGGTCAGGAGTTTGGGACCAGCCTGACTAATATGGTGAAACCCCGTCTCTACTAAAAATACAAAAATTAGCCAGGCGTGGTGGTGTGCGACTGTAGTCCCAGCTACTGGGGAGGCTGAGACACGCGAATTGCTTGAACCCGGGAGGTGGAGGTTACAGTGCACCAAGATTGCACCACTGCACTCCACCCTGGGTAACAGAGCGAGACTCTGTGACAATAAATAAATAAATAAACAAACAAAACATTTTTAGCTGGGGACCATACAAAAACAGGTGGTGGGCCAGATTTGGCCTATGGAATATAGTTTGCCCAAACCTGACTTACATCATTAATCTGGATTCAAATAGGCCTCCTTTAGTTCATTTTATTGATGGTGCTTGCCTGATACAATATTGTTAAATTAACTTATGTATGTGCTTAGTTTGCTAGTTAGGGCCTTCCTTCAGTTGTTACTTTTTTCTATATTCTCAGGTCCAAGGAAGTTTTAGAATTTAACAAAAGTGTATACTCACAATAAGACTTATAAACAAAAATCTAATTAATAATTTTACAAGTGAGTTTGTTGACTGTGATTCAAATTCTTCATTTGACAAGTACTCATGATATTCAAAATAGTTCAAGGAAGTTTCCCTAAAACAAAACATTCAGGATACATGCTACAAAGGCATGTAGCAGTTTCTTTATGTTTAAAGATCAGGCTGGCTCACGCCTGTAATCCCAGCACTGTGGGAGGCAGAGGCGGGTGAATCACCTGAGCTCAGGAGTTCAAGACCAGCCTGAGCCACATGGCAAAACCCCATTTCTACTAAAAATACAAAAATTAGCCGGGCATGGTGGCAGGCACCTATAGTCCTAGCTACTCTGGAGGCTCAAGTGGCAGAATGGCTTAAACACAGGAGGCAGTGGTTGCAGTGAGCTGAGATCATGCCGCTGCACTCCAGCCTGGATGATAGAGCAAGACTCTGTCTCAAATAAATAAAAATAAAATTAAAAAGATCATACTTGTTTCTGGAATAGAGCTTGTAAAAAGTTCTGGTTCATTTATTGGTGCTGGACTCTCCTCAAAAGCAGTATTTCCAGGCTCCACCGCTTTGTGGCTCTGAGACTGATCAAAACCTTCATAGCTTCCTGCTTGGGTAGTCCGGTTCATGCACATGAGTGATATGCCAGCTATCAGGATGCTGCAGAACAGGGTGACCGCTGTGGTGATCATCTGCCGAAATGAAAAAAAGGTACCAGGCCACTTTTCACAACTTCATCTTGATAATCTTAGGGCACATGTTTTGTTTTTGTTTTTGTTTTTTTTGAGATGGTGTCTTGCTCCGTTGCCCAGGCTGGAGTGCAGCCACGCGATCTCAGCTCACTGCAACCTCTTCCTCCCAGGTTCGTGCCATTCTCCTGCCTCAGCCTCCAGAGTAGCTGGGACTACAGGCGCCCGCCACCACACCCAGCTAATTTTTTGTATTTTTAGTAGAGATGGGGTCTCACCATGTTAGCCAGGATGGTCTCAATTTCCTGCGTGATCCACCCGCCTTGGCCTCCCAAAGTGCTAGGATTACAGGCGTGAGCCACCGCGCCCGGCCATCTTAGGGCACATTTTTGATGGACAATGTGTCTCCACAGTTTTAAATACTCTAGAACAGTGGCACTTTTAAAAAGGTAAGTATATGTAAGGAACATAAGTTACTTGGAGAGAAATTAGGGTTTGCTTGTAATCACACAAGGTTTTTAGATGCTTCTTTCATTATATAGCAACTGGTTACCAACACAGCCACTGGTTTCCTTTACAAGGTATCTAAATGATTTCTCTCAGATGTTTTCTTTACTTCTAAGTTTCTGCTCACTTTCACGTATAGTTCATGCATACTTCAGTCACTATGATGTTTTTATGGTAATTATATTAAAAATAATTATAGCTAATATTTATTGAGCACTAATCAGATGCCAAGACTAGTCTAAATCTTTTATATGTATAATCTTATTTATTCTCACAAAAATGCAATAAAATCCAAAACTGCAAAACAGAAAAAAAGAGTAAGAAATCAAAACTATGTGGAGAAGTTTTTTAAAAACACACACCTTTGGACTCTACCCCTGAAGAATTCTGCAGGTCCCACAAGCCACCTACTCTACAGCTTTTCAAGCATAGTTTTCCTAGATATGTTTTGTCCTGAAATTTATATTTATATAGGATTAAGAGTCAAGAATTTGACCTTTATTATCACTGCTAACTTATTAAATGGTTTTAAATTAATCACTCTTTTCTCCAGCAGAGGAAACACAATTCCTAAGTATGATTGAGAACATTCAATGAGTTTTAAGCAGTTAGAAATCTTCAGCTAAAAATGGACTTAGACATGTAAAATGTTAATGTTCTAGGTGAGACAAAGTGATATAGAATCACCAATCTGATATGCAATAAATTGAAATAGATTTTCAAAGTTAATTTTAATGTAAGTCTAGCAAGGCACATTAACAAGCTAAAAGGAGACATTCACAAGAACAGAACTGCCAATAAACTCTTCCCACCTGTTCTTTTCCATAAAAGAAGGCTGAGTCAATGCTATCTCCATTGTGTTTCCCAGTTATCAAAAGAACACCAACAAGGAGAGCAGGAATTCTGCAATGACAAGGGTTATTGGGAGAGAAGAAGAAAGGATGAATAGTAACTGTGTATATGGAAAAGTGTAAGCAAACAGAGAACTACCAACTTACCCCCAGCCAGATATTATGATGATTCCAACAGGAATTTGTACCCTCTCTCGCTTTTTCAAAAGAAACAAAGAAATTGCTAGAAGGCCTAAGAATAAGAAGATTGAAAGAGAGAGAGTTACTCAACATTGATCAGACTTCATGAAACTTTATTTCCTTTTTACTTTTTTAAACCAAGCTTATTTCATAGTAGTCTGTGATTTTTGCTTTAGAATTTATTCCTTCTAAATAAATGCTATTCTCAATATTTTGAAGCAAGTTTTAATTCAAAATCATTCATTGTTTCCCTTATATATTGTTTCTTTACTCAATTCTTTTTATCTGTGAGGATTTGTTTTATTTTCTCTCTGGTTTTGTTTGTTTGTTTGTTTGTTCTTTTGGATAGGGTCTCGCTCTGTTGCCCAGGCTGGAGTGCAGAGGTGTGATCACAACTCCCTGCAGCCTTGACCTCCAGGGTTCAAGTGATCCTTCCACCTCAGCCTCCTGAGTAGCTGGGACCACAGCCACATGCCACCATGCCTGGCTAAATATTTTTTTTTGTAGAGACAGAGTCACGGTATGTTGCCCTAGCTGGTCTTAAACTCCTGAGCTCAGTGGGTCCTCCCACCTCTGCCTCCCAAAGTGCTGGGATTACAGGCATGAGTCATTGTGTGTGAAGAAGTATTTCTTTCCAAAAGCCCTAATCATTTTATTGTTTTGACTCATGTGTTTGGAATTTAAGTATAATTGAAAAACATTTTTTTTTTCTTTAGACAGAGTCTTACTCTGTTGCCCAGGCTGGAGTTCAGTGGCATGATCTTGGTTCACAGTAACCTCTGCCTCCTGGGTTCAAGCAATTTTCATGCCTTAGCCAAACGAGCAGTTAGGATTACAGATGTGCACCACCACATCAGGCTAATTTTGTATTTTTAGTAGAGATGGGCTTCACCATGTTGCCCATGCTGGTGTTGAACTCCTGGCCTCAAGTGATCCACCTACCTTGGCCTCCCAAAGTTCTGGAATTATAGGCATGAGCCACTGGGTCCAGCTGAAAAACATTTTCTAACTGAATACGAAACAATTCTAAAAATAAAAGCACCCTCCTCTTCTGGTGTTAAGAAGTATGGGCAACTCTTACCCAGGTTATGTTTTTAGAAAACGTCCTAAGTGTAATGATAGTGCTTAATACAAACACACACTGAATTTAAGACAAGCACAAATGTTTTGAAGTTCTTGAACTTTCCTTACAACTTATATGTAATTATGTATACAAGTAACATTTTATCTAATAAATTCTACATAGTTATAGGATCTTAGAACTTTAAAGTTGAAAGGGACCTCTATTTTAAATTAGCACCTTCATTTTATAGATGTGGAAATGAGGGTTTGCCCAAGTCATACAGCCAGCAGAGGGCAGAGTGGGACTAGAAACCTAGCCTCTTGACCCAAGCTAAATTATTTGTTTCTTGAATCAGTTTCTCAAACTCAGATTTGTGGACCCCTAGGATGCCTAAGACATATTCTTCAGGATCTGGGAATTTCTATGAGAAATTTTAAATCTTTCTTTTTTTTTTTCCAATGGTAGTCAGCTGTGTATCCACCTTGTAACCAACATGCAGTCTCACGATTTCAGAATTTACATTGGGTTTATTTTATTTTAGAGATGGGGGTCTCACTCTGTTGCCCAGGTTGGGGTGCAGTGGCACAATCATAGCTCAAAATTCTGGGCTCAAGGGATCCTCCTGCCTCAGCCTCCTGAGTAGCTGGGACTACAGGCATGTAGTCCAGCATGCCCAGCTAATTTTCACATTTTTTTTATAGAGAGAGGGTCTTACTATGTTGCCCAGGCTAGTCTCGAACTCCTGAACTCAAGCAATCCTCCTGCCTGGATCTCCCAAAGTATTGGGATTACAGGCATGAGCCACTGTGCCTGGCCAGAGCTTACAATGGATTTTATATTAAGTTTGAGTCAAGTGAAGGCCAAATGATATTACAACACACAGTCCAAATGAAGTGGTAGTTTGAAGAAAGAATATCAGTGAGATAACAAGGTCAAAACCCCACATAAGGAAGTAAAGGCAAGGCAAAAAAGCCATAGCAGTGAGTTCCATTTTATGTTTCAAGCTATGATTTACAATAGCAAAACAAGATCCTTTGTCGTGTTAATTAATGTTGCTAATTAGAATTACTGGGTTTGTAGTTTTGCTTGAATAGAATCTGTGAGTTTGCTTTGGTTTTAGAATTGCATATTAGCTGTATATAAAGAATACATACTTAGATTTAAGATTGTACAGATAACACTATGCTAGATTTAATATAAATTGACATCCAGGTCCTTGAGAATTGGTTTTCTTTACCACTGTTCTTCCCTCAATCCATTTGTACACTGTATAGTTGCAGTGCCAGGGAAACAAGTAACCAATCATGAAAGGGTACCATCTGTGTTACAATAGCAAAAGCAGTCTTTAAAATTCTAATGTGCATCACTCCTGCCTTATGAAAAGAACTATATACAAACAGGCAGAATCCAGCTAGCCCTGGATCTCTCACTGAAGAAGCTGTGAGAGCTCCTACCTAAATCAGTCTAATTTTTTGGGCCTATTTCTCAGTTTGCAAAATGAAGGATTTAAATTAGACCAGTGTTTCCTAAGGTGTAGAGATTATAGGTGTCACAAAGGTGAAAATGTTTTGACTGGTTAAGCGTTTATTTTAAAGTGTATTTGAAAAAAATAATTAACAAATGAAACCTGGGATTTTATTGATATAAGGCTCAACTGATTAAAGTTTTTTTAAAAAGTAAATCAATTTTAAGGAAAAAAGAACAAGTAGTATGCAGTTATGGCAAAAATTGTGAGGATGGTATGAAAATGAGTAAAACTAAAAATGATTGAATGGGATGACTTAAAATGACATTTTCAGGTCTAAAATTCTGTCATAGCATAATAATCTGATGGTTAAAGGGCACCTTTATTGGGTTTTGGGAATTCAGAACAACTTCTTTGAATAGACTTTGGCATGCATGCTTGAAGAGGGTTTCAGAGATACTTAGGGCATTTTAATTGATTGATCTAGTTGCTGCTCTCTTATTCTGATTATAAAGTTAACCTGAAAAAACCTAGTTATTAGAGATCAAGTTGGTCCATCGATATTTTGAAATATAAACTCTTAGGCTCTTTTAATTTGACATTGCATAAAAACCCATGCTATGCAAGATGTACTTGCCTTTAAGAAGCACAAACCATCTTCTGTTTGTGCTGAATTTTTCATTCCGTGATTCCTCACCACATTGTTGCTTCACTTCAAAAGGCTGTTGACTGAGATGGGACCTGCTTTTGATCCTGAAGGCATGAAATCAAAGGGCCATCCTTTGCAGTCACTTCCTGACACCTGCCTCCTACCATTCTACTATTTCCTTTTATGTGCCATTTTACAGGTTCAAATTTGTAGGATGAATACAAAAGAGCCACACAGAATTTTTCACAAATGTACCAGAATGTATGCATCAGTATAAATATTATACTTCAAAATAGCAATGTGCTACAACATTTTGAATATCTTTTTTGGAGCCAGTTGAAATGAGAAACAGTCTTTCTCACTGGGTCCTTTTCTATTTCCATACCCTTTTATTCCCTAGTTTTCTTGTTCTCTTATTACCTCTAATCCTTCTATTTAATAACTAACATAGTTCCATTTGTTTAGTCCCTACCATGTACCAGACATAAATACTCACATCTCATTTTTGTCCTCAAAATAACTCTGTAAGGTGCTGTAACCTAGTTTTACAGATGAGGAAACTGAGGCTTCAAAAGTTCAGTAATTTGCATGAGGCAGAGCCAGAATTTCCCTGTTCAGCAGGACTCGATAGTGAGCTCTGGAACACACCTCATGCATCTTGCCCATTCCCTCCTTTCTCCATCTGCCTCCAGTATCTTCCCTCTTGTCTCCAAAAGGGAGCAGCACTGACAACAGCCTAGAGCCACAGGTCCTGGGGAAAAGGACCATATGACTAGACAAGGCCCTAAGCCCAGGCAGGACTAGACTACATTAGGAAACAGAACTCAGCTTTGCCGACGGCCTCTGTGGGCGGGCTGATCTGCCTCAGGGCATGCCTTGATCCTGTACAACCAGACTTCAAATAGATCACTAGAAGCTCAGGTTATTAGGAATGGGGTGGGGTGGGGAACAGACCTCAATTTTCATTCATAATCCAACTCACCTGTCCACAGGTAGGTGCTATAGAGGGAGCTGTACAATAGAACAAACACCAAAATTTGTCCAACAAAATTTTTTTCTTTAACAAAATTCCATATCATCATTCCAGCACAGACAATAGACTAAGGAAAAAATTATTAAAAGACTTTGTAAATAGCTAAGAAAACCATATAATTCAATACCGCAACAGAAAATTCCAATTAAGCCAGCCATATTCATCTTTCATTCACAGCAAATATAATTATTCATTTAAAATTTTTTGTGAATAATTTTCAAGTATTACACACGACTTATACTAAAACTTCAAACTTTATGTTAAAAATCCAGTTTATACCAGAGCCTTTGACAGTATACATATTCAATTGAAACAGATGACTACATTCTAAATGTTAATCTTACACCTGTATTTAGTAATGGCTTATATTAAAATTGCTAAAGTTCTTTCTATTATAATTTGAGACATGCAAAGATTAATTAGAAAAATAAGATTGTGAAAGTTCAATTATTAATGATTAAATTGTTTCTATTAAAAAATGCAAAGTTATGATCAAATGCCATTATTAGCCTCAACTTTAGATAGTTTAAGACATTTTGCAATATTAAATATGTTAGGCATCTACTAATTGTAATCAAACTGTAATTGACTGTATTTGGTAATACTTCTGACTTCATAACTGGAAAAACCTAGCAAAGTTATTTTCTCCTCTATAGTAGAATAATCCATTAGAAAAGCATAGTTCTAAATACCAGTAGTTTTACTAACCTGAGCAATGAGTAAATTAGTTGTAAGCATATGAGGAAGCTGTTTATACTTCTTACTCAAAAGAAGAATAGCCAGAGACCAGACCTTGAAGACAAAAGGTTCAAAAGTTATTCATGTTTCTTAATCTTTACAATTACTTATTAAATAACACAATGATTAGCCTCTTTAAATAATCTTCTTTGTCCTGGTTCAGAAAGAATTTCCAATATTTTACTTAATCTGTCTAGTTCCAAAAAGGTAAATTATTATAACCAATGTAAAATAACAAGCGTGGAGAGATCCTATAATAAATTAACTCTCCAAAAATTACAGGGTCTTTAAGAACTAATGCGGCCAGGCATTGTGGCTCATGCCTGTCATCTTAGAACTTTGGGAGGCCAAGGTGGGTGGATCACCCGAGATCAGGAGTTTGAGACCAGCCTGGCTAACATGGTGAAACCCTGTCTCTACTAAAAATACAAAAATTAACTGGGTGTGGTGGTGGGTGCCTGTAATCCCAGCTATTTGGGAGGCTAAGGCAGAATTGCTTGAACCTGGGAGGCGGAGGTTGCAGTGAGCCAAGATTGCGGTCTAGCCTGGGTGACAGAGCAAGACTCCATCTCAAAAAACAAAACAAAACAAAAAACTAAAGCCTGGCCAGGTGCAGTGGTTCACACCTGTAATCCCAGCACTTTAGGAGGCTCAGACAGGGAGATCACTTGAGGTTAGGAGTTCGAGACCAGCCTGACCAACATGGCAAAACCCCACCTCTACTGGGTGTGGTAGTGCATGCCTGTAATCCCAGCTGCTTGGGAGACTAAGGGAGGAGAACTGCTTGGACCCAGGAGGCAGAAGTTGCAGTGAGCCAAGCCGAGATCATGTCACTGTATTCCAGCCTGGGCAATAGAGGGAGGCTCTGTCTCAACAAAAAAGAACTAATCCCTTGACCAGGGCCATGTTCTAACTATGCCTACCTTCCGTGTCTGGGGTGGGACACAGGGTCACAGACAACTATTCAAGCTTTAGTGGGAGATAGTTATAATAATGCACTATTCTAAGTTTTCTTCCTTTCCCATCGCCACCATATTGTCTCATGGGATATCTCAATGGCAGGCTGTTTTACTTCAAACAACACATACCACCCACCTTTAAGATTAATCATCTTACATTCCTCATTTTTTATTCTTTTTGTGTGTGTGAGACAGAGTCTCACTGAAGTGCAGTGGTGTGATCTCGGCTCACTGAAACCTCCGCCTCCCAGACTCAAGTGACTTTTGTGCCTCAGCCACCCAGGTAGCTGGGATTACAGATGCACACCACCATGCCTAACTAATTTTATATTTTTAGTAGAGATGGGGATTCTCCACGTTGGCCAGGCTGGTCTTGAACTCCCGGCCTCAAGCGATCTGCCTGCCTCTGCCTCCCACAGTGCTGGGATTACAGGCGTGAGCCACGGTGCCAGACCACATTCCTCATATTTTAAAGGATTGGGCTTCCATTCTACCTACATAGTGGCCAGGTAAGTATCCTGACTGATTTCCTTCTTTCCTTATTGCCAACTGAAATGCATATGGTCTCTTTCCCCAAACTGCCCTGTTATGAATAGGTGTAGCAGATTTTAAGAATATGTGACAGAGGTAGAATTTCTTTAAAATTAATCACACATTTATTTGTTACCAATATACATATTCATCCCCCACCTCCTTTCCTTTAACTGTACACATTGTCTTTTTTTTCAGCCAGAATATCTGTAGTTTTACTAACATGAATTCAATAGGCCATTTGATCTGTAAGATACTCTAACTGTTATATACTTAATTATTTAATTTTAGTTAGACATATTCAGTTTGAGAAGTAACCAAAAGTTTCCTTAACATTAAATAGGCCATTGGACTTGAACTCAAAATACCTTCTGACCCCATGATTCTAGAACAGCTAGGAATTCTATAGTGATTCATCATTTGCAGAATGCTTTTTACATATATTATTTCATTTAGTCCCTTAAAAATCCCGTGGAAATATGTGAAATTATTGTCATTATTTTATGCTGGAAAACAGAAGTTTAGAGAGGGTAAGGTAACTCCACAGGGACATGCAGCTAGTTTGTGAGAGGGCCAGGAATAAAATCCAGGTCTGACTAAATCTCATGTCTTGTCTGCTGTACAACTCTAACTCCCAAAAGGAAAGACAAAACTCAGTTAATCAGAAAGATGATATTATATTTTACGGGCAGGCTTTAGCTTTCTTTATTTCATAAGCAACTAGATTTTTAAATCCCTTTCTATCAACAATCTATTCTCAAAACTCACTCTGTGGTTTCCATTCATTTTGGCATGCAAGGTACTTACCAAGGAGATCAGGCTGACAATACTTATATCAAAACTAACATTCTGGATGGCATATGCCAACGGCTTAGGGTCCATAGTGGGAAAGGTCAGTAACCAGGCAGAAACGTACATGATGGGAGCAGACACAAACGTGCTTATCACCATCCCTGAGGTTATCTGCAAAAATGAAATTAAATGGAGGAGTTACAATCTCAATTAAACGATATTTTAAACTTTAAATAACCAGGGCACACTAAAGCATTCTACAATAAAAATGAGACACAGTAAAGATATTATAAAATCCAGCATGTTATCCAAAACCATACTTCCCCTTTCTGAGAATCCTTAATAGAAAATACAATTAAGTTACCTTGGTTCCTCTTCTAATCTATGCTTAATTTATATTCATGCATAATAAATACTAGAAATTCCACTGTTGATGGTTAGTTATCCTCTAGGTTCTAGAAAGTAAAATATAGCAATGATATAAATAAACCTATTTCACAAACTATACAGCAAAAAAAAGGAATTCAGAAAAAGAAAATTACCATGCAAATATTTATTTTACAGATTAAATAACAGAATTGACCTCCATTAAACAATTTGTTCCTTCGTATTATATTTAAAAATCATTTACTCTGATGCTGTAGATACCACGTACAATACATTTAGACACTGTTAATAATTTGGTGTCGGTTTTATCTACCTGCTGCAGTTGATTATGTGGTATTTTGCATCTGGTGCTTGAAATTATCAAAGAATAAAATAGGCATTTTTTCTTCAAAATGTCAAAGTTACCCTTCTGTAAATAATTTTTAGGTTTCTGTATAAGTACAGAAATAAAATAGTTAAAACTAAAAAAAACTAATAAAAAAAGTCATGGCTGACTAAAGACCCCAGATTAAATGACTGTTGTTACATCATGTTACATGATGCCTATTTCCTTATAATGAGAAAGCTTATAGACACCAAATTCTCATAAAAAATAGTGTTGCTTGCTCTATCACCCAGGCTGGAGTGCAGTGGTACAATCTTAGCTCACTGCAACCTCTGCCTCCTAGGTTCAAACAAATCTTGTGCCTCAGCCACCCGAGTAACTGGGATTACAGGCCTCTACCACCACACCCAGCTTAATTTTTGTATTTTTAGTAGAGACAGGGTTTCACCATGTTGGCCAGGCTGGTCTTGAACTCCTGGCCTCAAGTGATCTGCCCACCTCAGCCTCCCAAAGTGCGGGGCCTCATAAAGAACAACATTGCTTTCTATGTTTAGAAATTAAAAATGGGCTGGGCATGGTGGCTCATGCCTGTAATCCCAGCACTTTGGGAGGCCGAGGCAGAAGGCAGGAGTTTGAAATCAGCCTGGGGCAACATAGTGAGACTTCCGTCGTCTCTATTTTTTCATTTTTAAAAAATAATTTTAAAAAATTAAAAATGAATTTAAAAATTTTTTTCTACTAAACACACAATCAAACTTAGAAAGTACTATAAACATACAATTTCTACTTCCATGTTGAACTGTGTTGCAAAGATAGCCACTCCTGGTGCTACAGGAAATACGCCATACAGAAATGCATAATTTGATAAACTTGTATGGTTCACCACATTGTCGCCTTTGTCCAAGAGTTCCACCATTTCTCTGCACAGAAGTGGCAGCACCAGACTGAAGAAAAAAGAAAAACATCATTTACTTGATATGAAAGCATGGTGGTCCCCAGTAGCAGGCTGCTCTGGTGAATTTGGCATCAGGTTCTCCTGCCCAGAAGGTATGTCTATTTGCATGCACACATTCTATGCATGTCTACTCAGGCACATTTTGTTGAAAGAATCAAGAATTCAACTTGAAGTCATTTAAAGTGTAACAATATTCTGGAAATACCTCACACATCAGGGATTAGGAGGGAAAAAAAGATTTTTTTGATTCTACAAATAATTTTTTTTTTGCCAAAAGATCATAAAAGTTGCAATTCTAGCTACTTTCTTGCTTCCTCTTTCGGTTTACTGAAATGTTCAAAGAAAGAAAGAAGGCTGACAATCTGCATAAAAGCTTCTTTCAAGAGAATTACTAAACTCTTTCTCTTTCTTTCAAAGTATTCTAGAGAGAGAGAAACTCCTTTTTTGAAAGAAAAAAAAAAAAGCTGAACTTTATCATGATTAGGGGTTGAAATGGTTCAGTTAATAACAACATTGCTTAATAAGATTCTAAAATACTGCCGGGCATGGTGGCTCAAGCCTGTATTCCCAGCACTTTGGGAGGCCAAGGCAGGTGGATCATGAGGTCAGGAGTTCAAGACCAGCCTGGCCAATATGGTGAAACCCCATCTCTACTAAAGATACAAAAAATTAGCCAGGCATGGTGGTACGTGCCTATAATCCCAGCTACTCGGGAAGCTGAGGCTGGAGAATCACTTGAACCCGGGAGGTGGAGGTTGCAATGAGCTGAGATCATGCCATTATACTCCAGCCTGGGTGACAGAGCAAGACTCCAGCTCAAAAAAAAAAAAAGATTCTAAAATCCTGTAGAAAAATAGGTATCTTCAAGTAGCTCTTCATCTTTGTAAATACAAAAAAAAATTAGCAAAGGAAATAAACAACTGAGATGGAGCAGAAAACTAGTGAAATGCAGACCTGTTGAAGAGCCAATTATTAAACAAATCCTTCAGGATTCCATAGAAACTGCAAATCCACAGTAGCTGAGCAAATGGGGCTCTCCTTTAAAATCAGCAAGACCAAGATCGGTAACGTTTTCACGGCAGCACCTAGCAAGGCTCTCTGGGATGGAGTAAAAAACTACTTTTATCTGTATTTTTTTAATTAAAAAACTTAAATAATAAGTATCAAAGACCCCCTGAAAATCTTTAAAATTAGAATATTTAAATTTTACTGATAAGCAGAAGTTGATAATACCATTATTGTTAAAACTATACTTATTACTTCGGCAATACTAATACTTTGTTTCTGAAGAGCATGACATCGCCATAAATAATTTTCAGTATTTATATTCATTATTATTATTATGAAAATATAAATATTAGGTTATGTTGCACTGGTCTCATGAATATAACTGTCTATACATGAGGGGAATGCCACAGTTAAGTATGCCTCAAGTACTTTGGGATAATCTTGCAGTAAAATTATGTCACCTGCACTATCAAGTACAACTCCATGGCTAATGGACCAAGTAAGCTGAAGAACTATTAACTAAGAAATTGAGGCTGGGCACAGTGGCTCATGCCTGTAATCCCAGCACTTTGGGAGGCCGAGGTGGACAGATCACCTGAGGTCAGCAGTCTGAGACCAGCCTGGCCAACACGGTGAAATCCCGTCTCTACTAAAAATACAAAAATCAGCCAGTTGTGGTGGCAGGCACCTGTAATCCCAGCTACTTGGGAGGCTGAGGCAGGAGGACTGCTTGAACCTGGGAGGCGGAGATTGCAGTGAGCCAAGATCACGCCGCTGCACTCCAGCCTGGGTGACAGAGCAAGACGCTGTTTCAAACAAAAACAACAAGAACAACAAGAACAACAACAAAGAGTTGGTGAGCACTTTTTATTTGGCAAGCCAGGATCATATGGCTGATAATAATCATTCATATTGACTTAGCTATATTTAGAAAGTTTGGCCAACCTCAGAACTACAAAATGCTTCTCCCAAATTCATGAAAAAAAGTTTGTGTTAGAAATTATTGTTCTGGTTGTTACTAAGATGCTTTTGTCTTTAGGATCTTTATGGATTGGGAAAAGTCAGAAATGCTGCAAAATTTATTTCAAAATACTGTCAAACTGGGACATGAGGAAATACTGAGTAAATTTTACATAAAAGCTGAAGGGAAACCCATCATCTTTATCCTCTGACAGTAAAATGGAAAGAATAAGCTACAAGGAATAAGGAAATGACTTTCCTCAATACACCAACATCACATTTTCCTTTATCTCACAACTATTCTACAGGGAGGGGTTATTAATAGTCAAAGGGGAAAATGGTTGCAGACATACCGCTGACGAATTGGCTAAATACGGCTTTCAAAAAGTACAATTCTAAAGTTAAATAAGTGATACTTACAGTTTAGCTGTGATGAGAAGAATTAGTACAACAAATGCTGACTTCCTCAGTCTCTTTATTTTTCCCACCATCGTGAGACCAAGGTAAAATAGGGCTGATCCAGAAAAAGAATTTCCAAGTCCATCAAGAAAATTTTCGACATATACAGGTACCTTTCGATCAAGAATAAAATTGAAGGCGATGCCAATGAAGACCATAAATACTATTGGGTTCTGTAATACACGCAGGAGTCCAAGTCCCACAATTTTTACTTTATTTTGAGAAGCATTTTGAGTGTCTTTCCACTTTTGGATTTCACAGAAGATAAACCCTATAGGGTTTAACATCATAAGAGATATTGGTGCCACCAAATAAATGTACTGGAGATATTCTGGGTATGTAGTTTGATATAAAGCTTCAACTGCAAAACAAGAATATTGATTTTTAAATGATGACCACAGAAATATAGTTATGTGTTATATATATAACATTTTCTCTACTTTATAGCAATGATAAATCTGAAATTTTCAAAATGACCCAAATAGCCTATTTTGGAAAAGTACATTTTAGTAATAAATCTGAAAAAAGAAAAATGTAATAAATATCATATAGCTTATAAAATGATAACCAAGTTTACACATTATTTTTAAACCTAATTTTTAACCATCTAAGGGTTAAAACTAGTCTCCAAAAATGGGCAGAATTGTAGAATTTTTAGAAGAAACAATTCAAAGTAAAAATCTAGGGACAAACTAAACATTTAAGTAGTAATAGCAAAAATGTGTTTATAGGTATCCATGGAGAGAGCAGTTTTACTGGAGTGGTAAGAGAAAGAAGTCAGATCACAGAGGGTTGAGGAGAGAGTAGGAGTTATTTAAGGAACTAAAAAGGAGCACAGATGTGATGGAGTCCATGCTGTGTAAGAAAAGAAATGAAGATGGGAGATATTTGGAGGCCTCTAGGAATTAGGGGCAGTTGGAAGTGCAGGAGTTCAGAGTAAAACAGGTAATGAGCTACTCAGTTAAATATTTTCCAGATGACAAGGTCCCGAATGTGGCTGTGGGACTTAGTGGCTGAAATGGACTAAAGGAAAACATCACTGGAGATGAGGAGGTCAAGGAAATGACGGGGCAGAGAATTTCATGGTAGTTCACAAGATAATGACAAAACTTGGGATAAAGGTGAATGAGGGGGAGTGCCCAGAATGAGGTCAGCAGGTTAACAGCAGACAGGATGAGTGGTCTAGCCAGAAAGCATGAACCTCAAAGTAGTTTTTAACAACAGAGCAGAGGGATAGTCTAGCAATGGTCTGCAGTAGCTGTGAGGATGCCAGTCCTACCTTCCATTGCTCATGTGGCAATGGGAAAATAAACAATCTCCATTTGAGAGGAATGAAAAGGAAAGAATGCCTTCAAAGAAGACCAGTGGAGATACTTAAGGAGTAGAGATAGAAAGGTGGATTTACAATGTTTGGGAGGGAAATACAGTAGAGTCACATCAATGCACATTTAATTAACACAAATTCAACCATACCCTCTTGGGAAAACAAAAGCTTCATTCCCGCCCCCTACTCCCACACCCGCATAGCATGTTTCCAAGTGCAAACAAATTATTTCAACTGCTGTTCATTGAAAAACAATGCTGGCTAAAAAAATCTGGCTGTGTTACACTTATGAAAAATGGTACAATAGAGACAAAGTATGCGTGCTGTATTTGGTGAGCATTTTCAACAGTTTGAGTATACAAGATGACTTTAGGACCTAACCACTGAGTAAGATGCGTTTTTTTATCTCATGAGGGAGGTGAGTGAGTGGGATCAGACTTCTAGCAGTTTCTTGGTAGACGTGAGGGTTGGTGACCTAATCTTGAGTTCATTAGAGCAACTTAGGGCCTTTTAGCAAACAAACTGGTCTCCAGCCATTTTTGGCAATGGGTCCTGAAATTATACAATCTAATGCAAACAAAGGCTGATTTGTAATTGATTTGAAGTTGAGAAAGATAAAAAAGAACAGCCACAATCGCTCACAAGGAAAGAAGCAACCATGTGAAAACATGTAAAAGATTAGGTTTCTCAATTTACACCAAGATAAAGTGATACAGGCAGGAAAATACACTTGTTTACTTACTCAGGATATGTAAGTTCAGTTAATGTCATGCACATGTCCCATTAAAGTTATATAACTAGATTATATAACCTTTAGAAGGTCACGTTTTTCTTAAAAGCTAAAACCTATTTTTTAACAGATTCAATCCCGATTTTCTCAGCTAAGTAAATTCAAGATCTATAATATCTCCAAAATGAAGCAGTGGCTAAAAAATATTTGATTACATAAAATTTTATAAGTTCTTTCCACTGATTTCCAAATTAGATATGCTAGTTATATAAGTTAGTGGTTTTCTTTCAGGTTTCATAGGCTTCATCTTTTAAACAAAAAGCAGCACTTTTGATAACTATTTTTAGATAGCTATACTTCTGATTCTCTTGAGATATTTTATCTCAAGAGAAAGATATTCAGACCTGTCTACCACTCAGTTTTTTAATAATAGAGCATATATTTTGGAAAAGTCTTATATTTTCATCTGAGTATCAGAATTTTTCCTAACCAGCCACAATAAGTTGCATAACATGTTTTCCTTTGACAACACAGCTATACAGTTCTATGATCTACTCAAAGCCCCTTATATTAATGCCTTTTTCCAGAAATTTACTTTCCTGGCACACTAGCATTTAATCACCACCACATAATGAACTTTACATTGTTTTAGGAACTCAGTGCAAATTTAAGCAACAGTTTTTATATCTGGCCATTCACCATATACTTTCCTTCTTTGGAAGGATTTTCTCCTCTTGATTGCTACTATAATCATTAGTCAAAAATCTCAAAATTAGATTACTTCATGTGTTTACCAGCCAACATTCTCTTGGATTTTCTCAACCACCTTCTTCATCCATTTTATTCACTGCTAACAGTACCATCTAAATCTAAACTTTCAAAAGGTAAGATTTTCTCACAGTTCTCACTGCCCACAGGAACAGCTACAAAACCTTTCTTTTGCCTGGTGTGGTGGTTCATGCCTGTAATCCCAGCACTTTGGGAGGCCAAGGCAGGCGGATCACAAGGTCAGAAGTTCAAGACGAGCCTGGCCAACATGGTGAAACCCCGTCTCTACTAAAAATACAAAAATTAGCTGGGTGTGGTGGCACATGCCTGTAGTCCTAGCTACTTGGGAGGCTGAGGCAGGATAATTGCTTGAACGTGGGAGGTGGAGGTTGCAGTGAGTCAAGACTGCACCATGGCACTACAACCTAGGCAACACAGTGAGACTCGATCTCAAAAAAAAACCAAAACACAAAAAAACCTTTCTTTTAACATTCACAGTCCAGTCTCCACAATTGGCCCCTTACTTATCCATCCCATTCTTAACGCAAAGACTCCATCAGCCAGTTTAATAACAGTTATACCAGACAACCACCACATTCATAATTACTAGTTCTTTATGCTGTTCATACCGTCACCCCCTAACTTCTCACTATCTCCTTTTTTTACCTAAATCTCACCTACTACTTAAGGCCTGTCTCTGGCACTACATTTTCCATCAAGTCTTCAACCTATGTCATTAATCTCCCCTTCTCTGATATTCTATAGTACTTTGTTTCATAGTAGTGCCACCTCAACAAATTCTAAGTTCCCTGAAAGCATCATTTTAATAGCCTACAGTCCCTGGCATAATGCTTGAGAAAATCTGAAAATACTTGCTGAATTGTATGAACATGTCAATGAACGCCAAAAGTTTCAGATGTAGTAAACATGTATTTTCTAATACACAGCTCTTCACTGTGTATTAGATTGTCAATGAATCCATTTTTAAACTTTATTTTTACTTTTAAAAACATTTTTTAATTGACAAATATAAATTATATGTATTTATAATGTACATGTTTTAAAATATGTGTATATTATAGAATGACTAAATCAAGCTAATTAAAAATATGCATAATCTCACATATTTATCATTTTTTCTGATGAGAACACAAAATCTACTCTCAGCGACTTTCAAGAATCCGCTGTTATTAACCATCATCTCCATGTTGTACAATAAATCTAACTGAAATTTTGTATCTTTTTTTACATTTTACACATTATGAATATTTATAAAGCAGGTTACTATTGAGGTATTTTAAGTCAGCTGAACAAGCATACAAAGGCAGAAGTGTAGTCTAGAGGGAACACACAAAAAAATTGTGATTAAATAAATACAGGTTAAATTACTAAAGTAGGGTTCAACATGGGAATTTCAGTCTACTTCTGCCATTCATTTGCATAATTAACATCACATCTTTATCTATAAATTAGCAGTGCTTTTTTTTTTGCTATCAATCTGAAGATGGTTTTTCAAACCTGAAAAAATATACACTAAAGCAGTATGGTATAGCATAGTAACTAAAATTAGGTTTACAATCATTATATCGACTTTTAAGTTCTAATTAATTAATGCTTATAAATAAGGCTCTTGGAGGGTGGGGGGGAATCCCATTATGAGGAGTTATTATATAGCTTTGAAGAACTAAGAGACAAAATTGGCCACCCACTGTGCTTCCTATTTTGATTCCTGCAGGGTTTCAATCCCTAACATATAACACAAAGACCCAGACAAGATAATTCTATTATGTAATGGCATATAGTTAAATGCTTCATTTCCTTTCTGTTTACAGCTCAAACACTAGACCATAATTATGATTAGTCAGGGTACTTATGCTATCATCATTGTTTGAAGAATAAATGATAGGACTTAACTATGCCCTATTAGTATCTTTTAATGACAGAGGCAGGGTACCATTCTGATATGCTGAAATCAACATTTTGCCACAGGAGATTCTTAGTTTCTTCTCATACTTGGATTTTTTAAAGTACTTTAGAAAAGAATTGCTCTAAAACACAGTGAGCTTCTTTTGTTTTTATTTTTTTTAGAGACAGGGTCTCACTGTCACCCAGGCTAGAGTATAGTAGTAATCATAGCTCACTGCAGCCTTGAACTCCTAAGCTCAACAGATCCTCCTGCCTCAGCCTCCCAAGTAGCTGGAACTACAGGCTTGTGCCACCACACCTGGCTAATTCTGCTGTTGTGGTAGAGACAAGGTTTTCACTATGTTGTTCAGGATGGTCTCAAACTCCTGGACTTAAGGAATCCCTCCGTCTCAGCCTTCCAAAATGTTGGGATTACAGGGATAAGCCACCATGTCCAGCCTTCTTTTTTAGTTGCAATATGCACTATTCTGTTACTGGAGTAAAAATACATCATTTTAATGTAATGTCATAGAGTGTTATAGTTGTCATAGTATGTAGCGAAAGAAAACGTGACTATCCTTTTTCTTTATTCATTAATTCCTTGCCAGCATTTCCTGTGTTACCTGTAAATTGGACAGATGTCAAACAAATGCAGTCTTAAAAAGGACACTTCTTATAACCCATGATTGATGCTTATCTGTGAGCAAGAGAGTGGGAATACTTCGGAGAGGCCAGGAAACAAAAGAAAGAAAGGTCTTCTCTCCAGACACAGTATTCTTTCTCTGTTCACCAAGAACAAGGCCAGAAGGCAGATGGGCACCGCAGCAGTTACCTTATCAGGCAGCAGATACTCACCCCTAATAGTTCTATACCACACCTTCCAATGTCTAGATATATGAAAAAGCACTTGTCTAGTATATTGGTTTTTAGCAAAGTTATATTCTACAACTTAATGTTACAAGAGCTTTCATTATTGTGATTTAAAAAAACAAAAACATAAAAACAAAAACATAAAAACAAAAATTATACCTCGAAATCAACAAACAACCATCAGGGAAATTTGGGCTGGCACATGGCTAGAAACATGGTTATCACCAGATTCACTGATTTAATGTGGGACGTAAGAAAAGCTGTGATAAAATGGCTGATTACATTTTTTATTTGGAAAGTCTGCCTCAATATGACAATAGATTAACTATTCTAATAGGTCTTTTTCCACTACTACTCATTTTACAGAATATTTTAGAGGAAAAAACCCTTTGATTTTTTTCTGAAACTAGTATATTACAAGGCTGGTTGGGTCTTCTGAAAATTGAACTGGCACATTATGTAACTGCATGGCATAAGAGAATGCCCAGGATTTGCAACCAGAAGACCTAGGTTTGGGTGTCAGTCACCTGCTAGTTGTATGACCTGGGATAAAATAATTACATCTCTGTAAGCCTGTTTCCTTATTTGAAAATGAGGATGATAATGTCTGCCTTACTCAAATGAGATAAGTATATAAGAAAGTACTCTGTAAACTATATAGTTACAAATGTTAGTTCTGTTTCATTATCGGCTTACTAATCTATGGGAGCATGAAACTACATACTTATAGTTTATATCTAAAGTAAGATATAGCAATATTTATCAGATATTTAACACTACGGTACTGAGTCAGTTCTATGGTCCTTATACCATAAATACCTTGACAAGTGTACCTTATTAATTCTCCTGAGGAAATGGACAAACATGTTAATTCCTTGCTGTTTTCTTTCAAAAGTCTTTATTGCCTTTTAAAATTCAATAACCTTAAAGGAACACCTATCAAGTTTCTGACTATTTGTAGCTCAATTATCTATGAGCCCAGTTTTTCCTCTCTCTTAAACCTCCAGCTTTCCTCACAGTTATTTAACTTCTTAGGTGTTTCTCTCTTTCTGGTAACAAGATAGAGGAAAGTCAAAAGTAGAGACAGAGGTGAAAAGTATAGTTAAATAGAATCTTTTTGGTCCCAGTAGTGAAATAAGTTGGGGTTTGAGGGGAGAGGATAAAACTGCTAGATAAGAAACTTGAAAGTTAATTGTAGATTTCAATTGCATCCTTCAATAGGCTCAAGTCTCTGCTCAGAAGACATATCATCAGAGAGGCCTTCATTGACCACCCTACCTCAAATAGCACCTCCACATTCCTATCCCTCTACATGACTTGATTTTTATGGCCCTTGTCACCACCTGACATGATTTTAATTTTATTATTCTCCCATTACAGTGTAAATTTAATATGTGCAATAACTTTGTTCACAGCTATAATCCCAATGGTTAGCACAGCCACTGGTATGAAACAGTTCCTTATTAGTGAATGAATGAATGAATAAATGAATGAATATATCGATAATATTCAGGTCCTCATACTTGATAGATGATCAAAGTATATATAACTTTAATTTAAAATATAAAAAAGTAGCTACTAGGTATACATTTTCTTGGTGACAGAGTGTTCTGAAGTATAGAAGGTTTCCTTTCAAGATATGTCAATATCCCAAACTGGTATGTTTACTGTTTCATTAGGAAAACATATATGCATAGAAACATAAAATTCGGCTGCTGAAAGAGTTAGAAACATAAAAAACGAAACGTTAGAAAGGTAAAAAAGCTCTCACCATTTTTGTTCTTAAACAAGAAATTAACTGCAACTAAAATACATTAAAATTTTGAGTAACAAGCTCAAAAACAATTTTTTAAAAAATTTGAGACAGGGTCTCACTCTGTCACCCAGGCTGGAGTGCAGTGGTATAATATTGACTCACTGCAACCTCTGCCTCCTGGGCTCAAGCAATCCTCCTGCCTCAGCCTCTTGGGTAGCTGGGACTACAGCCCTGTGCCACCGCAGCTGACTAATTTTTTGCTGTTGTTGTTATTTTTTATAGAGATGAGGTTTTGCCCTGTTGCCCAGGCTGGTCTTGAACTCCTAGGCTCAAGTGATCCGCCCGCCTCAGCCTCCCAAAGTGCTGGGATTATAGGTGTGAGCCACCGCATCTGGCCCCAGAACAATTTCTGATATAAAATAATACGTATTCTAGATGGTAAGAAAAATAAATTCCTTTCACAAATGCTTAATAACTATTTTTATACAGACATAAATCTACTTTTTTAACATAATTTAAATCAGAATTGAATCCTTTCTAAAAATTAAGCTTCTTTCATATGTGCTTACTGGGAAGAAAAAAATACAATTAGGACTATTCACAAAGGTTATTAGAATATGACCATTTATTTTAGGTAGATGTTTAAAGGATCCTCAAACTCTGAAGTTTAGGAAAAACTATGATTCATCCTAAGACTTATTTGAGAAAAAAATGAAAAACTTCTTAGATATAAGAGTAAGAATCTGTCACTAGCAAATGCCTAAATTAAAATTGAATGTTTTAAACAGAGGAAAAATAAAAAATAACTTACCTATAGGGTATCCCAATGCAAAGTCATTACTTTGTGTAGCAAAAATAGGGAATAGTCCAGCTTTGCTAAATCGACTATCAGGACTAGCAACCAATAAGGTTAATACACATACAATGAAAAATACAGAAGCTTTGGCAATTAAGATACTATACAGAAAGGACCAATCCACATTGGAAAAATTAAGTACAACCATGTTTTTGAATAATAAAGCTGGAAGTGCAAATCTGGAGACAAAATTTCCCAGTCCTTTGGCCTGTGTTGATGTTATGACATTGGCCCTTCCTGCTATGTAGCCACAAAGGACAATGCCAAAGCATTCCAGTAAGGCTGGAAAAAGCCTTGTAATTGACATTGAAGGTGGATCATTAGTGGAATTAAATCCGTGCATTAAAGCTGTAGGCAAAGTCTTGGTCATATTGACTGCAATGGTTAAGTTCTCTGCAGGTAAATTAGAAAAAGAATTCATTTTCTTTCACCCTCCAACTCCAACCAGCTCTCTGGAAAGAAAGGAAGAAAGATTCAGTATGGCCATCAACAAGAATTCTAGTTAAAATAATACACTGGCAAACCTAGATTTATTTACTTATTAAATGGCCAAATAAATATACATACTTTCTTCAACTACCATCAGGGAAAATACAATGGAAAAAAAGTGGGGGGTTCCTAACAATAATCGCTTCACTCTCAAAGGCAGGTCAGCTCAAAATATTTATGTTGCTGTTCTATATTCAGTATTAGACACAAGTAAAATAAGATCTGCAAATATTAGAGCCGCAGTGATGCCCTGTGCTTCTCTCCAGTGATTCTCTCCATCAGTTGAGCTCTGCCTGGTGGATAAGGGCCTCGGGACCACAGAGTCTCCACTGGATGTTCCCATGCATCCAAATTCTCTGGAAAGTTCAGAAGTTCTTAAGGCTGCATTGAGGAGTCACCTAGGGACCAGAGTCCTTTCCAGCCCATGGTCATACTTGAGTATAGGATGGGAAGAAGAGTACAGTAGAGCACCACTAATCAACTTTAAACCAATAATTTTTTTTAAAGATAGGGTCTTGCTCTGTCTCCCAGGCTGGAGTGCAGTGGTGCAATCTCAGCTCAGTGCAACCTCTGTCTCCTGGGTTCAAGTAATGATTCATGTGCCCACCATACCCAGCTAATTTTTGTATTTTTGTAGAGACAGGGTTTCACTGTGTTGCCTAGGCTGGTTTTGAACTCCTGACCTCAGATGATCTGCCTGCCTTGGCCTCCCACAGTGCTGGGATTACAGGCATGAGCCACTGCACCCGACCTGAACGAATTAACTTTTCTGTGTCTCACCTTCTTCACCTGTAAAATGGCAATAACAGTAATACCTACCACATGGGAACTTGAGATTATTCAACTGAAGTCTTTAAAATCACATCTGGAACAGAGCAATTACTTAATGATAGTTAAATATAACTTTTGGTAGAATATGAGAGAGAGAGAAAAAAAAGATGACATCCCACCAATATACCTTTAGTTCCTTCTATACCAGCCACACACACTGGCCCCAGGGACTTTGTGCCACAGGGACTTTGCACATTCAGTTCACTCAAGTGTCATGGAAGCAGGGACTAGGCATGTTTTTTCCCACTGTTGTGTACCTGGCACACATGAGACAGAAAAAAAATTTTTTTAATGAATAACTATAATAACTTACACTTAAACCTTTTACCCTTTCGTGGATCAATGTTCTCTTTCAGGCACTATTTAGTTTATGGACAGAATTTTTTGTTTTCTGAATGATAAAGTATTACAAGTTTTTCACTATAGCAACAGAACCAAGAACACAAAATGTGTCTAAAGGTGTTCATGAAATGTTGAAAAATACAAAATGTTTTGTAAAATGTTCTAAAGAGGTTCAGAAAATGCTAAAGCATGGAACAGATTCAAAAAACGAATAGTACAATAATTATCAGACTCCCTCTTGCTGCCAGGAACACAATGAACATGAGGTCTGGATAACTCTAAAGCTAATCGGCTTTTATTAGTATCTTGAAATTAAAATGATGACAATTGCCAATTTCTTTTTCTTTTTTTTTTTGATGGAGTTTTGCTCTTGTTGCCCGGGCTGGAGTGCAGTGGCATGATCGTGGCTCACCTCCACCTCTGCCTCCCGGGTTCAAGCGATTCTCCTGCCTTAACCTTCCCGAGTAGCTGGGATTACAGGCATGCACCACCACACATGGCTAATTTTGAATTTTTAGTAGAGATGGGGTTTCTCCATGTTGGTCAGATTGGTCTCAAACTCCCAACCTCAGGTGATCCACCCACCTCAGCCTCCCAAAGTGCTGGGATTACAGGTGTGAGCCACCACACCCAGCCAACAACAGCCAATTTCTAAGTGATTACTCTGGGTTTACCATCTAAAGTAGACTTATATAAGGTAGAAAGTAAAAAGTTCATGCTTCTGGAAATTTACAATGCTCAGGTTAAGTCCTCAGACATCAACATCACGTTAAAAAGACTTAGATGGCAGCCCAGAGATCACCAACAACTGATACCTGGCAGGGGTATAAGGGAATTTTCTCTGTGCTACCCTTGTATAAACCGAACCATTTAAAAACCTTATATTTAATCTGGATTAGGACAAGTATTTTTCTACTAGAATTAGATAGGAGTGGTCAATATAGTACATGAAACCTACAATACTCACATACTTGAAGTTTACCAAATAAGCATCAAATTATATCTTGGGAAAGCTACCGTTGATACAAATACCCATACTTGAAGTAAGGAGCTGGTAAACAATTAAACACAGGTGTTAAACATTTGGAGCCCTTAAGAAAGTGTGTACTTGGAAAAGCAGTGCTAAAGAAGAAAGTGATAAATTAGTCCAGTTTTCTATTCACTTTCAAAAGTGCCTAGAGTATTAACAACTCATTCTGCTTACAATCCCTTACTTGTACCACACGAGCATGTCAAGGCATTCCAGTAATTTCTTTAACCAACAGTTTTAACTAAACTAGTTGAAGTTCAGTGGAGAGTCAAACAGATTCTGGGCTTTACAGCTTATCAACTCATAAGTTACTTAGCCTTTCCGAACTTTTGTTTCCTCAACTGTAAAATGAGAGTAAAAACCTCCCTATAGGGGCCAGGCATAGCAGCTCACACCTGTAATCCCAGCATTTTGGGAGGCCCAGGCAGGTGGATTATGTGAGCCCAGGAGTTTGAGACCAGCTTGGCCAACATGGTGAAACCTTAGTCTCTACAAAAAATGAGCTGAGCATAGTCATGCATGCCTGTTGTCCCAGCTACCTGGGAGGCTGAGGTGGGAGGATCACCTGAGCCTAGGAGGTCTGCAGTGAGCCATGATCACACCACTGCACGCCAGCCTGAGTAAGACCCTGTCTCAAACAAAGATCTCCTTAGAGAGATATGGTGTGGATAGAATATTTTATATACAGCTTATTACAGAGTAGGCCTTCAAGAAATGGCAGCAATTGCTATTAGGAACTGTTGTCTTACTACTAACAATGATAAAAAAGTCAACATGTTAGTTTTTCAAACATACCTGGTAAAATATCCACCAACTAAAAAAAGAGGGATGGGATGTGTCACAAATTTATCAGTTCTTGTTTTATACCAAACAATTAAGACAAGTTGAATTTAATTTGGTTTGATCGTAAATGGTTGACAGTGAAGGCAGAGCTCTTCATTTTTCTCAGGGTGATGGTCAAATAGTTATAGCAATGTCCAGGATTAACTTTCAATTCGTTGAGAAATTTAAAAAAAGCCGGGGAGGGGGGGTGGGTCGGGCGTGGAGACTCACGCCTGTAATCCCAGCACTTTGGGAGGCCGAGGCGGGCATACTACCTGAGGTCGGGAGTTGGAGACCAGCCTGGCCAGCATGGTGAAACCCTGTCTCTACTAAAAAGACAAAAATTAGCCGGGCTTGGTGGCAGGTGCCTGTAATCCCAGTTACTCAGGAAGCTGAGGCAGGAGAATCGCTCCAACCCGGGAGGCAGAGATTGCAGTGAGCCGAGATCCTGCGATTGCCTTCCAGCCTAGGCAACAGAGCAAGACTCCGTCTCAAGAAAAAAAAAAAAAGTAATCTGCCCTCCCCATGAAGTTTATTTTAGTGTTTTTCAGTATTATAAAAGAAATACCTGCTAAGGTAAAGTCAAAATTATCAAAATGACTTAAAAAGTTTTACTTCATCCTAATCTTTTTTAAACGGGAAGATAATATGCTTTCTAAAGCATAGTTTAAAATGAACAGGAACCACAGCAAGGGAAGTTTTAAAAAAATTACATCCAGCCTTTTCATCTATAAAAACAAAAGCTTGTTACAGAACAAACACGTTCACAGTAAAAAAAAAAAAAAAAACACTCGCTGAGGCACGAACTGCAGAAATGCTACTGTACTTACAAACCGCTTCTAGCCACATCATACTTGGCTTAGATCACATAAACGAACCACTGATATTGTAAATAACTGCTATTAAGTGAAAATGGGAGGGTGGGGGAAAGGAGAGGGTTGACTAACTTCACAGAGAAAGCTTTAAACTCTCAGGCTATTTCTCAAACAGCCAACATCCTTTATCCTGTGGGATAAGTGTAATACAGTGTGGTACTATTAAAGCACTCTTCAACATCAACAGTCGCACCATTCACCCACTCCCACCTACTTGCTGGGCACCAAATGTCCTCCCCAGAGACCCGGGTAGGAAGCGCTGAGCACTGCCTCCTTGCCTCATCTGCAGGGACAGACTGTGGTCCTCCAAGATAAGGGGCGCAGAGAGTTCCTAACCGAATAGGCTGCTCGGAGAGCAGCTGCCAGCCAACGCCTGGAAAGGCAGCAGTGGAAGTGGAAAGGCAGCCACGGGTCTGTGCCTGGCGTAAGAAAAAGGTGGTCGCTCGTCTTCCCAGGGCACGGGAGTCACAACATCATGGTAGCTAACATACCCCAAAAATGGGTAACGGAGAAAATTTGGCGCAGTGCTCCAGGTGCCTGGGTAGAAGAAGCCTTCGAGAGGGCCAGATACTGAGGGTACCCTCGGGATAAAGGGAAGAGTCTAAGAATGACAAGGTGGACGCCCGTGCAGTGAGGAGCTTCCCAAACTAGGGATGGCAGTTCTGTCTCCGGAGGGTACGAGACACCCCTTCCCCCGCGCGAGCCTTCCCGGGTGATCTCACACATTCCAAAGGCAGGCGCTGCGGGGCAGAGACAGCAGGTTCAAATAACGGGCCGCGGGGCCAGGGCGCAGAGGGTCGGCGGCTGCCCACGTGCCCCGGCCCGAGGGGTAGGGGTGGGGATACCCCGTGTCCGCAAGGGAGAGCCAGGACCGGGCAGGTCTGCGCTCCAGGGGCCCATCTCACCTGCTTCGTCTGCAACCTTGGGGTGGCAAGGAGAAGGGAGCTGGCGCTCGCAGGGGGCCAAGCAGGGAGAAGACCACCGTCATCTCCCGCCCCCACCCCTCGTCGCTGAGCGCAGCCGGGTGCCAGCTGCAGCAGCTTAGGCACGTTCGGATAAAGTGAGGTGGGGTAAGCCGCTGCGGCCCTGTCAGCTCA
>NW_012115422.1:1221366-1225391 GCF_000951035.1 Colobus angolensis palliatus
CCCAGCTCCGAACTTCCAGCAAGACGGGCCCCTCCCCGCCCTCAAGCCCCACCCACTTCCACGAGCCTCGAGCCCAGAGTCGCGGTCCAACCCTCAAGCCCCACCCACAGCCTCGGGCCTCCGAGCCACACGTTCCCCAACCCCGCCTTCAGTCCCCGCCCCCTCCTCTAGCCTCGGAGCCCCACGGTACCCGGCCCCGCCCTGCCGGCTGGGAACCGCCCAGCCGCGATCCTCCGGGGCGGGACTTCCGGCCTCCCACCTCCCACAAAATGGTAGCCGTCGTGGAGGATGTTCAGTTTTTTTTTCCCCTTCCTAAGCACAGACGCAGAGCTGGCTTGTCTTTCCGTTTAACCTCCAACCTCGTGTGATCTGCCAGTTTCGCTCCTGATTAGCCCAGGACTTTTTATAGCATAGAGTTTTAAAGCAAGGGCTTAGAATCAGACCTGGGTCAAAATCCTGCCTTCCACTTTCACCAAGGCAGTGTGACCTTGACGTTCCTACATAAGAGATTAAAATGTAAACGCTTAGCCCTGGGCTTGCTTTAGAATCTGGGCCCTGTCCATAACTGCTTCTATTGGGGGGCGGGGTAGGGGTGGGAGTGGGGAACTACATACATATCCTCTCAGTATACTGAAAGGAAACTGGTGGCGTTGATGGAAAACTTACGAAGCTTCTTGAAATAAAGGTATTGGAACCATCCTCAGGGTTTATAAGAATTCTGGACAAAAATATAATTAAGCATTAATCAGGCTACACTTTGGCCCACTTCCTTGTAACCGAAAGTCAGGTAGAGCTAGGTAGTACATTTACATCCTCGTTGTTCCTATAGATAGGTTTTCTGATGTTAGAGTCATAAGGCTTTTAAGAATTGCTCAAGATGTTTTTCAGACCCCAAATTCAAGCGAAACAACTGATGCCAGCTAGCTGGAAGACCCCTGCCACAGAAGAAGGGAATCAGCATGAGAATACAGCTTCTTCATCTCCCTGTCCCATGACTTCGCCCTGCAGTCTTCAACCAATTAATGATCTCCACACTTCAGACCACTCCAAAACCCTTAAGAACCTGAGCCTCAAAGTTCTCCTGGAGACGAATTTGAGGTTTCCTCCTATCTGTGTTTGGTGGCTCTATGATTAAACCTCTTTCTCTTCTGCAACCTGGTGTCCCAGTGTATTAACTTGCCATGGGCATCAGACAACAAACTTATATACAGTATCCCAAATATAGTGCTCCACTTTGAAATCTGAAGAAATCCTGCATGAGTTAGTCTTTTGAAATAAAAATTATTTCAAATTTAAAAATATTCATATATGTTCCCACTTAAGATATCCACAAGTATTTGTTTACAACCTTCTACCTTGCTTTGCATCTTAAACATTTTTGTATGGCAATTTCTATGTCTTCCTATCATCTCGGCCATCTTAGTGCAAAGATATAAAATTGTGTGGCTTACTAAGAAAAATTACGGTAAGCTAAGGGTAGGTTAAAGGATCTGAAACTTAGCAGCAAAAAAATGAGCAGAAATTAAAGCTATAAAAAGGCATGAATCCTGCTCCAGTTCTCTTTGCTTCTCCTTTGTTCTCTGTCTTTCTCACTTTTAACTGCCTTCTTTGTTTCCCTTGAACCTGACTACTTAAAAAAAAAAAGAAAATCTGAATATCTCAATTATCTCGAGGCTAAAAGGATTTTTGTTCAGGAAGTATGAAGATTAATTCAATTAAATAAATAGTTCTTGAGCATTGACTACTAGGGGAATACTGGAAGATAGGCCTGGAAAGGTAAGTTATGGTCAACCTGTAGGAGGATCCTTGGGTTAGCCTTAGAGTTTGAACATTATCCTTTGGCCACAGTAAAACATTTAACTTTTCTTTTCCCACAGGAACATGTCAGAATGATTACACTATTTGTGGGTGTGTAATCTGGAAGCTGTACCACGATTTTGAAAGAGAGACTGAAGGCAAGAAAAACAATGTGGTGACTTGGGGAAGAACCAAGACATAAGGAAATGAAGACTTACTCTTGGGTGATGACAGTAAAAAGAATGGAATAGGCCTGAGAGACAGGAAAAGGGAGAACTGATGGGACGCAATTACTGGTAGGGCTAAAGAGGAGGAAGGACAGGGTGAGGAGGAAGGACAGGGCGAGGTGGCTCACGCCTGTAATCCCAGCACTTTGGGAGGTGAGGCAGGAAGATCACTGAAGCCCAACAGTTCACCAGCTTGAACAATATGACAAAAACCCATCTCTGCAAAAATTACAAAAATTAGGCCGGGCGCAGTGGCTCACGCCTGTAATCCCAGCACTTTGGGAGGCGGAACCGGGTGGATCACCTGAGGTCAGGAGTTCGAGACCAGCCTGGCCAACGTGGGGAAACCCCATCTCTACTAAAAAGACAAAAATTAGCCGGGCTTGGTGGCAGGTGCCTGTAATCCCAGTTACTCAGGAAGCTGAGGCAGGAGAATCGCTCCAACCCGGGAGGCAGAGATTGCAGTGAGCCGAGATCCTGCGATTGCCTTCCAGCCTAGGCAACAGAGCAAGACTCCGTCTCAAGAAAAAAAAAAAAAGTAATCTGCCCTCCCCATGAAGTTTATTTTAGTGTTTTTCAGTATTATAAAAGAAATACCTGCTAAGGTAAAGTCAAAATTATCAAAATGACTTAAAAAGTTTTACTTCATCCTAATCTTTTTTAAACGGGAAGATAATATGCTTTCTAAAGCATAGTTTAAAATGAACAGGAACCACAGCAAGGGAAGTTTTAAAAAAATTACATCCAGCCTTTTCATCTATAAAAACAAAAGCTTGTTACAGAACAAACACGTTCACAGTAAAAAAAAAAAAAAAAACACTCGCTGAGGCACGAACTGCAGAAATGCTACTGTACTTACAAACCGCTTCTAGCCACATCATACTTGGCTTAGATCACATAAACGAACCACTGATATTGTAAATAACTGCTATTAAGTGAAAATGGGAGGGTGGGGGAAAGGAGAGGGTTGACTAACTTCACAGAGAAAGCTTTAAACTCTCAGGCTATTTCTCAAACAGCCAACATCCTTTATCCTGTGGGATAAGTGTAATACAGTGTGGTACTATTAAAGCACTCTTCAACATCAACAGTCGCACCATTCACCCACTCCCACCTACTTGCTGGGCACCAAATGTCCTCCCCAGAGACCCGGGTAGGAAGCGCTGAGCACTGCCTCCTTGCCTCATCTGCAGGGACAGACTGTGGTCCTCCAAGATAAGGGGCGCAGAGAGTTCCTAACCGAATAGGCTGCTCGGAGAGCAGCTGCCAGCCAACGCCTGGAAAGGCAGCAGTGGAAGTGGAAAGGCAGCCACGGGTCTGTGCCTGGCGTAAGAAAAAGGTGGTCGCTCGTCTTCCCAGGGCACGGGAGTCACAACATCATGGTAGCTAACATACCCCAAAAATGGGTAACGGAGAAAATTTGGCGCAGTGCTCCAGGTGCCTGGGTAGAAGAAGCCTTCGAGAGGGCCAGATACTGAGGGTACCCTCGGGATAAAGGGAAGAGTCTAAGAATGACAAGGTGGACGCCCGTGCAGTGAGGAGCTTCCCAAACTAGGGATGGCAGTTCTGTCTCCGGAGGGTACGAGACACCCCTTCCCCCGCGCGAGCCTTCCCGGGTGATCTCACACATTCCAAAGGCAGGCGCTGCGGGGCAGAGACAGCAGGTTCAAATAACGGGCCGCGGGGCCAGGGCGCAGAGGGTCGGCGGCTGCCCACGTGCCCCGGCCCGAGGGGTAGGGGTGGGGATACCCCGTGTCCGCAAGGGAGAGCCAGGACCGGGCAGGTCTGCGCTCCAGGGGCCCATCTCACCTGCTTCGTCTGCAACCTTGGGGTGGCAAGGAGAAGGGAGCTGGCGCTCGCAGGGGGCCAAGCAGGGAGAAGACCACCGTCATCTCCCGCCCCCACCCCTCGTCGCTGAGCGCAGCCGGGTGCCAGCTGCAGCAGCTTAGGCACGTTCGGATAAAGTGAGGTGGGGTAAGCCGCTGCGGCCCTGTCAGCTCA
>NW_012115422.1:1227511-1269955 GCF_000951035.1 Colobus angolensis palliatus
AAAAAAAAAAAAAAAAAAAAATTAGCCAGGTGTGGTGGCACACACCTGTGGTTCCAGCAACTCAGAAGGCTGCGATAAGATTGCTTGAGCCCAGGAGGCGAAGGCTGCAGTGAACTGAGATCGCACCACTGCACTCCACCCAGAGCAACAGAGTGAGACCCTGTCTGAAAAAGACAAAAAATAAAAATAAAAGAGAGAGAAGGAAGGATTTAACAAGCTTATGTATTTCCTCATCCATTAAAATAAAGAAAAGAAATTGAACTAGAGAGCTTCTGGTATCCTGTCCAGCCATAAAATTTTGTTGTTTTCTATTATTCTGTTATCTGAAAATGAAAGGAAGAACTATTTCAGTGGGAGAAGCAGTTTCAAGGAGAAAATAACAAATTTGATTTTAGACCTCAAATCTAAAACCTTGAGAAATTTTCTAGTTCAGTTTTCTTTCTTGAAGTTATCGTCCTCTCCATCTGAGATTCTAGGAGATTAAACAGTTGGTCTAAGAACACCCAACTAGTCCATGACAGAATGAGAATAAAAGCCCTCCCTGTCCTGTAAATGAACTGCTTATAAAGGCATCAGTACATGTATGTAGAGATTTCCAGTAGACCCCTAGGGAGAAAACAGAAAAGAGAGAGAAAGAACAGAAATAAAGACATGGTTTGAGAAGACATCCGTTTCATGAAGACATGAAGTTTCTTGTGGAAACCTCATTGATGAGGTTTTCTTCCACAGAGCAGCTTGTGGAAGGAAACTCTAAGAACAAAATATATACAAAGATGAAAGACTTCATTAAAAAGTCACCCTTAGAGAAGTAATTACCAATGAATGCCACGAGAAACTAATTTAATTCCACTGCCATATCTTCTAATCATTCTGTGAGATGCTGACTAATTCTATACTATTAACTGGAAGAAAGTGATGAAAAGCTAAAAGTAATGCAGAATAATGGAGGGAAAACTGTAAATTAATCGTAACTTTCATTTACACGTAAGAGGGACCTATAAACTTCAAGCACACTGATATCCCCCTTTCCCTCAAGTCTCGCTGATCAAAGTTGACAGGAGAAACAAACCAAATGGTTTGATACAATGACAAAGGTCATGTAGGATATATGTTGAGGCAACATGATGTACCTGTGGATTCCTGGTGATTTTTATTTTTTCCAAAATGAAGTACTTCTAATGTTTCTTTCTATGAAAGTAATAACTAACAATGATAACATATTCAGATAACACAGAAAAGAATGAAGAAACCAAAAATCATACCTGTGGATAATTTCTTTAATATTATACCATATATGTATCATTTTATGCAAATATAGATTATTTAAGAAAAATAGGATTATACATATGATTTTCATACACACAATTTTTAGTAACTTTTTATTTAATAATACCATTATAATCCATAAACAATGTATTCATATAGGTAGATTTATATCATTTTTAATGCCTATTAAATATCCCCTAGCGAAATTTTGAAGATGATCTTCCTTGAAAAAGGGGAAACTGGGCCATCTATAAAGCCTAATCAAAGTTGAGTAAAGAATAGAAAAATAAAAGAGAGTGACTTAAAATGTGCTGTTTGAACATGTCTAGTATGATGCCAAATTTTGTTTAAAAACTTTTAGTTTCTTTAAAACTCCCCTTCCCCTTCCCAATAGCATCATCTTCTCTTTAGGGATTCATGTTTCCAGAGAAGTTGACTTCACTGTCCCTTCAGAGGTGATGTAACTAATGCAGGCTGTCCAATCAGTATATTTCATCCCTTTGCACTTAATGATTAGTCAGGGTGGGCATTAATCCTAAAGTAGCTCAGTTGAATAATTCTCAGGACTTTTGCAGAGAATGCTGATATTCTCTTTCTTGCTAGACAAAAGGAAGATGCTGACAGCCATTTTAGAACCATAAGAGAAGCCAGTCTTAGAATGGTGCAGAAACCAAGGTAGGCACAGCAGAGAGAAGGAAATTAACAGGGACCTTGATGACATATTGAGTTGTGGGATCAAGCCCCACCTGAAGCAGCCTCACCGGTTGGCCTGTGGACTCTTCATTCATGTGTACCAATCAGTTTTCTTCATTGTTTAAACAAGTTTGAGTTGGGTTTTCTATTACTTAAAATCAAATGCAAAGGAAAAAATGCTAAAGGAAAATGCAACAGTAATTCTCTCTGAGTAGTAAGAATACACATGATTTAAATTTTTTTTTCTGTGCAGAAAAGTTTCCCTTTTTCTTGATAAAATTTATATACAAGTATGTATTTTGGCTTTTTGGAAATCTTCTAAAACAAAATTTAAAACCATGATTGTGTATTAAACCAGGAAGATATATGAAATCCACCCATAAAATAGAATGACTTAAGAGCACAGATATGATGACCTTAGAGAAGACAAATGACCTATGACCTTAGAGAAGACAAAGACCTTGCTTTTGTTGATCTTTGTATTCTCAGCATTTAGAATAGTGCTTTCCCTGACATATGGTAGGCATTCTGTAAATGGTTTTTGAATGATTGAATAAAACATAATTGCCTATCAGCTATCTAGGAAGTTGGACTGTAACTATGGGAAGTATTTGATACAAGCAACTGTGACATAGCTCTTTTACCGTAACTGAATTTCTTGTTTCCAGCTTTTCACTTGGCCTAGTTTTATAGCTTTATTTAAATATTCCCCCAGGCCAGGCATGGTGGCTCACGCCTATAATCCCAGAACTTTGGAAGGCTGAGGTGGACAGATCATGTGAGGCCAGCCTGGCCAACAAGGTGAAACCCTGTCTCTACTAAAAATGCAAAAATTATCTAGGTGTGATGGCGCGTGCCTGTAATCCCAGCTACTTGAGAGGCTGAGGCAGACGAATTGCTTGAACCGAGGAGGCGAAGGTTGCAGTGAGCCGAGATCGCGCCACTGCACTCCAGTCTGGGCAAAAGAGCAAGCCTTCATCTCAAATAAATAAATAAATAAGTATTCCACCAAATTGTTGACTTCTTTTTGTGATTGTAAATGCTAGAATTAAATAATTATTTCTGATCTGTCAAGTTAAAACCCTGAGTATTATATTTTAACATACATATATATGTTTATGTGTGCATAAATATACAATAGCTTTTTTCTCTTTCAATTTACTACTGAAATATTCTCACAAAAGCAATAAAGTAGAACCTAAACATCTCATGTGGCTATTGATCTTGTTATTGACCCCAAGAAAGGCTCAAATGTGATTAAATGGGCAGAGGCTTTTGTCCAGGCCAGCACTTAAGAAGTTAAGCAGAGGCCGGGTGTGGTGGCTCACATCTGTAATCCCAGCACTTTAGGAGGCCAAGGCAGGTAGATCACTGAGGTCAGGAGTTCAAGACCAGCCTGGCCAACATGGTAAAACCTTGTCTTTACTAAAAATACAAAAATTAGCCGAGTGCAGTGGAGTGCGCCTATAATCCCAGTTACTGGGGAGTCTGAGGCAGGAGAACTGCTTCAACTTGGGAGGCGGAGGTTGTGGTGAGCCCAGATCATGCCACTGCACTCCAGCTCGGGGGCCACAGAGCAAGACTGTTTAAAAGAAAAAAAAAAAAAAAAGTTAAGCAGAAAAACAGTGAAACCAGAATTAGGTTATGAAACTGAAAGTTAACTCGGTGACTTACATAAGATAGGCTGCAGAAATCACAATAGAAGCATGGTAACTTTGGGGGCCCCACCAGTTTGTTTCAAGACTTAGCTTCTTGATATTTGTGGTTTTGTTTGGACCACTTTTTTTTTTTTTTTTTGAAAGGAGTGAGAGAACAGGAACATGAAAATGAAAAACAAAAAAAAATACACTTGTTTCTACTTCTAAATTGTTCATTTAAAAGTGGGCTCACTAACAAATTTATTTAACAGGCAGCTTTTAAAGAAATAATCTTTTAACTATGCAGAGCATTTTCTAATTTGAATAACGCCTAAGGTGAAAAATTAAAACTAACCAACATTGTAAAATACAAACAGGAAGTGGAGAAATCTCAGATTTTTAACCTTGACTTTAGATGAAGAATGTTTTTAGCTGATTCTAGTTAAAACATTTTTGAGTAAATAGCTAGCTCAAAAAAAGGCTATCACATCCTCAGCACAACGGTGAAGCACATACCTCAGATGCTTTCTTCTAGTAGAGGAAATGTTTCAGGGGTTCCAGTCTCCTTCCCTCCTTGAAGGGGCAGGTCCTCTATCTGTGTTCATTTCTATAGTCTCCTCAGTGTCAGGATAGTATTTGGTAGAATAGAAAGTAGAAACTTGATCAACTTTTGTTGCCCTACTAACTCTTACAATAGAGCTAAATAAGTTGGTGACATTTTTGTATTTAGAGAATCACTCAAAACAGAAACACCTGTTCCTTTTTTTTTTTTCCTCGAGACAGGGTCTTGCTCTGTCGCTCAGGCTGGAGTGCAGTGGCATGATCATAGCTCACTGCAGCCTCAGCCTCCCAGGCTCAAGCGATCCTCCCCCCTCAGCCTCCTGAGTAGCTGGCACCACAGGATGCGCCACCACACCTGGCTACTTTTCGTATTTGTTTTTGTAGAGATGGGGTTTCGTCATGTTGGCCAGGCTGGCATGAAACTCTTGGGCTCAACTGATTCTCCCACTTCAGTCTCCCAAAGTGCTGGGATTATAGGCGGGAGCCACCACGCTGGGTCCCTGCTCTTTCTTAGACTGCTTCTTTCTGCTATTAACAAAAGTAACTGATAGAGAAGAAGTATCAACACTCAAATGTCTACATGGCAGCAGAGAAACTAGACAATTTTTATAAATGACAGTGGCTGAAACAGAATAAATCATGGGGAATCATCATTGGTATTATATAGACTAAATATGATAGTGTTCCATTAATTAATTCTACAAATATTTAAATGTTCTCAGAATTCCAAACATTATTTAGACTTTTCTTTACCTTAACTCTTATGCAAGCTTTCCCTAGACCTTCCCAAAAAGTTGAGACAGGAAAGGAAACTTAAGACTGCTGAACCATAATAACATTGACCAGGCCTACTCACAAAGAGGTCTGGACATTAGATTGGAGATTGTTATTCTTGGAGAACAACATTGATGAAACTATGCTTCTCAGTGCAGTGTGAATTGGGGTCTCGGTCTCTATAGTCTATAGCTAATAGCATAGTTATATCAAATCTGACCTATTATTAGTCCACATGGCCTAAACCAAACACTGTCCCATAGGTTTATTGTACTCATGTATTTTGGAGACAATAAGATGTTTATAGTAATGTTAAAACTTGAGGCCAGGCACAGTGGCTGACATCTGTAATGCCAGCACTTTGGGAGGCCAAGGTAGGAGGATTGCTTGAGCCCAGGAATTCAAGACCAGCCTAGGCAACATAGTGAGCCCCCGACTCCACAAAAAGTAAAATAATTAAGCAGATGTGGGAGTGCATGCCTGTGTAGTCCCAGCTACTCAAGAGGCTGAGGCAGGAGGATTGCTTGAGCCCAGGAGTTTGAGTTGCAGTGAGCTCTAATCGTATCACTGCACTCTAGCCTGAGTGACAAAGTGAGACCTTGTCTCTTAAAAAAAAAAAAAAAAAAAAAACAAAATTCCTAGGGGATTCTTAAGAATTTCATTTCATGTATTGTCTCAGTGACTGGTCAAGGATTTTTTTGTTGTTGTTGTTTTAACCCAATAGTCTTTGTCAAACCAAGAACTGGTGTTGAAAATTTCAGCCCAACATTTGCCATAGTGAATAAATCATTTATCTTACAGGCAGAAGAAGATCAAATCTGAGGGCACTTGAAGTAGTTTTTAGAAATCTTCAAACCACAAGCAGACATCGCAGTGAAATTCAGAAGTCCCTGTCTGAATCTGTCCTCACAACCACTTTAATCTCACCCATCCAGCCATGAGTGTCAAAACTTAGAGTCTGTAGGTAATGTTTGTCCAAAACAAATTTGTCCAGATTCCCTCTGTTAACTTCTGAAGGTGGTAAGCAGGGAAGGCGCATGAGCTCCGTTACAGAGAACTTAGCCTGTGTGAAGGTTAAAGAGGAAAAAGCCCTCGTGGGAATAGCTAGATTCCAAACAGCATATAACATCAGCAAGAGTAATAGCAAATGAACTGAAGAAGAGGCAGTTGTCTCCTCAGCTCTCAGAAAGGGAAATAACAGAAGGTTTATATCAGTCCCATTGAGGCTGGCGACCAATGGGAAGCGGTTGCTAAGGAGACAGCTGGTGCAGGGATTACTATAGGCAGGATGAGGGGAGGAAGGTATAGGTTTATGCATTTGCTCCCATTCCTTTTTTCCTCTTTCAGGCTTGATATGCTTCCAGGTTCTCCATCATTCTTTCTCTTTCTCAGCGTTTTCTCACCTTCTCAGTCTTCTCATTTCATTGTTACTACATGCTAGTGACTTGGTGCTACCAGGCTACCTGCTTGCCCCACACATTATTTGTTCAACATGATTTGCATGTATGGGTTACTCATCAAGAACCTAGGAAGGTCAAGTGAGTAAACAGATGGAAGAACAAGCAGATGGGGACAGTCATAAGGATTGAGGGCTATTACAGAGCATTCTGCAGAAAGCTTAATCACAGTGAAGAATCCAAAAGTTCTGTCACAGTAGTTCTCAACTGGAGCTTCATACCAGAATCACTGGGGGAATATAATTTTTAAAACATGGATGCCAGGGCCCAGCCAGACTTTACTCAATCAGTGTCACAAGGAATCAGGTCCAAGGCCTGTATTTTTTTCCACCAGATTCTGCAGATTATTCTATTGTAAATTCCTAGGTAAGAAATTCTCATTTAGGGAATAAACTAGAAATTATGTCTTTTTTTTTCTTCTTTTAAGAGACGAGGGCTTGCTCTGTCACCCAGGCTGGAGTGCAGTAGTGTGATCATAGCTCACTGCAGCTCCAAATTCCTGGGCTCAAGTAATCCTCTCATCTCAGCCTCGGAGTAGCTAAGTGTGCACCACCACACCCAGCTAATTTTTTTTTTGTAGAGACAGTGTCTGGCTATGTTGGTCTTAAACTCCTGGCTGCAAGGTGTCCTCTTGCCTTGGACTCCCAAAGTGTTGGGATTATAGGTGTAACCCACCATGGCCAGCCTGTTAGTCTGTTTTAAGAGTAAGCAGGAATATTTATCTTAGAGGAGGGCAAAAAAATTTTTCTGCTGGCTCAGTGCTCATTGGGAGAGATACGTTTTCATTATTTAAAAAGGGCATGTTGGGTCTGGCAGTTTCTGTTAGAAATCCATTTCAGTAACTATTTTCCTATGACATCGTTCCTCATGTGAAACCCATTTCTTTTCATTTGCTCTTTGTGGAGAAAAACAAAACAAAACAGTTGGCTGTCTTCGTTCCTTGTACATATACACCGTGTCTTCCCTATGATGTCATTTCCAAATCCCAGTCAGAAAGTTCGTATTATAGGTAAAACTGGGTAAGGTAATTTTCTGACACGTTCAATAACTAAGCCAATACACTGAATGTGTTGTCGATTATGTAGTAAAACCCCAGTGCAGTCTTTTCACAATCTCTTAAAGCTTTGGTTTTTGAGAAACAATTATAATTCCTCTTATCTTTCTTCAGAGATGTTATTTCTAAAATTTGACTTTTTTATAATCTTTTCCTTTATAGTTTGTGCATTTGGTATTTTTTTTTTTTTTTTTTTTTTTCGCCCAGGCTGGAGTGCAGTGGCCGAACCTCGGCTCACTGCAAGCTCTGCCTCCCGGGTTTACGCCATTCTCCTGCCTCAGCCTCCCGAGTAGCTGGGACTACAGGGGCCCACCACCTCGCCGGGCTAGTTTTTTAGTAGAGACGGGGTTTCACTGTGTTAGCCAGGATGGTCTCGATCTCCTGACCTCGTGCTCCGCCCGTCTTGGCCTCCCAAAGTGCTGGGATTACAGGCTTGAGCCACTGCGCCCGGCTACAGTTGGTATCTTTTTAAAGAAATCCTTCCTTGCATCAAGGTCATAATTATATTTACCTATGTTTTCTTCTGCAGGCTAAATGTTTTGTAAAATTGTTTTTCTTTGTACCAGTTTTCAATTCTCATCCGTTATTAGAGCCCCACTCTAGATCCAGAATGTAGAAAGTTTCTGTCCCACACAGAGAATAATACTTCTACAGCTCCTGCTAGAGTCTGGATCAAAAAACTCTCAATGTAGAATAAAGTAAAATAGGAGTATTCAAAGAGACTTTAAAATTTATAAAATGTGGTAAAAGAAGATAGCAGATGGCTGGGCGTGGTGGCTTGCACCTGTAATCCCAGCACTTTGGAGGCCAAGGTGGGAGGACTGCTTGAGCCCAGGAGTTTGAGACCAGCCTTGGCAACACACCGAGACCCTGTCTCTATTTATTTAAAAAAAAAAAAAAAAAGTGGGGAGGGGGTCCAGGTGCGGTGGCTCACACCTACAACTCACTTTGGGGGGCCAAAGCGGATGGATTACTTGAGGTCAGGGGTTCAAGACCAGCCTGGCCAACATGGTGAAACCCTGTCTCTACTAAAAATACGAAAATTAGCTGCGCGTGGTAGCACATGCCTGTGATCCCAGCTACTCAGGAGGCTGAGACAGAAGAATCACATGAACCCAGGAGGTGGAGGTTGCAGCGAGCCAAGACCATGCCACTGTGCTCCAGCCTGGGTGACAGAGCGAGACTCTGTCTCAAAAAAAGAAAAGATAGCAGAGCAGTAAGGGCAGTATCAGCTAATGGAAATAGAAATTATCTTAGAGCCAATCCTCCAGAGATACTGAAGAGATGAGGCATTAAGCCTTGAGAAGAGTGAGCAAATGCAGTATATGTGGTCTAATGGCCACTAGCTAAGTTGTGGATAAAGTTGTGGATAAACTTATCGCATGTTTGTCAAATGTCTAGCAGAGATATGCTTATCATATATTTGTCAAATGTCTAACAGGGCCTTGAAGATACCCTTGAAGAAAAGTCACTTCACAGTCTCATGTCATGGCTAATACGTAACCAGCCACTCAGAGTCAGGTGTCAGGTGAGGCGCTTCATGCCTATAATCCCAGTAACCCAAGAGGCTGAGGCAGGAGGATCATTTGGGGCCAGACATTCAAGATCAGCCTGGGTGACAGAGTGAAGCCCTGTCTCTAAAAAAACAAAAATCAAAAAACAAAGTCATCTCAAAGACAGAACTCTTTGGTGGCACACTCCTGTAGTGCTAGCTACTCAGGAGGCTGAGGTGGGAGGATCACTTGAGCCCAGCAGTTCGAGGTTGCAGTGAGCTATGATTGCACCACTGCACTCCAGCCTGGGTGACAGAGTGACGGTCTGTCTCCAAAAAAATTAAATTAAAAATAATTAAAAATAATATAAGAAAGAAATCCTTGGATACAGTTCCTAGAAAGTGTCCCACACAGCTGAACCCTGCTATGGCTCTGGCCTCCCATGTCCACCTGCTCCCTCAGGTCCTTGACTCAACTTTGGAACTGGTTGTTGTACTTTGGGCTCCAACCCTTGTGCCGCTCTGTGAACATCTATCACCTCCTGTCTTCTACCTGCCCCAGTGGTGCTGCTCTATTATTGACTTGGTTCACTTGTACACTCAGAATCAGAGGGCCTTCATGATCCCTAATATCACCTCAAGCTGATACGAGTAAGCTTCTAGCCTTACCTGACCTGCCGTTACCTGATGGAGACTATTGCTTGTACTGGTAAAGCCAAACTGTTATGAGGGCTCCACCTACTCAAATGGTCTTAAGGTCTATTTGACAGTGCTCTAGCAAAGGAGGCATTTCCATAGATATGAAATCATCTGTTTTCAAAGGCGTGACCTGTGTTAGGCTACCCTGGGCTGAGTAGGCCCATCCTTTGTGGGAAGACCTATTTTCCTCCCACCAGGTGACTCTGATAGTTTGGTGGGTTCAAGGGATGATTCACCTCCTCACCAGCAGCCGAATTCCCTGCTGTCCACTATAAGAAGTGTTACTTTTGGCTGGGTGCAGTGGCTCACGCCTGTAATCCTAGCACTTTGGGAGGCCGAGGCGGGTGGATCATCTGAGGTCAAGAGTTTGGGAGCAGTCTGGCCAATGTGATGAAACCCGGCCTCCACTAAAAATACAAAAATTAACTGGGCTTGGTGGTGGGCGCCTGTAATCCCAGCTACTGGGGAGGCTGAGGCAGGAGAATTGCCTGAACCCGGTGGGTGGAAGTTGCAGTGAGCCGAGATCATGCCACTGTACTCCAGCCTGGGTGACAGAGCAAGACCCCCTCTCAAAAAAAAAAAAAAAAGAAGTGTTACTTCTGTCACTGCAACCCTGCCCAGGACTGCCTGGGCTTCTGGACGTGGGAGTGAACTGACAGCACTGGCTCAGCTGCCTCTGCTGTCAGGGCAGATGGCCCTTCCCTCCCTCACTATTTTGTGTACTTTTCCCCAAAGTTTACCTCCTCAATAAAAAGACACTGCCTGACACGCTTTCCTTTCTGCCACTTCCAAATTCTCTTTGCCCTGGAATAGCCCAGGAATCTCAAATAGTCAGGCTCTGACATCTTGGATCCCCTAAAATCATTGCCTGTGGGCTCTCCTTTGCACAATGCTGCAAACTCCCCAGTGGTTAGCATTCTACATGGAAGCAAAGTTTGTCCCTGGGGAAATCTCAGGCCATAGATCTGACCTGTCACCAGAGTCCCTAGAGCAGCATAGGGCCCTGGCCACCATAAAAGCCACTGAAGCTTCGCTTCAAGAATTATAGGTCTGGAGGACTCTCCTCCTGCTTCCTCAAGTCCCAGTAGACTACTAACACTCCTGGTATTTCTTCTCTGAAGATAAACCTTGTAAACCAACAAGTATCTCAGAGAGGTCTCAATCAGTTTAAAGGCTTATTTTGCAAATGTTAAGGTCCATGGTCTGTGACACAGCCTCAGGAGGTCCTGAGAACATGTGCCCAAGGTGGTTTGGTTATCGCTCAGTTTTACGCATTTTAGGGAGACAGAAGTTACAAGTTAAAAACATAAATCAATACATGGAAGGTATATACTTGTTTGGCCTGGAAAGGCAGGACATCTTGAATGAGGTGGCTTCCAGGTTATAGGTGGAGTCCAAGATTTCCTGATTGGCAACTGGTTGAAAAGTTAAGCTTTGCCCCTTCAGAGTTTGAAGTCAGCATGAAGAAATTATCGAGTTAAGACAAGGGGAGTTGTGGAAGCCAAGGTTCTGATCATGTAGATGAAGCCTCCAGGTAGCAGGCTTCAGAGAGAATAGATGGTAAATGTCTCTTATGGGACCTTAAAGGCGTCAATCTCTCTGGAAAAGATCTAGTTATGGAAGGGGACTCTCTACAGAGGACACATTTCCCACAAGAGACAGCTTTGCAGGGCCATTACAAAATATGTCAAAGAAATATATTGTAGGGTGAATTACTTTGATTTCCTTCAGGGCCTGTGATCTGCCATGGGATGCTATACCACAGTCAAGCTGGAATTTGGTATCTTACTGCTACAGAGTCTGTTGTCAGTCTTTTGAGTTAGTACTGGTCAGTTGTGCCTAAACTCAAAAGGCAGGAGGGTAAAAGGAGGTGTATTCAACTTTGCCTTTCCCATCATGGCATGAAGGAGTTTTTCAGGCTTCTTTGGGATCGTGTTGGCCAACAGAAGGGTCTATTTAGCCAACTGGGATGCTTAGAATTTTATTTTTGGTTTCCATTCTCCCCTTTCCGGCCAAGATTTGCCAGAAGCAACATCAATGGCCAAACTTTTATTTTGTTGTGTATTGTTGCCGCAGTGGTGTGGCTACCTGGCCTGCATCCATCCTCTCCCTTGCTGGGACCCCCATAGCCAAGACACTTAGATCCAAAAGACTCATAGTCAATGTAAGCATTCTAGGCCAGGCAGGAGTGGACGTGTGCAGGCATTCATCAAACCTTTAAAATCTTCTAAGTAGTGTTAGAGCCAAAAAGTCAAAAGGCAAGTTTACAGAACCGATTTATCTATAAATTTTATGCATTGAGCTACTGCAGTCTTGGTCTTAGTTACAGACTTGTAGCAATTAGCTGTGCAGAACATAAGCATTTTGTTAAAACCATTTAAACTAGGGAGTTTAGAGACTTTTGTTGTATTGCAATGCTTTTTGCAGTCTTTTTAGTAATTTGTTCTAAGATGGCTAATAAAAAATAATAAGATCTCCCCAGGCACAAAAACTATGCGTAATTGTATCTATCTGTCTTCATAAATCTCATAACAGGGAGTACTATACTCAGGAAGCTTTGTTACTTGATATCCTCTGGGCAATTTTCTTTTAACTCTATAGGAAGCAGGAAATTCTTTATGGTTGGGGTAGACAGAAAGGGGCCACATAATGACCCAGGAGGAAAAGTCTCTCATTTTGTCAGCTGTTTAGGCATCTGAATACCCGCCCTTGATGTGGAGGGTCTGCACTAATTCTATCCCTCAGAATCCATACTTACAATCCCACATGTCCACTGCTTCCGCAGTAATCCCTGGGCCTAGAGGAAAGGTGCTTATATTTCCCCTAGAGGTAAGTTTCAGCAGTGGGACATTAGCAATGAAAGTAGATTCAGCCCAGTGGGATTCTAAATAAGTTTTAAATTTTGGAGCTTTCAGGTACAGAGAGAAAGGGAGTATTTGTTGCTTTACCCAATTTTGTAAGCTATAAATAGCTCAAAAAGAAAAAGGGGTTTTTCGTGGGTTTCCCGCCTGCCAGCGTTGAACCATAATCACGGTGGACACGATGGAGTTGCCCAGGTTGCGCATCAATGCCGGAATGCTAGCTCAGTTCATCGACAAGCCTGTCTGCTTTGTAGGGAGGCTGGAAAAGATTCATCCCACTGGAAAAATTTTTATTCTTTCAGATGGAGAAGGAAAAAATGGAACCATCGAATTGATGGAACCCTTTGATGAAGAAATCTCCAGAATTATGGAAGTGGTTGGAAGAGTAACCGCCAAGGCCACCATCACGTGTACATCCTATGTCCAGTTTAAAGAAGATAACCATCCTTTTGATCTTGGACTTCACAATGAAGCTGTGAAAATTATTCATGAGTTTCCTCAGTTTTATCCTTTAGGGATTGTGCAACATGATTGATCTTGATGGAGTTTCAAATGAGCTATATTAAAGACTATTAAAGGAAGCCCCTCTTGTTTGAGGGAGAGATTTCTGTGCTTTCTGATATTTAATTTGCTCTTTTTAAGGTATTCCAATCTAGAGTTTTTGATGGAACTGATATATTGACGGTTCTCACCTAAGCCCTTTTATAAAGAATTGCTACTCCAATATATGGTCAGATTAGATGCAAGAATAAAGCAGTTGTCTGAGTTTAGGTTTCTATTTTATTAATAAAAACTGAAATGATAAAAAAAAAAAGAACAGAAAAGAAAAGAAAAAGGGGTTTTTTTTTTTGTCTGTTTTTTCAACTGTGGAAAACAAAACAAAAGGACATAAGCCCTGCCTGGCTCTGATAATGACAGGAAAGGGAAACTGACAAATAAGAAGTAAACATTTAAATTGTGTAGTATTAAGGCACAGAACAATGATTTTAATTTGGATAGAGGACTGTTGCCAGGCTGGAGTGCAGTGGCGCAATCTCGGCTCACTGCAATCTCTGCCTCCCGGGTTCAAGTGATTGTCCTGCCTCAGCCACCTGAGTAGATAGGATTACAGGTGCGTGCCACCACACCTGGTTACTTTTTGTATTTTTAGTAGAGATGGCATTTCACATGTTGGCCAGGATGGTCTTGATCTCCTGACCTCATGATCTGCCTGCCTTGGCCTCCCAAAGTGTTGGGATTACAGGTGTGAGCCACCGCACCTGGCCGAGGAAAAATTATTAAATTAGTATTTATGCTTTTGAATATAGGTCTTGTCCAGTGTGATTAAAAAATTTTTTAGCCAAATTAAATTTAAAAGTTTAATTGAGCAATGAATGATTCACGGATCAGGCAACCTCATGAGCCAGAATAGGCTCTGAGACTCCAGCACAGTCACGTGGTGGAAGAAGATTTGTGGACAGAAAAAGGAAGGTGATGCACAGAAAATACAAGTGAGGTAGAGAAAAAGCTGGGTTGGTTACAGGTTGGCATTTGCCTTATTTGAACAGTTGAACAGTTGGCTACATCTGATTGGCCAAAACTCGGTGATTGGCACAAGTGTAGGCTACAGTCTATATCTCCATTTGTTCACAATATACAGAGAAATCTTTAGGCCAAACTTAAAATATGTAAGGAGGCAGCTTTAGGCTAAACTTGATCTTACAAGTGTAGCATGAAAGCAGTTTATTTTGGCTGTTATCATCTCTCAGTTCTGAGGATGAGGTTTTGGTTAACTTAAGTTTGCTGCCAGATAACAGCACTGACATTTAAGATTTACTAGGAGTCAGTGCTCCTTTGAGATGGGATAGGAGTACCCAGGAGTCAAACCCCTTCAACTTAACAGCACAAGAGCTAGTTAACATATTTGATAAAGACCCTACTTAATGAGAATGGAGGGAGTCTCTCAACTGATGTCTAACCGTCAGGCTGGAGGTGATGATACTAAAGTTTATCTTAATTGGAAGCTATAGAAAGATTCTATAACCTTGGGGTGATTAATTTTTATAGTTCTGATAAGCCTCCAGCAATAAATCTAAGTCAGAGGCTTAAGTTAGGATTTGATTTTTGAGACTGTTTGTCAAAATATGTTAAAAGACTCAAAACATTTTGTTGAAACAGAACCACAGGTCATTATAAAATAATAGTTATTCACTTAACCAGAGTGATAATAAAAAGACTTTATTTTTATTGTTATTATTTTTGAGATAGTCTTACTCTGTTGCCCAGGGTGGAGTGCAGTGGCCTGATATTGGCTCACTGCAACATCTGCCTCCCTGGTTCAAGTGATCCTCCTGCCTCAACCTCCTGAGTAGGTGGGTTTACAGGTGCAAGCCACCATGCCTGGCTTATTTTTGTATTTTTAGTAGAGATGGGGTTTCACTATGTTTCCCAGGCTGGTCTCAAACTCCTGGCCCCAAGTGATCCACACATCTCGACCTCCCAAAGTGCTGGAATTACAGGCATGAGCCACCATGCTGGCCAAAAGACTTTAAAAGCTGTATAGGAAGTTATATAGATGTAAAAACCTTAACTCTTTTAATGTTTAGTTTTTAAAAGTGATTTTTAAGAAACCTAATAAAAACAACATAGGAATTATCTTAAAATTTTTGTTTCTTAGGCTAGTTGCCAAAAAGGAGGAAAAATAACTCTTCTACAGTGATTGTTTTGAGAGAAGAGAGACACACCCTCTCATATTGTTTTATACTTAGAAAAAGAAAGAAAAGCAAAATTAAAGGCAGGTAGCCCGGTGCCTGGGAACCAGACCTGAAACCAAGGAACCAGACCCAAAACCAGGCCTGGTAGTTGAAGATCAACCACTGACCTAACCGGTTATGTTATCTATAGATTCCAGACATTGTATGGAAAGGCATTGTAAAAATCCCTGTCCTGTTCTGTTTCGTTCTGATTACCCGTGCATGCAGCACCCCCAGACACATACCCTCTGCTTGCTCAAATCGATTACGACCCTCTCACATGGACTCCCTTAGAGTTGTGAGCCCTTAAAAGGGACAGGAATTGCTCACTCGGGGAGCTTGGCTCTTGAGACAGAAGTCTTGCCAATCCTCCTGGCCGAGTAAACCGCTTCCTTCTTTAACTTGGTGTCTGAGGAGTTTTGTCTGCAGCTCGTCCTGCTACAGTTTTTCCTTATGGGAAGCCCATTTGGATAACCTGAATGTCAGACTTGCTAAAAAGATAAATTAATCAGACACACAGAAAGAGTGTGTCCTGGATTGAGTGACCACCATATTATAGAGGCCTTGAGGAGGGACATATGTGACTCTTAGCTACAGCATGGGAAGTTGTCTGGTTATGTTGACCACTTTAGACATACCTTGGGGTTCAGAAAACAATACCCCAGAGTGATAATTATGAACCCAGAAAATCTGAGACAGGTCTCAGTTAATTTAGAAAGTTTATTTTGCCAAGGTTGAGGACCTGCCCATGACGCAGCCTCAGGAATTCCTGATATGTGCCCAAGGTGGTCGGGGCACAGCTTGGTTTTATACATTTTAGGGAAACATGAGACATCAATCAACATAAGTAAGAAGTAAGAAGTTGCCTGGAAAGGCAACTTGAAGCAAAGGCAGGAAGACTGGAAGTTGGGAGGGAGCTTCCAGGTCACAGACTGGTGAGACATAAATGGTTGCATTCTTTTGAGTTTCTGATTAGCCTTTCCAAAAGAGGCAGTCAGATATGCATCTATGTCAGTGAGCAGAGGGATGACTTTGAACAGAATGGGAGGCAGGTTTGCCCTAAGCAGTTTCCAGCTTGAGTTTGCCTTAATGATTGTGTGGGGCCATGGTATCTTCCTTTCACGTAACCAAAGGAGCAGCCTCAGAAGTGAAAGTTTCTGTTTGGCCTTCTCCTGCCCTCCTGTTTCTCAGTGCCATTTTCCCTTTAGGCTGGCTATAAAAACTAGAATCTCTCTTCCCCAAGGTGAGTCCCAGAAACCAGAGCCCCTTTTTCTCAAATCCAGCCATAAAACTTAAAAATATTTCTCTAATTTTTCTCCACTTTTCTCTGGCCATGAAGAAATTCTCTGAACTTCCTTGTTGGACTATAGGTTATAAGACTCCTGCACCCAGAAGGAAGGAGATGCATACTCAGGGAGGTGAAGAAGAATCTAGACAGACAGGCCTTGCTCCTTTCCCCACACCGTCTACTAGCATTCAATTACATCTTTAGTTTTTTACATGGCTGTTCATACTTTGTTGAACCTAAGCATAAAAATGAACGATTTTCCCTGTATCTTGGGTCTTTACTCTGAAAATTCTCACATATATATACTAAACAAATCTATATGCTTTCTTTTCAACCAATCTGTCTTTTGTGAGTTGATTTTTTTCAGCAAACCTTTGGAGGGCTCCTAGCCCCTAAATATGTTAGAAAAAGCCAAGAGTACAGAATTAACTTATACTGGAGGAAAATATGGCCTTCTTTTTTAATTATTATTTTTTAATTTTTAATTTTTTTGAGACAGGATCTTGCTCCACCACCTAGAGTACAGTGGCGTGATCTTGGCTCACTGCATTCTTGACCTCACGGGCTCAAGCAATCCTCCCACCTCAGCCTCTTGAGTAGCTAGGACTACAGGCATGTGTCACCAGGCCTGGCTAATCTTTTAAAAATTTTTCTGTAGAGATACAGTGTCACTATGTTGCCTTTGCTGGCCTTGAACTCCTGGGCTAAAGCATTCCTCCTGCCTCGGCCTCCCAGAGTGGCTGGGTTTACAGATGTGAACCACTATGCCCAAAATATTGCCTTCTTTAAAAACTTTCAGGATAAAACATTTTATATCAGGCCATAAAAACAGATTTAGAACTGGAAGAAAAAGAAAAAAAAAAGTCACAGAAGTCAACAAAATTTGAAGGAGAGCATCCCAGGCCTTTCCAAAGGAATAAAAAGCTGAAAGCAGCAGAGTACGGCAGAAGTTGAACTTCTGAGATATCAATCTGAGAAATTTTTAAAAAGAAGCAGATTAGGGAAATGGAGCAAGATGGCCAAATAGAAGCATCCAAAGACTGTCTCTCTCACAATCCCCTCAGGAACAACAAATTGAACAACTATCCACACAAGAACACCTTCATAAGAACCAAAAATCAGGTGAGTAATTATAGTACCTGGTTTTAACACCATATTAAAGAAAGAAGCACTTAAGAGGGTAGGAAAAACAGCCTTGAATCACCTACATCACCCTTACTTCATCCCCTGGCAGTGCATAGAGAGACTCTGTGCACTTGGAAGAGAGAGAGCACAGTGAGTGTCGGGGGCTTTGCATTGGAACTCAGTGCTGCCCTGTCATAGTGGAAAGCAACATGGGGCATAATTCAGCTGGCACCCACAAAGGGAGCATTTAGACTAGCCCTAGCCACAGGCAAATCATCCATCCTAGTGTTGGGAACCTGAGTTCTGGCAAACCCTGCCATTATGAGCTAAAATGCTCTGGGGTCCTAAATAAATATGAAAGGCAGTTTAGGTCACAGGACCTCAATTTCCAGGCAAGGCTTGGGCTATGCTGGCTTCAGGTCTGACCCAGCATTGTCCCAGTGGTGGTGACCACAGGGGTGCTTGTGTCAACCCTCCCCCAGCTCTAAGCAGTCAGCTGAGAGAGACTTCATTTGTTTGGGGGAAAGTAAGGGAAGAGAGGAAAATCTCTGCCTACTAATCCAGAGAACTCTCCTGGATCTTACCCAGGTGTTGTGCGGGGCTCAGAGCTAATGGACTTAGGAGACACACAACCCAGTTAGATACCTGTTGGGGCAGCCAATGGAGTGTTTGCATCACCGCTCCCCCACCCCAGGCAGTGCAGCTCGCAGCTCCAACAGGGACTCCTTCCCATTGCTTGAGGAGAGAAGAAGGGAGAGTATAGAGGACTTTGTCTTGTAACTTGGATATAGCTCAGCCACAGTAGAATAGGGCAACAGGCAGAGTCCTGAAGCCTGCATTCCAGTCCCTAGCTCCCAGACAATATTTCTAAACACATCCTGGGCCAGAAGGAAACTACTGCCTAGAAAGGAAGGACCCAGTCCTGGCAGGATTCATCATCTGCTGACTAAAGAGTCCCTGGACCCTGAATAAGCAGCAGCAGTAACCAGGTAGTACTCTTTGCAGGCCTTGGGTGAGACTCAGAGCTGTGCTGGCTTCAGGTGTGACCCAGCACATTCCCAGCTATGGTGGTTATGGAGAGAGATCTCTTCTGCTTGAGGAAAGGAGAGGGAAGAGTAAAGAGGATTTTGTCTTACAGCATGAGTACCAGCTCAGCCACAGTTCAGTAGAGCACCAAGTGGACTCCTAGGTTCCCTGATTCTAGGCCTTGGCTCTTGGACAGCATTTCTGGCCCTGCCCTAGGTCAGAAGGCAGCACACTGTCCTGAAGGCAGAGACTAAGGACTGGTAGAATTCACCACAAGCTGACTGAAGAGCCAATAGCCTGGTAGTGCTTACCATGGGCCTGGGAGTGAGTGGGCCATGGTGGCCATGGCGAGAGACTCCACTTCTTGAAGTAAGGGGAGAGAGATGTGGAAAGGACTTTGTCCTGTGGTTTGGGTGCCAGCTCAGCCACAGTAGAGTAGAGCACAAGGTAGATTTCTAAGGTTCCCAACTCAAAACCCTGGCTCCCAGACAGCATCTCTGGACCCACTGGGACCAAGGGGAACTCACTGCCCTTTAGGGAAGAACACAAGCCTAGTTGGCTTTGCCACCCGATGATTGTAGGGCCCTTGGTGCTTGAGTAAACACAGGCAGTAGCCAGGCAGTGGTCACTACAGGCGTTGGGTGAGACCTAGGGCTGTGCTGGCTTCAGGTCTGACCCAGCACTGTCCTAGTGGTGGTGACCACAGGGGTGCTTGTGTCAATCCTCCCCCAGCTCTAAGCAGTCAGATGAGAGAGAGACTTCATTTGTTTGGGGGAAAGCAAGGGAAGAGAGGAAGAGTCTCTGCCTACTAATCCAGGGAACTCTCCTGGATCTTACCCAAGACTACCAAGGTGGCACCTCTATGAGTTTGCAAGAGCCACAGCATTACTAGGCTTTAAGTGCCTCCTAAAGCAGATATGGCTGCAGTGACCAAAAACTTAGATCACAATTTTCAAGTCCCTTTGAATACCTGGAAACCCCTCCTGAGAAGGATGTGTACACACATGCCCAGACTGCAAAGGCTATAATAAATACCTCACTCTTCAATGCCCAGACACTGACAAACATCCACAAGCATCAAGACCATACAAGAAAACATGACCTCACCAAATGAAGTAAATAAGTCACCAGAGACCAATCCCAGAGAGACAGAGATATGTGACCTTTCAGAGAAATAATTCAAAATAGCTGTTTTGGTAACATTTAACAAAATCCAAGTAACACAGAGAAGGGATTTAGAATCCTATCAGATAAACTTAACAAAGAGATTGAAATAATTAAAAAAGAGTCAGACTGGATGCAGTGACTCATGTCTGTAATCTCAGAATTTTGGGAGGCCGAGGTGTGTAGATCACATGAGCCCAGGAGTTCAAGACCAGCCTGGGCAACATGGCAAAACCCTGCCTCTACAAAAAATACAAAAATTAGCAGGATGCGGTGGTGCACACCTGTAGTCCTAGTTACTTGGGAGGCTGAGGCAGGAGGATCTATTGAGCCTAGGAGGTCAAGGCTGCAGTGAGCTGTGATCATGCCACTGCATTGTAGTCTGGGCAACAGAATGAGACCCTATCTTAAAAAAAAAGAAAAAACAAGCAGAAATCCTGGAACTGAAAAATGCAATTGACATACTGAAGAATTCATCACAATCTCTCTTTTTTTTTTGAGTGGTGTGGCATGATCTCAGCTCACTGCAACCTCTGCCTCCCAGGTTCAAGTGATTCTCCTGTCTCAGCCTCCTGAGTAGCTGGGATTACAGGCGAGCACTTGGCATGATCTCAGCTCACTGCAACCTCTGCCTCCCAGGTTCAAGTGATTCTCCTGTCTCAGCCTCCTGAGTAGCTGGGATTACAGGCGAGCACTGCCACACCCAGCTAATTTTGTATTTTTAGTAGAGACAGGATTTCACCACATTGGCCAGGCTGGTCTTGAACTCCTGACCTGAGGTGATCTGTCCACCTTGGCCTCCCAAAGTGCTGGGATCACAGGCATGAGCCACCATGCCTGGCCAACATCACAATCTCTTGGCAGCAGAATTGATCAAGAGAAGAAAGAATTAGTGAGCTCGAAGACAGGCTATTTGAAAATACACAGTTTGAGGAGACAAAAGAAAAATGAATAAAGTAGAATGAAGCATACCTACGAGATTCAGAAAATAACCTCAAAAGGGCAAATCTAAGCTATTGGCCTTAAAGAGAAGGTAAAAAGAGAGATTGGGGTAGAAAGTTTATTCAAAGGGATAATAAGAGAGCTTCCCAAACTTAGAGAAAGATATCAATATTCAAATACAAGAAGGTTATAGAGCACCAAACAGATTTAATCCAAACAAGATTGCCTCAAGGCAATTAATAATCAAACTCCCAAAGGTCAAGGATAAAGAGAGGATCCAAAAAGCAGCAAAAGAAAAGAAACATGCAAAGGAGCTCCAATATCTTTGCAGCAGACTTCTCAGTGGAAACCTCACAGGGCAGGAGAGAGTGGCATGACATAGTTAAGGTGCCGAAGGAGAATGCAACGTTTAAGACTTCTTATAATTCAATTTTATTAAGAGTAAACAGTGGCTCACGCCTGTAATCCCAGCACTTCGGGAGGCCCAGGCAGGTGGATCACTTGAGGTCAGGAGTTTGAGACCAGCCTGGCCAACTTGGTGAAATCCCATCTCTAATTAGCCAGGCATGGTGGTGCATGCCTGCAGTCCCAGCTACTCAGGAGGCCAAGGCAGGGGAATTGCTTGAACCAGGAGGCAGAGGTTGCAGTGAGCTGAGATCATACCACTGCACTCCAGGCTGGGTGACAGAGCATGACTCCATCTCAGGAAAAAAAAAAAGAAAGAAAATCTGTTGTTCTAATCAATTATTTAGTGCCTTAGTGTGTTTTTAATATCAAATCCCAATCTCTAGAAAGATGATTATAATTTCCTTTTAATTATAGACACCTTAATCACATACAAAATTTCTTTCATAAGTTCTTTTATGAACCTGAACATGATTTACACAGACCATTTATGACATGCTCAGACTTTCTGTTTTGTCCTAAGCATCCCTCTTTTTAAAATAACCAGTCATTTTACCATTTACCAGGGTAAAAGGAGGCATGTCCAACCTTGCTTTTTCCATCATGGCCTGAAGTAGTTTCTCAGGTTTCTTTGGGATCCTGTTGGCTAAGAGAGAGGCCTGTTTAGCCAACTGGGGGGCTTAGAATTTTATTTTGGTTTACAACCTCCACTCAACTAACCGCTGAGTTAGAGTTGCTCTGTAAGGGCCATGTGACATTCTACTTACAGTTCACAGCTCTGTCCTGGGCTTACAAGTGAGGCTTAGGTCACAGGCATATGCTAACTTCTGGCAAAAAATGCAGAAGGCCACTGAGGGTGCCCCATGGTGTGATGGACACTCCTGACTGTGGCCTGTAAAATCTGGTCCGTGCACTGTAAACTCCTAAGGTTTATCTGCAGAGAAGGAACACTGGCCACTGGCCACAGTTCACTTAATTCATTCTTTGTTTGTTTGTTTGTTTGTTTTCAGATGAAGTTTCACTCTTGTTGCCCAGACTGGAGTGCAGTGATGTGATCTTGGCTCACTACAACCTCTGCCTCCTGAGTTCAAGTGATTCTCCTGTCTCAGCCTCTCATGTAACTGGAATTATAGGTGCCCACCACCACACCCAGCTAATTTTTTTTTTTTTTTTTAGTAGAGATGGGGTTTCACCATGTTGGCCAGGCTGGTCTCAAACTCCTGACCTCAGGTGATCTACCCACCTCAGCCTCCCAAAGTGCTGGGATTATAGGTGTAAGCCACTGCACCTGGCCCATTTAATTAATCCTATCAGTGGGAATAAAGGTAAATTCCATGTTCTTCCTCATAATAAGGTCTCGTATTGTCTTTACATATGTTTTTAGTGTTTTTACCTTTTAACTGTTAACTTTTGCATTTAACTAAACCTACAAAGCAACCCAAAAAGCCCAAAGTCCAAGATTTATCTCTGATCACTTTCTGGATCACTTTCCACACTTACTAGAGAGCAAAGCTCACTCCCACTTTTCTTCCATTTGCCTTGTCAGTATTGCCAAGAAGTTTAATTTTGTTTCTTAAAAGAACACATAAGAATTCAATTCTCTCAAGTTTTAAAAACATATTACCCTCATATTGTTACTCATTTCTGTGCCTGCTGCTCTTTTCCTGAGTCTGACTCCTTCTCCCAGTCTCTGGGAGTGGTGAGAACATACACAGGCTTCAAAACCAGGCTGCCTGGTATAGAGCCTTGGCTCTGCCACTTTACAGCTGTGTGATCTTGGATAAGTAACTCAACCTTTCTGTGCTTCTCTGTGCTTCAGTTTTCTTTTGTGTAAAATCAGGGTAATTATAGTAGCTCCCTTAAGACTGATGTGAGAATTAAATAACTTTTGGGCTTTGAACACTGTCTTTGCACATAGTAAGTATTCAACAAATGTTTGCTGTTATTATTATTTTTCTATACTATGTCCTTTTCATCAATGATCTTGCAGTTACATTTCTCAGGTGCTTTTAAATGATAGTTTATGTGGGTATATATTTTTATGTTGATGGTTATTTTATCATCAGCACTAACTTCCATTATTACCTGTTGTCCTCTGGCACTTGTTTTTGCTGATGAAAAGTCTGCTGTTCATCTAATCGTCATACCTGTTAAGCAATCTGTACTTTCTCTCTGGAAGATTTAAGAGTTTTCCTCTTCAGCTTTGGTTTTCCACTGTTCCATCGTAATGTGTAGGTGTAAGTTTACTTTCACTTTTCCTGCTCTGTACCTCCTGTTACTTTTAATCTGAGGGATTCTGCCTTTCTCAAAGTCTATCAGTGTATTAGCTATTATCTCTTCAAATAGCACTTCTCTTCCATTTCCTTTGTTTACTTCTGGGACTCCTGTTTGAAGTAGTTTGGAACCTCTTCACATATTGTCTGTGTCTCTTAATGGCTCTTTCCATATTTGATTACATTATCATGTTTAATAGTCACTATTAGCACAGTTAGAATAATAAAGAAATGGGTTGTTTTATTTAAAGAGTGTTCAGGAAGTTATGTTTTCAAAATTCTCTCATAAAAACCATCATCTGCCTCATATTGCTCTTGTCTAATATAGAGCTGCCATTACAAAGGAAAAGGTGTCTGAATCAAGCATTCAGTTGATTCTGTTTGCCTTACATTTGGTTCAGTGATAGGCTATCCCTAAATCATGAAGACCTCTGGTCAACCCCCATACTCCTCTCTCTCTTTTAGTAGATAAGGAAACTAAGGGCAAATAGTTCATTGATTTCCAAAGACACACGTCTGTGAATCTTATTTCCCCTCTAGGGCCATCATCCTTTCATCTTCTCCTTTGCTGCCACCTGAGACCAAACTAGCACCATCTCTCACCTGTACCATTGCAGTTAACTGTTCTTCTACATCCATTTTTGTTCTTTATTTCCACCCACGTGGGTCAGTGAAGCCAGAGTGACCTCTTAAAAATACAAATCTGATGATGATTTCCCCTCCTAAAACTCTTTTTAAAAAAATAGACTATTTTTTAGAGCCAGTTTTAGGTTCACAGCAAAATTGTCTAGATGTTCCACACTTTACTTACTCAATCACTTACTGAAGGACATCATGGTTGCTTCCAAGATATAGCAACTATAAATAAACCTGCTGTAAACATCAATGTGCAGATTTCCGTAAGGACATAAGTTTTCATCTCCTTTAGGTGAATGCCAAGGAGCACAACTGCTCGATTGTTTGGTAATAGAATGCTTAGCTTTGTAGAAAATGACTAAAACATCTTCCAAAGTAGCTGTATCATTTTGCATTTCTACTAGCAATGAATGGATAGATCCTGTTGCTGAACATCCTCACCAGCATTTGGTGCTGTCAGTGTTCCAAATTGTTTTATTAGTATTAACATGGTATGTCTTTCTCCATTTGTTACTTTTTATATGTATGTGTCTTTATATTCAAAGTGGGTTTCTTGTAGACAACATGTTGATAAGTCTTTTTTGGTCCACCTTGACAATCACTGTCTTTTGATTGGTGCATTTAAGCTATTGATGTTAAAGTGATCATTGATATAGTTTGATTGACATCTATCATATTTGTTACTGTTTTCTATTTGTTAAGCTTATTTCTTTTCTTCTCTTTCTTTTCCATGCCCCTTGCCAGCGGGGATCTATTTTTTGTCTTTCATTCTTTTTCTGCCTTTTACTGTTTTAAATAAACCTTTTATGTTATTCCATTTTCTCTTAGTTTTTGGCTATACTTCTTGTCACTTCTTTATAGTGATTGCTCTAGAGTTTACATTATACTTTTACAACTAATCCAAGTCAACTTCCAAATAACACTCTACCATTTCACAGGTAAAGTGAGTACCATATAAGAGCAAAATAATCCTAATTCCTTCCTCCTGATCTTTATATCATTACTGTCATTTATTTCACATATATAAGCATATATAGACTATGATATATATGTAATACATAATGTGCATATATGTATAATATATAGAACATATACATAAGCATACACAATTGAATGCATTATTTCTGTTATTATTTTGAACCAACTGTTACTGTTAGTTCAATTAAGAATACGAAAAATATAAGTTGGCCAGGTGTGGTGGCTCATGCCTGTAATCCCAGCACTTTGGGAGGCCGAGGCAGGCAGATCACCTGAGGTTGGGAGTTTGAGACCAGCCTGACCAACATGGAGAAATCCCATCTCTACTAAAAATACAAAATTAGCTGGGCATGGTGGCGGGTGCCTGTAATCCCAGCTACTTGGGAGACTGAGGCAATTCTCCTGGGAATCGGGGAGGCAGGGGTTGTGGTGAGCTGAGATTGCACCATTACACTCCAGCCTGGGCAACAAGAGCAAGACTCCATCAAAACAAACAAATAAACAAAAGAAAGAAAGAAAGAAAGAAAGAAAGAAAGAAAGAAAGAAAGAAAGAAGGAAGGAAAAGGAAAGAAAGAGAGAGAGAGAAAGAAAAGAAAAGAAAGAAAGAAGGAAAAAAGTTGTTTTTTTTTTTGAAATGGAGTCTTGCTCTGTCATCCAGGCTGGAGGGCAGTGGTGCAATCCCTGCTCACTACAGTCTCCACCTCCCAGGTTCAAGTGATTCTATGCCTCAGCCTCCCGAGTAGCTGGGATTACAGGCATGTGTCACCACACCTGGCTAATTTTTGTATTTTTAGTAGAGACAGGGTTTCACCGTGTTGGTCAAGCTGGTCTCAAACTCCTGGTCTCAAGTGATCCACTTGCCTTGGCCTCCCAAAGTGCTGGAATTACAGGCATGAGCCACTGTGCCTGGCCTCTCCTTCACTTTTGAAGGATAATTTCTCTGGGTACAGAATTTTAAGTTGGTGGTCTTTTTCTCTCAACACTTTAAATTTTGCACTCCACTATCTTTTTTGCTTGCATAATTTCTGATTAGAGTTGGATATAATTCTTATCTTTGCTCTTCTGTAGGTAAGAATATTTTTCTCTCTGCTTTTTTAGAATTTTTCTTTCCTTTGATTATCTGTAATATAAAAATGATATGACAAGGGGTGGTTTTCTTTAGCCCTTATCCTGCGTGGGGTTTTCTGAGCTTTCTAGATCTGTGGTTTGGTACCAGACATTGATTGGGGGAAATTATCAGATACTGTTGTTTCAAATATTTCTTCTGTTCTTTTCTGTCTTTCTTCTCATTTCAGTATTCCCATTATGAGTTTGTTATACCTTTTGTAGTTGTCCTAGTTCTTCGATATTTTGTACTGTTTTGGGTGTTTTTTTTCCTCCAGTCTTTGTTCTCTTCACTTTTCAGTTTTAGAGGTTTCTACTGACATAATCTCAAGTTTGGAATTCTTTTATCAGCCATGTCCGATCTGCTAACAAGCCCTGCAAAGATATCCTTTATTTCTGTCACAGTGTTTTGAACATCTCTAGCATTTTTTTTCTTTTTTTTTAGACAGAGTCTCGCTCTGTTGCCCAGGCTGGAGTGCAATGGGGTAATTTCAGCTCACTGCAACCTCTGCCTCCAGGGTTAAAGTGATTCTCCTGCCTCAGCCTCCCAAGTAACTGGAATTTACAGGTGTGCACCACCACGCCTGGCTAATTTTTGTATTTTTAGTAGAGATGGGGTTTCACCATGTTGGCTAGGCTAGTCTTGAACTCCTGACCTCAGGTGATCTGCCCGCCTTGGCCTCCCAAAGAGCTGGGATTACAGGTATGAACCACTGCGCCTGGCCTGGTTTTATTTATTTTAGGATTTCTGTCTTGCTTACATTGTCCATCTGTTCTTGCACACTGCCTGCTTTATTCAGTATAGCCCTTAGCATACGAATTATTGTTATTTGAAATTCCTTCTCTGGTAACTTCAACATTCCTGCAGTGCCTGTTTCTTCAAACTGTGTTTTTTGCCTTTTAGCATGCCTTGTAATTTTTTTGTGATATCCAAACATGGTGTATTGGGTATAAGGAAGTGCTATAAACAGGCTTTTAGTGTTGAGGTGGTGAGGTGTGGTGGGCAAAGGAAGTTATATTTCTTAAATTTTTCTCTTTGTCTCTTATTTAACAAGGACATTCTGGTCACATTGATATAGATTAGACTTCCAAATGAATTCTCCCCTTGCAGTGACTCAGGCTGTCCCTCTTCTTCTCACTGCCATCTCATGTCTTACCACTTTGTGCCTAGTCTCCTGTCTGCTCCAGTTCCCTTCAGCATTTCCCCATTTCATGTGATTTTGCTGTGACAATGAAATACTTTCAATTTCAAGGGATAGATAACTCAGACAAATGGAAGCAATGGAAGTGATTTATAAAAAGTCCAAGGTAGGATAGGCTTCAGGGTAGGTTTAATTTAGTTGTTCAGCCATGTTATACAAGACCTGCCTTCTTTACCTTTCTCTTCTCTGTCTTCAGTCTTGTCAACTTCATTCTAGATCTTGCTTCTCTTAGGATGGCAAAGTGAGTCTAGAGATTCAGGTTTCATATCCCTATACCATCCTGCTCAGAGAGGGAGAGAGTGTCCTCTGTGGTGGCTCTCAGAGAGGTGAGAAAGTGTCTTTCCAGAAGCCCCAGTGAACATCCTTTGCATGTTACTGGACAACATTTGCCAGATGCCCTTCCTGAACCACCATCTGTGCCTGAGAAAGAGCATGCACTAGTTGGCTTAGGTCTGGGTTGTATGAATCAATACTGTGTAAAGAAATAGGATAACCTGATGGACTTCGACTCACACAGCTGAGAGTGCAATCACATTCTCCTTAAACATGTGAGAGAAGTAAGCATCTGATGGAAAACCTGGACAGGGTGTGGACCAAGGACAGGGAAAATAGATGCTAAGTAGCTAAAAATGCCCACTACACTTGTACATGGTTATTTCAAAAATCCTAATAAAACACCATTTTTATTTTATTGCTCTACTGCTCTAGCCCAAAGGCCTAGTCCAATCTGCCACTGTTTGTTGTTGTTGTTTAATATTTTTATTTTTCGAGATGAGTTCTCCTTCTGCCACCCAGGCTGGAGTGCAGTTGTCTGATCATAGCTCACCACAATCGCAAACTCCTGGCCACAAGGGATCCTCCCACCTCAGCCTCCTGAGTCATTGGGACTACAGGTATGAGCCACCACGCCCCACGGCCACCTGTTTCCTTTCCTTTCCTTTCTTTCTTTCTTTTTTTTTTTTTTTGAGATGGAGTCTCACTCTGTCACCCAGACTGAAGTGCAGTGTCACGATCTCGGCTCACTGCAAGCTCTGCTTCCCGGGTTCAAGCAATTCTCCTGCCTCAGCCTCCCAAGTAGCTGGGACTACAGGCACGTGCCACCACACCTGGCTAATTTTTTGTGTTTTTACTAGAGATGGTGTTTTACCAGGTTAGCCAGGCTGGTCTCGATCTCCTGACCTCATGATCTGCCTGCCTCAGCCTCCCAAAGTGCTGGAATTACAGGCGTGAGCCACCATGCCCAGCCCACCTGTTTTCATTAGCAGCTTTATTGAAACAGCCATGCTCATTTTCAAAGTTTTGTGTATGGCTGCCTTCACACTACAACTAAAAATTTGAGAGTTGAGATGAAGATTGCATGGTCTGCCAAATGAAAAATATTTACCACCTGGCCCTTTTCAGAAAAAGCTTACAGATCCCTAAAAGAGTAAATTTATTTTGTTTTATTTATGTATTTATTTTTGAGACAGCATGTTGCTCTGCTGCCCAGGCTGGAATGCAGTGGTGCAATCTTGGCTCACTGAAACCTCTGCCTCCTAGGTTCAAGCGATTCTCGTGCCTCACCCTCCCGAGTAGCTGGGATTATAGGCACCTGCCACCACGCCCGGCTAATTTTTGTATTTTTAGTAGAGTTGAGGTTTCACCATGTTGCCCAGGCTGGTCTTGAATTCCTGACATCAAGTGATGCCCCTGCCTCAGCCTCCCAAAGTGCTGGGATTACAGGCGTGAGCTTGCCCCCAGCTTAAAAGATTAAATCTAAACTCCTCCTGGATTTCAGTCCTCTGTCATCTACCCTCACTTTACTGACCTAATTTTATTGGCATTATTTACTGTATTTAAGCTCTCTAATCCAATCAAATCAGTTTATTCGTCCACCCTAAATATTGCACAATCATTGTCCACTTTTCTCTTTTCTTTCGTTCATGCCTAATCCACCCTGGAATGCTCTCCTTCTGTCTCATGTATCTTCAAAGGCCCATCTCGAGTCCATGGAGCCTTCCTTGTTACCTTTGTTGGCACAGAGGCCTTCTTTCCTACCTTTATTGCCTCTATCAATCACACACTGAGGCAGTCTGAGTCTGTATACATTTTATAAATATGTCATATGTATACCATCTTTTTTGTTCAATTTAATGTAAACCTCCTGAATATTAGTCTTGGTGATATAATAGTTTCTATAAGGTATCCCTTATAGAATTTCAAGTAACGGTGGGCCAAGAGAAGGCACTTAACTAATAATTACTAGTCCTGTCAAACTCTACCTCACACATATCCACAATTAGCCCACTTCTCTCCGGCTCACTAACTACTTGATTCTGAGCCCCATTTACTCTCATCTGGCCTGTGCTAGCCTCTCACATGCCCCCCCTACCCCCTTTGCCCCACTGCAGTTTTTTTCCCACACAGCAGGTGGACTGACTAAATGTTTAAATCAGTAGGTGTTACTTTTCTACTTAAGATTCTCTGCCGGGTGCAGTGGCTCACGCCTGTAATCCCAGCACTTTGGGACACGGAGGCGGGCGGATCATCTGAGGTCAGGAGTTCGAAACCAGCCTGGCCAACATGGCGAAACTCCGTCTCTACTAAAAATACAAAAATTAGCCAGGTATGGTGGCACACACCTGTAGTCTCAGCTACTTGGTAGGCCGAGGCAGGAGACTCACTTGAACCCAGGAGGCGGAAGTTGCAGTGAGCCAAGATGGCGCCATTGCACTCCAGCCTGGGGGAGAAGAGCAAGACTTTGTTTCAAAAAAGGAAAAATAAGATTCTCCACTTCTATGATGTGTCTTAGAAAATAAGTCATGAATTGTCTCTGCCTACATCGTCTAGTTCATCTCCTTCTGCTTGTCAGCAGTCCCTCTGCTTCAGTTTCTCTCTGCTCCCTCTGCGTGGAATGCCCTTCCCTTAGCTCAAGAATGTCTGACTTCTCGTGATTGGGTCTTGGATCTCTTCTCCTTGCCTGACCACCAATCTGAATGGGCTCCCCACTTCCTGTCCATCACATTAGATCACATCATCTAGCTTTGCTCTCCTCCTGGCCCTGATCTCAACCCCAGTTTGTCTTGTTTACTGTTAACCCTCTGAGTATAAGCCCTCTGAGATTAGTGATTCCGTCCCATTGGTTCACACCTGTATTTCCAGGTCCTAGAATGTCCCAGCACATAAGAGGGACTCAACAGCTCTTTGTGGCACAAATGAACTAAACCATTCATAGATTTATTCTCTTTTGAAATAAAAAGGAATACACTGTCACAAAATGTATTCACTGTCACAAAATACATTTACCATGTGCCTATTCTCATGGTTTTACTTCTTAGGGTTTTGCCAAAGAATCTGCTCTTAGGGGTTGCATTACGTTCACTGTCACAAAAATGCATTTGTATTCACTATCACAAAAATGCATTTACCATGTGCCTATTCTCATGGTTTTACTTCTTAGGGTTTTGCCAAAAAATCTGCTCTTACGGGTTGCATTAGGTTCCAATGGCTGCCATAGCCAAGTGGCACAAAATGAGTAGCTTAAAACAACAGAAATGTATTCTGTCACCATTCAGGAGGCCAGAAGTCCCAAATCAAAGTGTGGGTAAGCTTAGTGGCTCCTGGAGGCTCTGAGGGAGAAACCTCCCCATGCCTCTTTCTTAGCTTCTGGCGATCCTGGCAATCCTTGGTGTTCCTTGCCTGGTGGGTGCATCGCTCCAATCTCTGCCTCCGTTTTCACATCACTTTCTTCTCCGTGTGTCTCTGTGCGTGCTGTTTTGACTCTTACAAAGACAATCATTAGATTTAGGGTCCACTCTAATCCAGTGAGGTCTCATCTTGATCCTTAACTAATAACATCAGCAGTAACTCTACTTCTATACAAAGTCACATTCTGAGGTTCTGCATGGATATGCACTTTTCAGAGACACTATTTGCCCCATGCTAGAGCTTTAGAATACAACACTGAAACTTACAATCTACTCTTGCTGTAATGTAATGCACATATGTTGTTTTTTGGATGGCCAGTGACCAGGATCACCCTTCCCAGGAGCACCCCAATTTCCTATTGCATCTTCCAGTTGGAGGACAATCTTGACTGGAATGCAACTCAATATTTCTCATCCCCGCTCTGCAACCAAGGAGCTACATGTAACCCAAAGTAAGACAACTGGACTCCTGGGATGACTTCTTCTTCCAAATTTATGCTATTTTATGTTTTGGCAACCTTTCAAGAGAGCTTTCATTCCATACTAAATTTCCTTTTTTTTAGAGAGAGAGGCTCTCTATCAATCACCCAGGCTGGAGTACAGTGGTGCAATCACCACTCATCCTATGCAGCTTTGAACTCCCGGGCTCAAGCAATCCTCCCACCTCAGCCTCCCAAGTAGCTGGTACTACAGATGTGCACCACCATGCCTGGCTAACTTATTTATTTATTTATCTGTAGAGACACTGTCTCACTATGTTGCCCAGGCTGGTCTCAAATTCCTGGGCTCAAGTGATTCTCTTGCCTTGGCCTCCCAAATTGCTGGGATTACAGGTGTGAGCCACTGCACCTGGTCTCACATATTTTTAGTACTATAAATCTGTGAATACCCAGAAAACATCAAGCAGTCTGGACTCTTGGAACTTTTCATCTTGAGTGGAGGCGCATAAGGAATGGGAAAATATTGGAACACATATACTGGAGGAGCAGCACCCAGATAAGATCCTTCAGTTGTTCATGCTGCCTGGACTCCAGGAATTGCCTTCATTCCTGGCTTGTGTCCTGATTTGGCTCTCCAGCCTCCCACCTATCCTCTGAGTTCCTAGCTAGCACCCTGTTGAAGTCTCTTTTTGCTTCAATTAATCAGAATCCATTTCTATCATTTGCATCCAAAGACATTCAACTATTACACCGAGATCCAAGATTTTTTCAGCACTGTTGCTGTTTTGCATATTTAGCTCTGAGTTCTGACAAGCTGAGTTTACTACTATATGAGATACTACCTTCAAAATGTCAATTTCATCCAAACCCACACATTAGTGCAATTACAAGACAGTATATTAGCATTATTATTAATTTATTTATAACCCAGCTTGTTCCAAAAGGATTTCATTGTGTTAAATTATCCTACAGAGGTATGACAAGAAAAAAATACATTTAAAATAAGGAAGAAAAATGAGACAAAGGAAGAATAAGAGGTAGAAAAGTGAGACGAAGCCACAGGAGAACCTAATCCATAAAATGGTTACTGCCAAGGTTAGACAATAGGTAGGGGAAAGATGCAGTATCGTGAAAAGGTCTGCAGGCTACAGTTGTTGCCATGGTATTTGGCAACAATATTTTCTATTTTTCATAGTTCCTTCTCAACCCGAATTTCTGTTAAAAGCTTGCAATCTCTCGACATTAAAATGGGACCATGAGAGAATTAAGCAGTTGCCAAATGGGAACTAACTGAATCACAGAAAAGAATACATTTGCTTAAAGTCTTTATGTTATTACTTTAAAAAAGGTAAAAACCCTGAGATATCTGCTTTAATCTTCATCTCTCTTTCTTTCTCCTTCTTTTGTTCCTTTTTGGTTAATATTAGTCAAAACCTTGAAGCTGTAGTGCCTTATTTCAAGTTATGATTTTTAAAATTTTGCTTTACACAATAGATGGACCTTGAAAAATTTATTCCGTTATCTGTTTTTACAAATTCAAACACTCTAAATGGAAGACAGAAACTATTTAAAAGAAGATTTATAGTCAATCTTTTTGCAAACCAGGCATTACATTTTTATTTATTATTTTAGTCATACAGGGTTTTCACATATTATAGAAATGTCAGTTCCCTTCTTGCAGTTTTTATCAAGAAAGTGAAGCCAGATTTTAAATGCAAATACTGCATAAAGATATTGCTCATACATAGTAACGTAGTAAACACAATCATACTGATCTTCATTATTGTAATGACGATTTTCCCATTTTAATATTTATTGCATTTTTTTCTCTCAAACCTTTTCCAAAAAGATCTGAGGCAACTTGCTATCGAATACATCACAAGTGCCACCTAGTGCTTCCTTTGAAAATAACGCTTTTTTTTTGGTCTTCAGAAATAAGAACAAAACAAGATGTAGAACACCCATGCTCGTAGGCTGGATCTTGCTTAAGTAGTTCTGCTTCCTAAAAATGAGTGCATTTGTTTTCAGCCAAAACATATTTTGAAAGAAGAATTTCGAAGTCAGTTTCCTTGACTGCGCTCAGACCTCCCAATAATGCTTGGTTTTAATTCTACATAGGTAGACATGGCATTAAGTAAAGGATGCTAAAGAAAGGAAACATAAAATAAGGAATTTCAGTAAACAAGAAGTAGCAGTAATTATTTCAAAAAGTATTTTCCTCCATCTCCCAGTAGGAGCTGGCATCTCACTAAGTTTAATTTCCATCATCATCATTATTATTATTTTTTGAGACTGAGTCTCGCTCTGTCACCCAGGCTGGAGTGCAATGGCACAATCTCAGCTCACTGCAACCTCCACCTCCCGGGTTCAAGCAATTCTCCCACCTCAGCCTCCTGAGTAGCTGGGATTACAGGTGCCTGCTACCATGCCCGGCTAATTTTTGTATTTTTGTAGGGACAGGGTTTCACCATGTTAGCCAGGCTAGTCTTGACCTCAGGTGATCCACCTGCCTCAGCCTCCCAAAGTGGTGGGATTACAGGCATGAGCCACCGCGCCCAGCCCCATCATCATTATTTTATGCCCCAAATTACTCCTCTTCCCCATTTTCCCCATCTATAAAGCACTGCGACATCATCATCACCACCACCACCATCAACCACATGCATCAGCTCAGTGCCTGTGGTGGTGCCTCAGAGCTGGTTGTCAACAAAACACACCCAAGCTTTAGTCTCTGCCCTCAAGGAGTTTAAAATTAACCTGGGAGGAGGAAGAGGAAAGGAAGAAGGAGGAGGACAACAACGAGGCTGAAAAGTATGTGTGCAATGATCAAACAGCAACATTAGATAAAAGCTTTCACCATTTTCCCAGTTCACAGACCAGAAAACTTTGGAACCATCCTCTCTCCTCTATCCAGTCCTGGTACTTGGATCCTATAGCGTCCTCCTTTGGAATGCCTTCCTGATTTGTTTTTTCCTTCCCTATTGTGGGTTTACTGCTCTACCTCATGCCTGGAAAATGGCAACAGACGTACCACTTGGCCTCCTTCCTCTCCTACTGCCAGGCTACCTTACCTAAAATGCTGCCTTTAACTTTTCATTCTCTTCCTTAAGAACAAGTTGTGGTTCTCTGGTGCTTCTCAGACCATGGGTACGCATCTCAGAGCCTAGTGTTGAAGACCTTTACTAATCTACACAGACTATTCAATTCAATGAGCCATCACACTACAACACTAAATTTTCACTCCTAGAATACAGGTCTCTACATTGGAAGCAAGGGGGCACATTATGCTTTCATTTCCTTTAAAAAAATTATGTGTGTGTTTTTTTTTTTGGTTTGTTTTTTCTTTTCTCTTGAGATGGAGTCTCCCTCTGTTGCCCAGGCCGCAGTGCAGTGGCACAATCTCAGCTCTCTGCAACCTCCACCTCATGGGTTCAAGCAATTCCCCCACCTCAAGCTCCTGAGTAGCTGGGACCACAGGTGCCCACCGTCACGCCCAGCTAATTTTTGTATTTTTTTTTTAGTAGAGATGGGGGTTTCGCCATGTTGGCCAGGCTGGTTTCAAACTCCTGACCTCAAGTGATCTGCTCACCTTGGCCTCCCAAAGTGCTGGGATTACAGACAGAAGCCACCACGGCTGGCCAATGGTTTTTGTTTGTTTGTTTTTTGTTTTGTGGTATTTCTAGTTGCCTTTTTTTTTGGTCTCTTGTGTCATTTGCCTTTATAATATTTTCAACCTTTTTTCAGTTACTTCATTTTATTACTTACAACCATTCTCCCCATCCATGTACACTTTTTTTCCACTGGTGACTTTCCTCCTGGGGCATCACCTTCTCCTCCAATCTCTACTGGTTACTCTTTCATCTTGCCTCATAGCAAGTCACACTGCAACTTCTCTTTCCTGCTTTTTGGGTTTGTTTCACTGTTTCTTGAATCACTGGTCTTCCCCTTTCTTTGTTTTCTCCTTGTTTTGCTGCAGAATATTTATAAGCAACTTCCCAAAAATGGGCAAATGGGAGGTAATTGTTTCAAGTCCCTGCATGTGTGAAAAATGTCTTTATTCCAACTTCACACTTAATTGTGCTTGCCTTGCCACACTATTCCAGTTTATAATCATGTTACCCATAACAGTAGCTATTTCCTTATTGTGTTTTAGTACCTTTGTGTTTTAGTTCAATTGTGCTGCTATAACAAAATATCATAAACTGGGTAATTTATAAAGAACAGAAATGTACTTTCTCACAGTTCTGAAGACTGGAAGTCCACAGCACGGCAGGTTCAGTTGTCTGGTGAGGGCTGTCCTCTGCTTCTAAGATGACCCTTATTGCTGCATCCTCCAGAGGGAAGGAACGCTGTGTCCTCTTATGGCAGAAGGCAGAAGGGCAAGAGAACTGAAAGCTGCCTGAAGCCTCTTTTATAAGGGCCTTCATCCCATTTGTGAGGGAGGAGCCCTCATGGCCTAACCACCTCTTAAAAGCCCCACCTCTTAATAGTATCACATTGACCAACAAGGTTTAATCTAACATCTGAATTTTGGAGGGGACACATTCAAACCATGGCATAGCGTTGCTGATGAGAAGTCCAATGTCAGTCTGACTCTTGTTCTTTGTAACATGGAAGACAAATTGTTCCTATTGCACTACTGTCAAGTCAAATCCTAACAACCCATTTCCCATTTCTAAAATTGAGACTCACAGGTTGCATTCTGCTTTAAGTGTTAACTAATGACATATCAGAGTCTGGCTCTGAAAATACAGAACTTCATAATTTAAAAAAAAAAAGTCTAATAAAGAGGTGAAAAAGATGTTTCTTCTCCATAGCAACGAGAGAGAGGGAGAGAAAGAGATCGTTTCATAGCTTAAAACTTTGTAAAAGAATCTGATGAGGTAAGATATTAAATGTGAACTCTCACAAGACATCAGTCTTATTTCCAGGGTGATATAAAGTCTTGCACAAATATTCCCAACTAGCTTTTTCTGTTTTCTTTAAGTAAATTTATCATTGAAATTATTATTTGAACAAAGAAGTCTTGTAGGTGCTAGAAATTTTAGAAATTGTTGCCATATAGCGTAAGCATGACCTTCAACAACATTAGTAATTCTGGCTCATAGTCTTACTTGTTGGTTTGTTGCCCTGGTGCTAATGTAGTTGACACCTATGTCCCCAGTTATATAAACATTAACAGGGTTTCTCAAATGAAAAAGAGGATTGGCTTTCTCTCCTTTTCCTATTTGCATAATGGACAAATAAAAGTCTATTCTGCTACAGTCTTCAACATAAAAAAAAGTTTAAAGTCTTGTCCTCGTTACATCTCCACAGAGATACCAGTTGCTTCAGCACTGTGACTTCTCAAACTAAGCGTTGGTTTTACAAGATGTTTTATTTAGGATACCTGAGCACTATTCACAACATGGTACCTTTTCAGTATTATTTGCAAGATGTATCGTTTAGATGTCCTTAGGAAACTTTGGAAGGGGGAAGGAATATTTGATATCGATGTAAAAAGGCGAAGTGGGGCCGGGCATGGTGGTTCACACCTGTAATCCCAGCACTTTGGGAAGCTGAGGCAGGTGGGTCATGAGGTCAGGAGTTCGAGATCAGCCTTACCAACATGGTGAAATGCCATCTCTACTAAAAATACAAAAATTAGCAGGGTGTGGTGGCAGGCACCTGTAATCCCAGCTACTCAGGAGGCTGAGGCAGGAGAATGGCTTGAACCCAGGAGGCAGAAGTTATAGTGAGCCAAGATCATGCCACTGCACTCCAGCCCGGGTGACAGAGCGAGACTCCGTTTCAAAAAAAAAAAGAGGCAAAGTGGAAGTTAAAAATTTACCCCTCTCTTCCTCATCCACACACATACACCAAGGTCCAAGACGATGATGTCCCAGAAAATGCTTCGAAACATGGTAAAAAATCTTCTTAGCAAAACCAAAATCATTTTCTATATTACTGTGGTATTAAATCTTTACTAAATGTATTGTTGTATAGAGTAACTAGCTCCACAACATAGACTAGTAGAAAAAAATAATGCCGTGGAAAGAAACTTTTTTCAGGTCTATATGAACCTTTATATCATCACTGAAAGTGATATAATAGACATTAGATAAACAGAATGGAATAGAGTCCAGGCATAGACCCGCACACAGAGGATCACTTAATTTATCACAAAGGTGTCAATGAAATTCGATGTGGAAAGGAAGGGCTTTTCAATAAGTGGTGTTGGTTCAAAGGATATTTGCATTTGAAAATTGAATAAATCTTATGAAATTATTCATTAGAAAGCTTATACTAATTTATAGTCTCATCAACTTGATTGAAAAGTGCTCTGTGGTCTATTCATGTAAATGTTCAAAGATGTTTGCAAAGAATGGATATTTTGTTTATTAAGCACAAAGTCCTCTTTCTATGTGTGTGTATAATGCATTGTATTCATTATTCAAGCAACAAAGGTTTATTGAATGCCTTGTACATGCTAGGTACTGTTCTAGGCCCCAGGGATTTCGCCAAAGGCAAAGTAACCTACTTTCTTGGAGCTTACATTCTTGTAGGGGAAGACAGATAATAAGAGACAAAAATAATATAGTTTCACATGGTTGTGTAAGTTGTGTGAGGGAAAAACCCATCAGTTTAAGAGGATAAAGGGAGTCTGGGGTGAGGGCTTTATTTCAGATCAGGGAAGGCTTCTCTGCATGTTGAGAAGGAGGGAGCCATGTGGTCTGAGGGGAAGGCATGTGTCCCAGGCAGAAGCTCAGGGAGTATGTGGGAAAGGGTCAGAGGGAGGCCAGTGTGGCTGGAGAGTGTAGGGGATGCTCAGAGAGGTAGGTAGGCAGGGGCCATATCACACTGGATTTACTGAGCACAGCCTGATGTTTAGGCTTTATTTCAGTGTAATGGGAAGGCATCAGAGGCTCCTCAGTCCTGGTGTGGCATGATCTGGATTTATGCTTTTAAGAGATAATTTTGTGCTGTGGGGAAATGAATTGGAAGGGGACAAAAGAAGCAGAAAGACTGAGTTGTGGCCAGAGTGACAGTAGCATGGACTAGGTGGTAGCTGGGGAAGTGGTAAAATGTGACCAAACTTAGGATGTATCTGGGTGATATAACAAGATGTGCTGATTGGATGTCAGAAGTGGGGTGGGGCCAAGGGAAAGAGAGGAATCAAAGGTGACTCCTAGGTTTTGAGCCTAGTACCTGGGTCAGTGGTAGTGCCACCAGCTGAGATAGAGATGACTGGGGAGGAGGAGAGTTGGGGCTGGGGTGCAATGGGAAGAAAAACTTTGGTATGTTTTGACGGAAACAACCCAGTGTGTCCATCAATAGATGAATGGATAAACAAAATGTGGTATATCCATACAGTGGAATATTATTCATCTATGAAAAGGAGTGACATACTGATACATGCTACCACATGAATGAACCTTGAAAGCATCATGCTAAGTGAAAAAAACCACACACAAAACACCCCATGTTGTATGATTCCATTTATATGAAATATCCAAAATAGGCAAATCTGTAGAGATAAAAAAAAGCCAGGGGTTCAGGTCAGTGAAAGAGTAACTGGGAATGACTGATTAACAAATACGGAGTTCCCATTTGGAGTGATGAAAAAGTCCTGGAGCTAGACAGTGCAGCTGGCTGAACAGCCCTATGAATGTACAAATGCCATGGAATTGTACACTTTAAAATGGTTACAATGGTCAATGTTCTGTTCCATGTATTTTGCCATAATAAAAAAGAATCTGAGACAACCAAAAACTTTAGGATGTATGTAGTGAAGCTGAGAGTTTAGTTTAAGATATACTAAATTTGAGATGCATATCAGATATTCATGTGGATTTGGATAAAGGAATCTGAAGCTTGGGTGAGTTCAAGACTGGAGAAATCAATCTGGGAGTCATCAACATGGGGATGGCACTTAAAGACTGAGGACTGGCTGGGCACGGTGGCTCACGACTGTAATTCCAGCACTTTGGGAGGCCAAGGAAGGCAGGCAGATCACAAGGTCAGGAGTTTGAGACCAGCCTGGCCAATATGGTGAAACCCTGTCTCTAACAAAAATACAAAAATTAGACAGGCGTAGTGGTGTGTGCCTGCAGTCCCAGCTACTCAGGAGGCTGAGACAACAGAATAACTTGAACCCAGGAGGCAGAGGTTGCAGTGAGCCAAGATTGCACCACTGCACTCCAGCCTGGGTGACCGAGTGAGACTCCGTATCAAAAAAAAAAAACAAAAACAGACTGAGGAATAGCGAGATCCCCTAGGAAGGCAGTGTAGAGAGGGGAGAAGAGAGGAGAAAGGGAAGACTGCATCCTGGGCTATCTCAACACTAGGAGGTCACAAACAGGAGGAGGCATCAGCAAAGCAGATTGGCCATGCTGGACCCATAAAGTAGCAGAGAAGTTAGGAGAGCATGGAATCTCCAGAGCGCAGTGCCAAATGTGTCCATTGCTTCCTGGAGGTGGAGTGAGGCGAACATAGTTCGATTTTGTGTGATTAAGGTTCCTGCCGTCTTTACAAAGTTGTTCAAGGTGGTTAAATGTACTGCTCAAATATGCTTGATGACTTTTTTTGTCTATCAATTTCTGAAATAGATGTATCACAGTTTTCCCCCATCATTATAGATTGATTTTAATTTCTTTCTTGTATTTTTAACATCTTTGTTTTCTGAATTTTGAAGTTCTATATTGAGTGAATAGAAGTTCTTGACTCTCGTGTCTTGTTAGTGAATTGTGACTTTTATCATTTGGAAATAGCCTTCCTTTCTGTTAATATTTTAGGTATCTGTTTTGTAAGCAGCATACACAGTAGCCCGCACTTAGCAGAGGGGAATAGTTCCAAGGTCCCCCAGTAGATGCTGAAACCTCGGGTAGTACCAAACCTGATTGCCACCAATCAGAACACATTTATTGCCTTGTCTTCCACCCATAAACTTAATGCCATTTCACTTAACAGAGGGGAATAGTTCCAAGCCCTCCAGTGGATGCTGAAGCCTTGGGTAGCACCAAACCCAGTTGGCATTGATCAGAACACGTTTCCTTCCTTGTCTTCCACCCACAAACTTAATGCCATTTCCATCTTAACTAAACACTTAGCATATACTGTGGCTGAGACTTTTGCAGTTTGAGGTGTGCCAGCAAAATTAGCATGAATTTCTTTTTCTTTCTTAATTTCAGGGATAGAAAATTCATTCTTAACGCAGATCTTAACCTCAGCATACGATTTTTCTTTCCTTAAGTCGAGAACTTTCACCTTTTCACTTAAAGGAAGCACTTTACAGCTTCTCTTTGGCATATCCAAATTACCAGCATGACTAGTCTTTTAAAATAAGGGTTACTTGGACACAAACCCTGTGATACCATGACAGTCAATCCGATAACTGAGAAGGTCAAGTGACTAAAGGACGACTAGTGTCTCCAGCATGGATATGCTGGGACACAGGGGAGGTTCATGCCCCAGGCAGGGCTGGGCAGGGCAGTGTGGGATTTCACCATGCTACTCAGAACAGCTCACAACTGAAAACTTAAGACTTGTTTATTTCCAAATTTTCCATTTAATATTTTCGGACCACGGTTGACTACGGGTAACTGAAAATGCAGAACTGCTGCAGATAAAAGGGCCTACTGTAAATGCAGTCTTTGTAACCGAAATCAGGACTAAATTTTTACATAAAGGAGCACAGAACATGCAGCCAATTTTCGGTGGGGCCGAAAATTAAATTGACATAGAACAGATTAACAGGGGAAAAGTACACAAATTTATATAAATTTTACATGACATGAGGACCTTCTTGGAAACAAAGGACCAAAGAAGTGCTACACCTACATACTAGAGAAGCAATTGTAGAAAAGTAACCAAGTTGGCCGGCATGGGGACTCAACGGCCTGTAATCCCAGCGAGTCCACAATTGGTGGGTTCTTGGTCTCGAGCTGACTTCAAGAATGAAGCCGGACTCTTTTTTTTTTTTTTTTTTTTTGAGACGGAGTCTCGCTCTGTCGCCCAGGCTGGAGTGCAGTGGCCGGATCTCAGCTCACTGCAAGCTCCGCCTCCCGGGTTTATGCCATTCTCCTGCCTCAGCCTTCCCAGTAGCTGGGACTACAGGTGCCCGCCACCTTGCCCGGCTAGTTTTTTGTGTTTTTAGTAGAAACGGGGTTTCACTGTGTTAGCCAGGATGGTCTCGATCTCCTGACCTCGTGATCCGCCCGTCTCGGCCTCCCAAAGTGCTGGGATTACAGGCTTGAGCCACCGCGCCCGGCCAAAGCCGTGGACTCTTACGCTGAGTGTTACAGCTCATAAATGCAGCATAGACCCAAAGAGTGAGCAGCAGCAAGATTTAGTGCAAAAAGCAAAACAATGACGCTTCCACCACGGGACCCAAGTGGGTTGCCATCACTGCCTCGGGCAGCCTGCTTTTATTTCCTTATCTGACCCCACCCACATCCTGCTGATTGGTCCATTTTGCAGAGAGCTGATTGGTCTATTTTACAGAGAACTGACTGGTCCGTTTTGACAGAGTGCTGATTGGTACGTTTACAATCCTTGAGCTAGACACAGAGTGCTAGAGGGAAAAGTTCTCTTAAGTCCCCACGAGGTTAGCTAGACACAGAGTACCAACTGGTGTATTTACAAACCCTGAGCTAGACACAGAGTGCTGATTTGTGTATCTACAATCCCTCAGCCAGACATAAAAGCTCTCCAAGTCCCCACCAGACTCAGGAGCCCAGCCGGCTTCACCCAGTGGATCCCTCTCCAGGCCGCGGGCGGAGCTGCCCGCCAATCCCGCGCTGGAGCCCAGCCGGCTTCACCCCGTGGATCCCTCACCAGGCTGCGGGTAGAGCTGCCCGCCAGTCCGGCGCCGTGCACCTGCACTCCTCAGCTCCTGGGCGGTCTATGGGACCAAGCGCCACGGAGCAGGGGGCGGCGCCCGTCGGGGAGGTTTGGGCCGCGCGGGAGTC
>NW_012115422.1:1270224-1275370 GCF_000951035.1 Colobus angolensis palliatus
GCCTCGGCCAGTCCAGAGAGGGGCTCCCACAGTGCAGTGGCGGGCTGAAGGGCTCCTCTGGTGCCGCCAGAGTGGATGCCGAGGCCGAGGAGGTGCCAAGAGTGAGGGCTGCTAGCACATTGTCACCTCTCACTAGCACTTTGGGAGGCCCAGGCGGGCGGATCACCTGAGGTCAGGAGTTTGACACCAGCCTGCCTAACATGGTGAAACCCCGCCTCTACTAAAAATACAAAAAATTAGCCAGGCGTCATGGTGCACACCCGTAATCCCAGCTATTCAGGAGGCTGAGGCAGGAGAATGGCGTGAACCCGGGAGGTGGAGCTTGCAGTGAGCCGAGATCGCGCTGTTGCACTCCAGCCTGGGCAACAGTGCAAGACTGGGTCTCAAAAAAAAAAAAAAAAAAAGTAACCAAGTTATGTGGGGAGGCTACAAGAAGATAAAAACTATTTTGACAAAGCCTGTTTGTACAGGATTCTCCTGGCTATAACTCCCTGTTGAATGTTTCTCTTCTCCTGGTACAAGGAGGACATCTTTCATATGGGAGTTTTTACCTCCTGTTTCCAGGAAGAAAAAGGGAGATGAGAATGTGCATTTTTCATCTGCTATTTTTTCAAGTGCCTTTAACTTAAAAATAATCCTTAGGCCAAAGTGGCATTTTTTTTTGCATGGCATATTCTGCCACACTTCAATATTTTCCTATTAAACAAAAAATTTACACTCTCTGACTTCCTCCTTCCTCCACTGCTATCTCTACAGGGTAAGCACTTTTACCAGATTAGTTTTATTCTTAGTTCAGTATAAGTTTTACAGTTTGTTTTTTTTTTGGGGGGGGGGGAGCAGGGTGGGGCAGGGGGCACTTACCCTTTTACTTGTATCCCACACTATATTTTTCTTTGGAGTACTTTTTGTCATTATTGTTTTGTTATAGCACATTTTGTAATTATTTTGGAGACTGTGTTTGTGGCAAAACTTCTGAGTCCCTGTATGTTCAAACATGTTTTCAGTGTTTTCACATTTGATTGTAAGTTTACCTCCATATAGGGGGACTTCCAAGTAAAAGACTGTTTTCCTCTCAGAATTGTGAAGATAATGTTCTGGTGTCTTCAGCAGCCAGGATTGTTGGTGAGAAAGTCTGATGCCCGTCTGCTTGTTGTTTATTTATGTGGAAATTTTCGGAAGGATTTTCTTTTATCTGTGGGTTTCTTAAATGTTACTAGTACTTGCCAGTGGGCCCCCTTCATCTAAAAGTGTGCTTTCTTCAGCTCTGGAAAGTTTTATTTAATTTTTTCCTTGATGATTTCACCCTCCATTGATTCTTTACTTTTGTTCTGCAACTCCTGTTAGATGGATTTTCAATCACCTGGATTAATTCCGCATACCGCTCAAGTTCTTTCTTGTATCTCCCATTTACTTTGTCCTTTTAATTTCTTTTTCTTCTTTTTTTTTTTTTTTTTTTTGAGATGGAGTTTCATTCTTGTTGCCCAGGCTGGAGTGCAATGGTGTGATCTCGGGTCACTGCAACCTCCACTTCCTAGGTTCAAGCGATTCTCCTGCCTCAGTCTTCCTAGTAGCTGGGATTACAGGTGCCTGCCACTACACCCAGCTAATTTTTTTTAATTTTTACAAAATATAAAAATACACCTTGGCCTCTCAAAATGTTGGGATTACAGGCGTGAGCCACCATGCCTGGCCTAATTTCAATTTTGAAAGTTTCTTACCTTTATTTTTCAGATCACTAATTTTATTTTCCATTGTATAGGTTCTACTGATCTTTCATTCATTCAACAAATATTTAGTGAGTTCCTAGCATGCTCCTCCATACCTGGATAATTTTTAAAAATTTTTTGTAGATATAGGGTGTCACTATATTGCCAAGTCTGGTCTGGAACTCCTGGGCTCAAGTGATCCTCCCACCTCAGCCTCTCAAAATGCTGGGATTACAGACATAAGCCACATGCCCAGCCTGTCAGTCAACATTCTTGATTATAAATAACAGATACTGGCTCTGGGTGATTTATGCAAGAAATAATTTATTGGCAGGCTTTAGGTAGCTCACAAAATTAACCAGAAGACTGAGAATCAGGCTTGGAAACCAGCAGGAACCAAGGAGGCCACAGTCTGGTCAAGTCATTGTTGCCTTGGCTGATAGCACCTCAGACTCAGGTCCTGAGGGGAGCAGCCTGTGCTCCAGCTGCCAAACCATGGTGCAGGTCATCTGCCAGGCAGCCAGTGACCACACGTGGGGGCAGAATAATGGCCCTGAATCCCCGGAACCTGTGCACATGTTCCCTTATGTGACAAAAGGGACTTTACAAATGTGTTTAAATTAAGGCATTTAAGATGAAGAGATGATCCTAAATTATCGAGGTGGGCCCACCCCTATGATTCCTTAAAAATAGACACTCTTCCCCAGCTATGGCCAGAGGAAGACATGACTGTGAAAGAAGGGTCAGAGAGGTGCAACACTGCTGGCTTTGAAGGTGGAGGAAGAAGGCCAGGAGCTAAGAAACCTGGGTGGACACTAGTAGCCAGAAAAGCCTCCCCTAGAGTCTCCAGGACAGGATGTGCCCTGCGGCCTGCGGACACCTTGGTTGTACCCCTGAGGGATCTATGGCAGACTTCTGACCTACAGAACAATCAAATAGCAAATCTGTGTTGTTTTAAGCCACCAAGTTTGTGGTAATTTGTTATGGCGGTGATAGAAAATCAATATGCCACACTTGGGCAGAACTTCCCTGCCATGAGGCTGAAGTAAGGCAGGTTTCACAGTGGTGGCGGACCCTGCACATTTTTTTCTTGTAGGGCCGCTTGGTCACCTCCTAACACTTCCTCCTGCGCATGCGCCTCCCATGCCCCACTCGGCACCCCACCAACACTCCCCAGGCCAGACACTACTGATGTTTTCTTTCGGCCAGTTTAGGGGTGGGGGAAGGCCATGGGCCCCATGTTCTGGCTACAGCTCTTTAATAAATTATACTGTTGGTTGGTCCAGAACCTTCTTCTGGATTCTTGATTATTGTAAATGTCCTTCTGAGTTTGGAATCTCTCTGGATTTGTTATCTTTCCATTATTTTAATTTTTTATTTGGTTCATTTTTTTTGCAGCCGATTTTGTTTTTTTTTTCTTCCCCCTAAATCCCTGGGAGCACAGAACATGCAGCCAGTTTTGGATGCGTGAGGTTTTTTTTCCCACTCTTGTCAATGTTGATTTTATTTAACTTCTATCTACCTGATATTTCAAAAATGTTATGATAACAGGCACCCTTTCCTATTTTCCAGTGCTGGGTGAATCTCATCTTTAAAATCAGCACGCTCCCCCTTGTTATTGTAAAAAAAAAAAAAAAAGACTGGGTGGAAGGAGATAGGATCCTATGAGCTCAGCTTACCATCTTAAGCCAATCGCTGCTCATTATTTAGACTGGTTCTGTACCTGGCACTCAGACAGAATGCAAAGGACTGGAACATTCTCAGAAGAGTGGGCCATGTGGTCAATTTATAATCAAGAATGTTGACAGGCAGTGGGAGACACGCAGAAGGATGGTGGGTTAGCACCAGGCCAGTCCAGGAGGAGGCAGAGGTTGGGAGGGTCTGGGTTGACATCAAAGAAGCCCTTTAACAGAAAGAGAAAAGACAGATCTCATTTCAAATCCTGATTTTGACCCTTGCCAACTATGTAAACTTAGGCAAGTTTAGTCTCTTTGAGCTTCCGTTTCTTCACTTGCAAAATCGGGATAACACCATCTGTCAGAGCGTTGCTGCAAGGATTAAGGAGATAATATTGATAAAGTTCTTATGATAGGCTTGGCGTGTAATACTATTGGATATTTCCTGAGTAAATTTACATGGATTAATCTGGTATAATCCTGATCATTAAGCCTATTACACAGATCAGGAAACTGAGGAATAGAGAATTTAAGTAAGCTGCTTAAGGTTATAACCATTAAGTGGCAGAACAGGGATTTGAACCTAGGCAGCCGGGCTCTGTCATCTCTTCATATAAACACCATACCACAAAGCTCCCCGTGGGCAAGGACTGTTGGGCTGAATGCTATTCTCTAGCTTTTTAAATTTCCTGTGCAGTTTTGGAGGTAGGGAGCCAGATTCATTTTATGAATTGGGATGGGATTGAGTCAGCAGGTTGGGATAAGTGGCCTCAGTAATAGGCAAGCTGCGGCTAGCAAGTCATCATAGGTTATTGTGTCTGTGTTTGTTTATTGGCTTGTTTGCTTTTATGATGTATTTATTTTTGTGGAGGTAACATTCACATAATAGTAACGGCACAAATATTAAGTGTGCAGCTGAAAGAATTCTTACATATGTATACACCTGTGTAATCACCATGTAGATCAAGAAAGAGAGTTTCCAGTCTCATAGAAGATGCTGCCAAAGGTAACTAGTGTATGACCCTCTATTACTACAGGCGAGTATAGTCTGTTTTTGAATTTCATGTAAATGGAACATACAGTTTGTGCTCTTTCATGTTTGGTTTCTTTTACTCATTCTGTTTGTTATTTTGATTAAAAAACAAGATGCATTACAGGCCAGGAACTGATGAGCAGATGGCCACCAGGAGCAGATAGCTAAGATCTCCCAGCATGGCCCCCCAGGGCCCTGTACACAGATATAAACCTTGGTGCAGCCAGCAGTGGGGGATGGAGATGAGGAGAAAAACCAGACTGGGTAGGGCTGCCATCTGCTCTGACACACCACTGGGAGGGCTCTCAGCATGCCCTGGGCCCCAGGGGAAAGCGTTCTTGGAACCTTACAGGTGTGCAGTGAATGTCAGTTCCTTTTCTCTTGCTGCGTGGTTCCCTGTGAGTCAGGTTGGAAGATGGGACAACTGCTGAGGTTTGACCTAGGGTGGCACATTCCTCACCCTTTTGCAGCTGTGGTGGAGCAGAAAACTCTGAATTGCCCCACACACTTGGGTGCAAGAGATGTGCACCCCTTTTTCCTGCCTCTGGGATCCCCTCTTCTTTGAGGAGCAGCGTATCTGCGTCTCCTGTGAAACAGTGGCTTCCATCACCTTCCTTTCTGGATAATTCCATTTCTTTCTTGAAGAGCCAAGAACTTTCTTTCTTTTCTTTTCTTTTCTTTCTTTCTTTCTTTCTTTCTTTCTTTCTTTCTTTCTTTCTTTCTTTCTTTCT
>NW_012115422.1:1275956-1277457 GCF_000951035.1 Colobus angolensis palliatus
TCTTTCTTTCTTTCTTTCTTTCCTTTTAAGATGGAGTCTCACTCTGTCACCTAGGCTGGAGTGCAGTAGTTGGATCTTGGCTCACTGCAACCTCCACCTCCCGGGCTCAAGCAATTCTCCTGCTTCAGGCTCCTGAGGAGCTGGTACTACAGGGAAATGCCACCACGCCTGGCTAGTTTTTGTATTTTTAGTAGAGACAGGGTTTCACCATATTGGACAGGCTGGTCATGAACTCCTGACCTCGTGATCCGCCCACCTCAGCCTCCCAAAGTGCTGGGATTACAGGCATGAGCCATCGGCCCGGCCGAGCCAAGAACTTTCAAAAGTCCTGGTTGAACTTTTCCCAGGACAACTTAAAACATACAGAAGCTCTGAGAGCTCGTTCACTTGAGCATCCGAGAGTCTCAAACCTCAGAGCAAAAGGCTAGGTTTCTTTCCAGAGAGGAAGAGAAGGGGGAAAGCACCCTCTTCTTCTATCAAACAGGTCTCCAATAGAAATAAGAACAGGGCACAAACTACCACATCGATAATCTACCCTGCCCCACTGGATTCCAAATCCCTCTGGGACTAACTTAGAGCGCCTAGAAAAATTACCTTACAGTCCTCTCAGCCCCAGTTTCTTCAATTACAAACGGTGCTGATACTGACTTTACAAAGACTTCGTGACTAGGAAATGAAACTAGCTATTTGTGAAGCTCAATACTTAGGGTCCTAATAAGTGTATTTTCTTTGTAAGAGGAATTGCCTGCTTTCGTGGAATTACAGTATCTGAATTGGGTGGCTCAGGTTACAGGGGTCTGAGAACAGAGACATAAAGAACATTGTGCTGGGGAGGTGAGGTGGGGGAAGGGGAGAGCAGGTGGGGAAGGAGCAGGGTGGGGCTCCCAAAGGCTTGTCTCCCCTTCTGTTTATGGTTCTGAGCAGGTGTCTTAGGTACTGGGAGGCCCCTTTGTATCTTCAACAGTGGCTCCAAACCTGACTGATCACTAAAATTATAGGGAGAATTTTAAAACATTCCTACCCCAGCTCCTTACGGCCCTTTCTCTCACTCTGGCTAAGAATCTGATTCAGTAGGGCTGGGTAAGATGAATGAAAATGCTTATTTTTTTAAAAGTCCCCATGTGATTCTGATGACCAGTGAGGTTTGGTCTGTTATTCTAAAATATATAAAATATACAGTATTCTAATGCATACTCCTGCCTGAAAGTCCGATAGTGAAAAATATGTCCATATTATCTCAGTGAGGTGCATGAAGAGTAGTACAGGGAAGCCATGAGCTGCCTTGACTTCCCAGGAGGGAAGATACTTCTGTGCAACTATCAAAACCACATGGACCTTGTGACATACTTCGTAAAGCCTGAGTCTTGATTTCTTTTCTGTGAGAAAATTTTCATCAAGGTAGAGAAGATCAAAACCTACCAAGTGCCTTGCTCAAGTAATCAGCCAGTCTCATTCTTAAACCCTGTAATGAGGCAGACCTTACTTTTTTTTTTTTTTTTTT
>NW_012115422.1:1278045-1290856 GCF_000951035.1 Colobus angolensis palliatus
AGCTGGGACTACAGGCACATGCCACCACGCCTGGCTAATTTTTGTATTTTTTGGGTAAAGACAGGATTTTGCAATGTTGGCAAGGCTGGTCTTGAACTCCTGACCTCAGGTGATCTGCCCACCTTGGCCTCCCAAAGTGCTGGGATTACAGGCGTGAGCCACTGTTCCCAGCCCGAGGTAGACCTTTAATTGGGAATTTCTTTTTATGTGAAAGTAAATCATAGTGACCAGAAACACCTGAAACCTTTTTTTCTTCTCTATAGTCTCTCTTTAGTTCCAGTTATTGAAAGCATGTGAACACCTACCTCTCTAAGATGCAACCTCTGAGCATTCTGGGTTTTTTGTTTGTTCATTTGTTTGTTTTTTTGAGACAGAGTCGCTCTGTTGCCCAGGCTGGAGTACAGTGGCACAATCTCAACTCGCTGCAACCTGCGCCTCTCAGGTTCAAGCGATTCTCCTGCCTTAGCCCCCTAAGTAGCTGGGACTAGAGGAAGGAGCCACCAAGCCTGGCTAATTTTTTTGTATTTTTAGTAGAGACAGGTTTTCACCGTATTGGCCAGGCTGGTCTTGAACTCTTGAGCTCAAGTGATTCGCCTGCCTCGGCCTCCCAAAGTGCTGGGGTTATAGGTGTGAGCCACCTTGCCCAGCCTCTCTAAGCATTCTGATGAGAGAAAATATGAGGATAATAGACCTGAGGACTGTGAACTGGCTGCTGAGAGGGTCTATTAGAAGCCGTTTAATCAGATTTATTTCCTAACTACTAGATTAGATCAGCACACTGAGAAAATGAGAATTAGAGTTTTGGTGGAAGAGAGTTTGGGAAATCAAACAAGAGAATTGGGAAGCATTTAACATTTAGAGAGAGCACAGAAATGAGAAAGGCTCAGGGAGGCCAGAGGACAGGAGAGCAACGTGAGCCTAGGTGGGGAGGAAGAGGGAGGGGCCAGAGAGTAAGAAGATCACGGAGGTAGAAAACTTCCAAAAATAATCATTATTTCCCTCAGCCCCTTATGGTTCTTGCCAGCCTATTCCTATCCCACATTTCTCTCAGCTCTTGTCTCTCTCTCATCCTGGTAGAAGTGAGAATCAAGCTAGTTTCTTGAGCTAGTTTCAAAATGACCAAAGTGGAAGTCTAGGAAACGCTTGGATGTAGTCAGTAAAATGCCCAAATGTCTCTACAGCTTTGAGCCTTTGTTGAGATGCCTTAAGTGGGGCCATGCTCCGGGATCTTTCGCAGGCATTCTGGAGCTTGGAGGACATCTTCATTACATTTTTAAAAACGTTTCAGTAATGTCTGTCTATGCTGTTTGGGGTGTGTGTATGCATTTTGCATTTTTTAATAGGGCTGGGGTACTGAAGTCATGTTGAAACAGAACGGCTCACTACTGTTAAGACTTTAGGTTTTTGAGTTTGCTGTCATTTATAGCAGGCAAACAAAATCTCAAAATTAAGTTTCCTGATTCTAAGTGTACCGACTTACACCTTTTCAAAATGAACAGAGGCTGTAGTAAAAGTGAATACATGATTGCAGGGCTTCAGACACCAACTTTAACAGCACCATGTAGTAAAATATTACTAGATTTTTTATTTTTGTCTAAAAAGTTATGCTTACGACCTCATTGGATAGAATTAACATTCTATACAACACTAATTTCAATGGGGTTAAGTTTATTTGGGGGTACTTAGTATAGGATAGCCAGGAAGACTTGTCTGCATTTTCTTATAATAACGATGGTGATATCAGGAGTTCTCACTTCCAGCCTGCTGCTGTAAGTACTCCCTTGAGACATCCTTGACTGGAGGAAGCAGATGGCCTATTTCCAGGAGCCTGAGGTGCATATCACTGTCAGTTTCTGCCCTGGGCCATGAAATTCCAAACTGAAGTCCATTGGCCCAAATTGGTGACTGAGTCACACAGGATTGTTTACCTGACTTTCCCTTTTTTCTTATTTTTATTCTTTTCTCATCTCTTGTGTAAAAAAATGAAATATACTTTGGGAGGCCAAGGCAGGAGGATTGTTTGAGTCCAGGAGTTCGAGAGCAGCCTTGGTAACACAATGAGACGCTGTCTCTACAATAACTTTAAAAATTAGCCAAGTATTGTGGCATGTTCCTTTAGTCCCAGCTACCCGGGAGGCTGAGACAGGAGGATGATGTGAGCCCAGGCATCTGCGGCTGCAGTGATCCATGATTGCGTCACTGCACTCCGACCTGGGTGACAGAGTGAGACCCTTTCTCTAAAACAAAACAAAAACCCAAATATATAAAAATTGTTATTTCAAAATAAATAAAAACAGAGAGAAACAGATACACATTACCCAGCTTCCCAGCTATTACAGCCAGACATTTCCTACCCTCACTCCCTTATTTCTACTGGATTTTTTGGAGACATTTGAGGTAAATCTCAGATGTCATATTTCTGCTATAAATATGTCAGCATGTGCCTCTAAAAAATGTGAACTCTTTTAGAAGACATAGTCATAATGCCTTTATCGTTTCTAAAAATATTGACAATAAGTCTTTAATATCATCAGATATCCAGTCAGGTTTAAATTTCCTCAATCATTTCACACGTGTCTTTTTACAATTGCTGTGTTTGAATCAGGATCCAAATGCGGTCCAAACATTAAACATTTTAACCTATAAATGCTCCTTCTCTTAAGTACATTTTAATCTAAGATGCTCCTTCTCCTTTTTTTTGTTTTTTTTTGAGACAGAGTCTTGCTCTGTTGCTCAGGCCGGAATGCAGGGGCACAATCTCGGCTCACTGCAACCTCCGCCTCCCAGGTTCAAGCAATTATCCTGCCTCACCCTCCTGAGTAGCTAGGATTACAGGCACACGCCACCACGCCTGGCTAATGTTTGTATTTTTAGTAGAGACAGGGTTTCACCATGTTGGTCAGGCTGATCTTGAACTCCTGACCTCGTGATCTGCCCACCTCAGCCTCCCAAAGTAGTGGGATTACAGGCGTGAGCCACCATGCCCACTCTCCTTTTCTTTCATTCACTAAGCCAGGTCATTTGTTCTGGTTTTTGCTGACTACAACCCCATGGTTGTGTTTAGTAAGTTGCTTTCTTCCCTGTACTTCCTGTAGGCTGGGTGTTAGATCTAGAGGTTTAATCGGATTTGATTTGTTTTTTTGGCAAGAACACTTTATAGGTGGCATTGTGTATTTCTGTAGGAAGGCATATAAGGTTTGCTTATCTCTTTTTTTTGTGATGTTAGCAGCAATTAATTATCACTGTCTAGAATATTTTCTTCATTTTTTATCACCCCTCAACCCAACCATCAAGCTATACACCCCTTCAGACCCTCTCCTCACATTCACTCTCTCCTTTGTACTGTTTTAACTGACTAGAAAATGGTTACTTGAGGCTGGGTGTGGTGGCTCACGCCTGTAATTCCAGCGTTTTGGGAGGCCGAGGTGGGTGGATCACCTGAGGTCAGGAATTTGAGACCAGCCTGGTCAGTATGGTGAAACTCTGTCTCCATTAAAAATACAAAAAGTAGCCTGGTGTGGTGGCAGGCGCCTCTGTAATCCCACCTATGGAGGCTGAAGCAGGAGAATTGCTTGAACCTGGGAGGTGGAGGTTGCAGTGAGCTGAGATCGCGCCACTGCACTCCAGCCTAGGCAACAAGAGTGAATCTCCATCTCAAAAAAAAAGGTAAAGAAAAGAAAAAGAAAATGGGTACTTGGTTCTGAGTTCATTTCACAGACACAGTCTCCATGGGAAATAATCAGAATGCTCATTAACCTTCAGTGTATGTACATAGAATTTTCGAAGTTCCCACCTAGAGTGGATATTTTTGGCTGTGTCCTGTGTTAAGGGCTGGTGGGCCCCCTCCCACTTTAGGGGCTGATCAGCCACTCACTATTTGAAGCCTGGGTGTTTTCTGGGAAGCTCTTTCTCCTCATCATAATGAGGACACTCTCATCCTTTGGCCTTCAGGTGATGTGTTAGGAGGTTATTGGAGCTGCAGTGGCCCTCTTCTGACCATAGGGGCAAGCTTTAGGATTAAAACCGATGCGTCCAGGATGATGGGTTGAAATGTGGAAAGAGTCTAGGTCCTCAGTAAGCCACTGAGCCACTGAATTATTAAGTAGGATAGTTGGGATTTGTGAATTTCCTCCCTTGCAACAAAACAGTCCCTGAGTTTCAGGTTGAATGTACAAGCTTAGCAGGCAGAGCCAACCTGCAAATGCCCTACCTCCACACTTCTTATTCTAGGGGATTATGAATTTAATCTACTTGAGTTGATTACTTGCAGCTACAAACAACCAAGCAGACACACTGATTATATACAAATAAATCTGTTCTATGTTTCTGTTTACTATATATTTAAATCTTTGATGGAGAGAAAAAGCCAATGGAACTTGACCTTGAATTTTGCATAAAACTGAACTCTTCCTTAATGACCCTAATAGAGCTAAAACTATGATTGAGATTGCACAAAGCATTGAATCATGAAAAGTAACATATGATGATGTCATATATTAAATACATTCAGCTTTTGATAGGATATAAGTTGAAAAAGCACACAGCAACTTAAAAGTGGAGATGGAGGCTTAGAAACTTCTATGTTGGTGAGAAGAGGTGGAATTAAAATATTTTCCAAGCATTATTCTCAAAGCACGTAACTGAGAGTTGACTTTGAGTGTTGGCAATAAAGGAAGACTTTTCTCCTATTATGATATGCTGGACATAACATTGTTATTAAAGTAAGTAGGAGAATTCGAATTTCTGAATCTCCTCCTTTGCAATGAAACAGCTCCCCAATTTCAAATTGAAAGTACAAGATTAGCAGGCAGAGTGATGAAGATTTAAGAAAAAAAGTAAGGACTGGGTGCAGTGGCTTGCACCTGTAATCCTAGCACTTTGGGAGGCTGAGGCTCGAGGATGACTTGAGTCTAGGAGTTCAAGACCAGCCTGGGCAACAAAGCAAGAACCCATCTCTACAACAAATACAAAAATTCGCCAGGTGTTGTGGCATGCACCTGTAGTCCTAGGGACTTGGGAGGCTGAAGTGGGAGGATTGCCTGAGTCTGGAAGGTCAAGGCTGCAGTGAGCTGTGATGGTGCCACTGCATTCTAGCCTGGACAACAGAGCAAGACCCTGCCTCAAAAAAAAAAAAAAAGAAAGAAAAATAAAAAAATATGATGTTCAAAATCGATTTAAGAAGGTGCTGCAGAGCTTGGGAAAGCAGAGGGATAGCTGATGATCTGCCCTGTTCTTGCTCCTGCTTCTTGTGTTTTGCATTCCCACATTGTGTTGTATGGAAGCAAAACATCATTGTTTTACTGGTCAGTAGATTGCACCTTTCTTCTTGCAGACAACAAGGTGGTGACAGCAACTGGTTCCAGGAAGCCCCTGGGAACAACTCTTCTTTGTGTTGTGTGAGGAAGCTGTGGCTCATAAGCGACCTCAGCAGATTTCCCACCCACTCTGCTGGGTCCCTCAACTCACAGAGACTCATTGTTAAGGACTTTCACTCTGAACAGCTGCTGGCGCTTGCTGGCTTCATTCACTATGATGATGGCGATCAGACACCCCAGATTTCAAATAGCCTGTCCTATGATCAGACCATGTGTCAGCCCATTGCCCTGGTGTCTGATTAGGAAAGTATGATCACTGTCACCATAGCACAGCGCCTCCCAACTTCTCCACCCACTCGGAGGCTTTCCCCACTCATTTCATTGTTTTGGATCTCACTTTAGATTGTGGCCCTTCTCTTCTGCAAGAAGCAAAATTTCCCCATCCGTCTACAGTAGAAATATCCTCTCTTCAGGGATCATGCCTAGGTGAAATTCCATTTCGTCAATACGTTAAAATTAGACAAAGTATGGCAGGAGCCTAGCTCCCTTTGAAAAGCTACCTACCTAATCAGTATTCCAACTGATTTAAACGTCCATTATCACAATAAAGTTCAAAGCCTTTAAAGATGCATGAAGTGATGCATTCAAGCAGGTGAATATTACTTGTCTTGGAAAAGTCACTGGAGGGTGGAAGGCAGGGTTAGGGTTCAGCTTTTGAGATTAGATAAGGGCAAAGAGCAACTTCAAAACTCCCTGGGGGCAGGCTTGCTGTCACCAGTGGTGGGGCAGGCAGTGGGCTTACTGTTCTCTCTGACACTGTGGCTTGGGTGACCAGGGCACAGAGCATGTCAGAATCTTGGGTATCTTCTATGGTACTTAGCCCCGTGAGTCAGATACACCAGAGGTGCTGAGGGGATGCTTGTAGACTTGCTTTTACAGATAACTTTCACATAGATCTAATGTGTGTGCCACATCAGATCGAAACATTTGCAACCATCTTTCTGGTCTACAGTGTCAAAACATGCCTGAAATGCCACAAAGAATGTTTGTATTTGAGCATAATTTTTCAGGGAGGCAGGGCTTTGATTTTCCTGATTTTTTTTGTGTTTAATTTTTTTTTTAACCTGACTATGTAGCAAGAATATTAGAAATAAAATTTAGGAGAGGACAGACAGTTCTCGGGTGTATGGAGACTGGGAATGGCTCGGGGCAGCTGAATAAATAGCATACGTGTATCTGGCTCTCTGGGCCCTACCCAAGCCTTTTTACAACTACCAGGTGTTTTATAGACACATTTTTCTATGAAGTAGTCAAACTGTAAACAGCATGAATCCTGACTGATAATTGTGTCTTAAAATAATAATCATAAAATAAAGAAAATAAGAGACAAGCATCACCATGATTTTCTCAATTGAAATGTCTTTTGGTTTTGCCTTTGGTGGCATGGGGCATGGCGCCAAGGGTATGGGGGCATTTGTGTGGCATTCATTATTTTTTCAACCTATCCTGATTATGGAACCTTTTAAAGTCCATCCTCCACTTGGAACCACGGTGCTCTGAGAGGATGCTGAACTCACAGCAGCCTACACACAATTCCAGTGATACTACTGCAATGTTTTGTACACAGAATCGTAGGTTTGTTGGGTAAATGTAGCATCATATTTTGTTTTAGCAATTTGTGAACAGTCTAGCTTCTCCTTCATACTTACAAGTTCATCAGGCCAAGGATTAAATCGTATGCACCCAAATGCCTCTTAGTATAAAAACGTCTGCACTCAGTAGCATTTCTGGTGAGCAGGTGGAGGAAGGGCCACGTTCGCCAATGTCATGAGGGGCCGGCATCTTTAACCTTCACGCTCACATCACTATCACTAGCCTTGCCTTCTTCACAAAAGAAATGTTCTCCCACTTCCTTTCCAGTTCTCTCAGATTCATGGTACAGTAAGTTGGAAAGGGACTTGAGAGATTATTTAGGCTAAACCTTTCATTTTATAAATGACAAAATTAGGGTTGAGCAAAATGGGGTGATTTATTAGTCTGTGCAAAGCCAAGAAAAAAATTTGAGCCTCTTAGAAGTCATTTTTCCACTGAAATATTTTAACTAAAATATCTTCATTTCACTGTTAAATATATGTTCTCATGTAGTTGCTATAATCAGTTACTTCTCAAGAAAACTCTAAAAGCTTTATTTCCCATATGACACATTTCAGAATATTACATAAGAAGCTCTCACCAACACACCAAGGCAAAATATATATGACAAGCCAAAGACAGGTGCCATAAAAAGATAAGAAATCTTCAAAGGGGTAATCCCAAAAGTGGCAACATGACATCACTCTTCTCCGCCTACTTTGGAGGTAAGACGATGTTGGAGTTCTGAGGGGCCCAATAAGTAACACCTGTCTTCCCCCTCCAGGTCCTGCATAAATTGAAAAAATAAAACGTAGCAGATGGACTCAAATGCCACCTTCATGACCGAGTACCAAGCGGGAGGGCAGGAGCTGCCCTCCAGTCCTGGTTTAGGCGGACCTTCTGAACTGGGCCTGAGAGCAGGACCCCACGGGCAAGGAGCGGAGAGGAGCTCAGAGGGGAGGGCAGGCCCAGCTCTCTCGGAGGCCTTCACCTACTGTTACCAGCTTTCTGCCTCCATTTTACTACCATGATTTGTTCCAGGCTCAAAGCAGGAAGAGGGAGGAGGAAAGAGAGAGGGACGATCAATTAATTGATCGTCTCATAAGGCAGATTCATTCTTTCTGGGTTACCTTGTGATATTTAAAGTTACCTCTCCCTTGTCTGATGCTCTCATGGGGTCTTCAGAGACACCACCGCCTCCATGGCTGGGATTGTTTGTTGAGGTTCCCTTGATCAGCTCTGCCTCAAAACTCTGCTTCTCCCCGCTGAAGCCTGAGAGTCCCTCTAGGTGGCCCTGTTGGACAGGAGCTAAGCCTTCCCTCTGTCTCTTTCTCTATCCCTCTCTCTCAACCAACCCAGGCCCATCTGTTTTCTAGGAGGGAGCCAAACACCAGTCGCCAGCACCGGGCAGAATGGCTCTTCCCTGCTCTGGGGCGCTCGGTCACCCTACAGAGTCCTGCATCAGCTCTAACACAGAGCCTTTCTCCATAACAAAAAGTCAGGACCGGCTGAAAGCCCCTCCCAGCCCTCCACCCTCCGTCGACGGGGCTTCCTTCAGAGCTCTGCCCCATCCCTGCCCGGTGCTGGCGACTGGTATTTGGCTCCCTCCTAGAAAACAGATGGGCCTGGGTTGGTTGAGAGAGAGGGATAGAGAAAGAGACAGAGGGAAGGCTTAGCTCCTGTCCAACAGGGCCACCTAGAGGGACTCTCAGGCTTCAGCGGGGAGAAGCAGAGTTTTGAGGCAGAGCTGATCAAGGGAACCTCAACAAACAATCCCAGCCATGGAGGCGGTGGTGTCTCTGAAGACCCCATGAGAGCATCAGACAAGGGAGAGGTAACTTTAAATATCACAAGGTAACCCAGAAAGAATGAATCTGCCTTATGAGACGATCAATTAATTGATCGTCCCTCTCTCTTTCCTCCTCCCTCTTCCTGCTTTGAGCCTGGAACAAATCATGGTAGTAAAATGGAGGCAGAAAGCTGGTAACAGTAGGTGAAGGACAAGAAAAGACGCCTCCCACCCCCCTTTACCTGGCTTCCTGGCTGCAGAAGGCCCCACACAGGTGAAGGGAGAAGCTTCAACTTGAAATCTGGTTTTAAGAATTGATTATGGGCTGGGTGCTGTGGCTCACACCTGTAATCCCAGCACTTTGGGAGGCCTAGGCGGGCGGATCACGAGGTCAGGAGATCGAGACCATCCTGGCCAACGTGGTGAAACCCCGTCTCTATTAAAAATATAAAAATTAGCCGGGCATGGTGGCGGGCGCCTGTAGTCCCAGCTACTCGGGAGGCTGAGGCAGGAGAATCGCTTGAACCCGGGAGGTGGAGGTTGCAGTGAGCCGAGATGGCGCCACTGCACTCCAGCCTGGGCGACAGAGCGAGACTTGGTCTCAAAAAAAAAAAAAAAATTTGATTATGATACAAAACTAGATATTCTAACTTCTCAATTGAGACTGTTGGAGACTTTAGAGTGACTACAGGACTTTTTGTTACTTAAGAGTGATAAAAACGAGTTGTAAGATTATGGAGATTTTCATTCTGGGGCAAGGGAAGAACTTTCCCCTATTGAGTGATCTGAAAAGGACAGCAGGAATCAAAAACAAGGTTGCTTTCTCATTTGAATATATTGTTTTCTTCTTCAAATCTAAAAATCTGTTGATTTCATGTTTTCCCTTTTATTTCTCTAACCCACGGAAATGTGATTGCTTCTGGTATCCCTAAGTTTATCAAACATACTACTAAACCAGCGTTTGGGACTTTAAGAACACTGGACACTCCAACTAACCAGGGGCTGAATCCTGCTGACTGCACTCGCTATGTTTTGTTCAGGTGGCACGGTGCCTGGGAAGCAACTACAGGGCTGTTCCTCCAGCAGGTTATGAACTCAAGAAGTAAAATGAGAGGAGAACCCAGGGGGCATCAGGCTGCTGCCTCTTGGTTTTGGTTCAAAAAAAAGAAAAGAAGAACAATGATAAATGTATTACAGTCAGTAACCATTTCTGATTTACACTTAAGGTGGTCTTGCTATGATCTCTTCTCAAAGCACTCTTCCAGCAAACAGCACTACTATTAAAACCTGCTGGTGATACATATTATTTAAGAATAAAATCGACTAGGTGTGGTGGCTCACGCCTGTAATCCCAGCACTTTCGGATGCTGAGGCGGGTGGATCACCTGAGGTCAGGCGTTCAAGACCAGCCTGGCCAAGATGGTGAAACACCTTCTCTACTAAAAATACAAAAATACAAAAATTAGCCAGGCATGGTGATGAGCACCTGTAATCTGTAATCCCAGCTACTCGGGAGGCTGAGGCACAGAATTGCTTGAACCTGGGAGGTGGATATTGCAGTGAGCCGAGATTGCGCCACTATATTCCAGCCTGGGAGACAGAGCAAGAATCTGTCTCAAAAATAGAATAGAATAGAATAGAATAGAATAATCACACACACAAGAAAACAAAGTAAAACTTGTTGGTGAGCAAACCGAATGAAATATGTTAAATCTCTGTCCAATCCTGTCCAAAGTCAGGCAGAGGAGGCCAACTTGAGTTCTCATCACCATCTCCCAGCACCTTCTGTTGTTTGATTAGAATAGATTCCCTCTGTAAGACATTAATGATTTCCAAGGCTGCTTTAAGAAGTTTATTATATGGGAAGTGATTGAGAACTGGCAATAATGAATCTGGTTGTCTCTGCTTCGGAGTTTAAAGACTGTTCTGATGACGATAATTACATTTTTATGAATATCCTACCTAGTGAGTAACAATTTTACTATGTCAGATTTGCACCACACAAAGATGCATCAATTTCATCTGCAATGAAAAATAGAGCCTAATAGCACAGTTATATTTATATGATAGTCAAACATCAAGATGCAACATAAGTGCTTCAACTAAAATAATTCTGATCATTATTTAACCTTGAGATGATTAAGGTGGAAGCTTGTCAGCTTACTTTTTTCATGATTTTTGCTGTTTTGGTTTGATTTTTAAAAATCCATAATTAACATTTATTAACATTTGGATTCTACCCCATCCTCCATGATGTGTGGGCAAGGGAAAAACAGCAACAAAAAAGATCCATAGATATGATTAATGGTCAAAGAGAGAGTATTAGGTAATTATAAGTCATAATTATGTTCTTGGTAATAAAATACCATACTGTTTTTCTCGTTTTCTCTGCTAAGTGTCTTCAACTATAATGCAAATTACGGACAATGTATTTAGGTTAGATGCTATACATACAGAGTAATTTAATACAAAGAAAACTGTTTCATTGTGATTGTGCACCAGAGCTATTCCAAGTGTGGTCTGAGACCAGCAACATCAAGCATTTCTCTAAAACCTGTTGGAAATGCAAATTCTCAGACGTTACCCCAGATCTCTTGAATCAGAATCCCTAGCAGTGGGCATAGGCACTCGGGACTCTGTGTTAACAAGCCTTGCAGGAGGTGCGATGAGGTGTGAGAATCACTGCTCCAGCATCTTGTAACTCATTCTCCCCTCCCTAAAGTGAAACACTGATAAGTGCGGAGGCTGCAATCCCAGCAACGCTTTAGGTGTTCCTTGTTAGCTGGAGGGGGCATGTGTTCCCGGAAAGGGGGCCCAAGCGAACAGGCTGTTTTGGCCAAGTCTCTTGAGTCCAGGTTCCTCTCCAGTGAGTTTTCTCTTCTCTTTAAATCTCCTGAGGTCACAGTGTGCCCCAGGCCATAGTTTCTTCCCATTACCAGTCATAATTGTTTGTTTAACCTCCCTGGTAGGAGGGATGTTTATGATGCTCCTCATCATGTGAGGACTTCCACCACCCTGAATCCTTTTTGGTGCTTCCCCTCTATCACTGAGACTTCATTTCCTTGACATCATCTTGAGCTGCTTAAACATTTTTTTTTTTTCCAGATGGAGTCTTGCTGTGTTGCCCAGGCTGGAGTGCAGTGGCACGATCTCAGCTCACTGCAACCTCTGCCTCCCGGGTTCAAGGAATTCTCCTGCCTCAACCTCCCGAGTAGCTGGGATTACAGGTGCGTGTCACCACACCCAGCTAATTTTTGTATTTTTAGTAGAGACAGAGTTTCACCATGTCGGCCAGGCTGGGCTTGAACTCCTGACCTCGTGATCTGCCCACCTCAGCCTCCCAAAGTGTGCTTAAACATTTTTAACATCCACCATGATACTCTTCTATTTTTCTTTATGGCAGAAGCCACACTATTTACCTTTTGACAGCACAATGGACCAAAATTGTTTACCAGAACTCACCAGAAAGTGGCATGGAGAGGGGCCACACATTGCCAACACGCTGAAAGAAACACAGCAGACACAGTAGAACACCCACTCAGTACAGAGCGCTGATGCTCCCTGGCCAGGACTGCACAGTGCTGTCGCTGTAGGAGTTTTCTTTGGCAAAGAGGATAGGGTAGCATGTAGCATGAGGGAAAAGTGTCATCAGAATTTGGTGACAGATAGATGATAGATAGGTAGATATAGAGATAATTTTTATTGTGGTAAAAACAACATAACTCACCATCCTAAATATTTGTAAGTGTACGGTGAATACTGTTAAGTATATTCACACTGTTGTGAAACAGATCTCCAAACTTTTTAGTCTTGTAAAACTGACACTCTATACCTTTTAAACAACTCCCACTTCCCCCCTACCCTTAGCCCTTGGCAACCACCATTCTACTTTCTGTTTCTATGAATTCAATTACTTTAGATAGCTCATAAAAATGAAATCATCCAGGCAGGTGCAGTGGCTCACACCTGTAATCCTAGCTCTTTGGGAGGCCGAGGCAGGATGATTGCTTGAGCCCAGGAGTTTGAGACCAGCTGGGTAACACAGTGAGATCCCATCTCTGTTATTTAAAAAAAA
>NW_012115422.1:1290906-1320692 GCF_000951035.1 Colobus angolensis palliatus
AAAAAAAAAAAAAAAAAAAAAAAAAAAAAAAAAAAGGAATCGCTTGGTATTTGTCTTTTCTTGAATGGCTTATTTCACTTATCATAATATCCTCAAGGTTTACCTAACAGAAAAATTTTTGAAGGACTGCATATTCGAGACAATAGCATTCTAATGAATCAGCACACATGGGACAGTGTTAAATGAAGTGAATCAGTATGACAAAAAGTGAACACCATCTTGGTGATTTAATTTTCATATTATTTCATATATTTTTATTTTAATTTAGGCAGGCTTGGCTGGGTTTGGTGGCTCATACCTGTAATCCCAGCACTTTGAGAGACCAAGGCGGGTGGATCATTTGAGGTCAGGAGTTTGAGCCCAGCCTGCCCAACACGGTGAAACCTGCTTCACTATGCTAAAAATACAAAAATTAGCCAGGTGTGGTGGCATGTACCTGTAAGCTCAGCTACTCGGGAGGATGAAGCAGGAGAATTGCTTGAACCTGGGAGGCAGAGGTTGCAGTGAACCCAGATTGCATCACTGCACTCCAGCCTGGGCGACAGAGAGAGACTTTGTCTCAAAAATAAATAAATAAATAAAATAAAATAAATGGATGCGGGCTCTGTCGTCTATGGAGATGGAGTCATCCACATTATTTCATATATCCTGTATATTTTAATACTTTTTTTGTTTGTTTCATGTTTTAGTCCAGGTTCCAGGTTTATGAATACATTGTTTTAGAGGCCCAGTGCAAGGGCAAAATCTTTAGAGTGGTGCTTCTGAAATCTGAATGTGAATCAGAATGACCTTGAAATTTGTTAAAAATACAAATTCCCTGGGTTCCAGGAGATTCTTATTTTGGGGTCTGAGGTGGAGCCCAGGAATCTGCATTTAACAAGCACTTCAGGTGATTCTTTCCTTCTGAGAGACACTGCAAGACTAAATCAGGGGGTAGAGCAGTGCCTGTGAGGGTGAAGCAGTGAGGCTCAACCCCTTTCACAGGTGTTGTGGCTTCTTTGGATCCTCCTGATGCGTTGTATCTGGACTTTGAATAACAATTAAGGTACTCTGCCTAGTTCTAGAGTTCCTCGCGTCCTTGCCTCAGCCCCGCCCAAAGACCATAGGCTTCCTGAGATACAGGCATTTTGCAGTACTGACCTGCATATCCTCAGCAGGGCTTACTTCACGCTATCTCTGTTGTGAGAAGATGCACAATAATATTTGTCAAATGAATGAAGACAGTAAGGACAGAAATGCAGCGAAAAGAATGTGACTGAAAGAGTCAGAGGAGTTTAGTCTTGGCCTGTAAGCCTAACCGCTGTGAGGCCTTAAGTTACTTCCTCTCTCACGCCTTAGCCCTGCACCTGTGACATGGGGATCAGTTTCTTCCTCCTTCCTCCTAGGGCTGCTGTGGGGTACAAATGACATAAAGTATGTAAAAATGCCTGAAAACTGTGGAGCCACTCTTTTCAGTTGTGTTGAATATGACTGCTTTTTGTTCTATGGAGTGTTAGGTAGTATGAGGAGGCAAAGAACACAAGGTTTACTTCTGGCTATTACCGAAAAGCAAATCCTATTATTTGGTATTTAAAAGAGCCACATGGATTTTCCAACTCCAAGGACAGTGAAAAAGAAATTTAATACTATAAATTTATGATAGGAACAGTAGAAATATAAATAATGAACAGTACAAAGGAAGTGAGATTCACAGGAAAGCAAATTAACTAGGCACACTGCAGTTTGATTCTGACATGGGGATTTCCCGTAACCTGTAACTGCTTAATGAAATGACATCTGAACTTTATTGGCTTCTCTGAGATCACCTTAAAAGGTAGCAGGTATCTGATAAGATGAGCTGAAAAGCAAATTTATATAATATCCTTTTTAAAACTTCAAGGCAGGGATTATAACCACCCCCTAAACTGCAAAGAACCAAAAGAAGTTGGATCACATCCAAGAAGCAATGTGCCCCAGGTGGTAAATGCAGAGCCAGTCCACAGTCCAATGAGGGAAAGTGAGAACAATGGAGGAGCTTTCCAGGAAGCTATGTTTATTCAGTTGAGCCAACTATCTCATTCTCAAATGAGGTCTTCCATTGTCTTGGCTCATTAAAAGTCCTTACTGATAGGAAATAGCGGTATTTTTTTAGACTGACAAATGAAAAGTTAACAATGATATTACTCCCTATTCAAATTTGATCAGGCAGCTTTGAGTTTGAATTCTCATCCACTTAAGGCAAGTGGCTTGAGGCAAATTTCTAATCCACTCAGGCTTTGATTTCTCCACCTGTAACGATACAAAGATTGGCAATAATATTTGTAAAGAGCCTAGATCGAATTGTAGTATTGGTGGTGGTTATATGAAAAAGAAAGACAATATTTGTGTTGCTATTTAGATACATAAATTAAGCATAGTGTCTTCTTTTTAAAATTTTTTTATTGTTTTAAGACATGGGGTCTGTGGCACTCAGGCTGGAGTGCAGTGGAAGGATCATAGCTCATTGCAACCTTAAACTCCTGGGCTCAAGTGATCCTCCTGCCCCAGCCTCCTGAGTAGTTAGGAGTATAGGCATATGCCACCATGCCCGGCGAATTTTTAAAATTTATTTGAGACAGGGTCTTGCTATGTTGTCCAGGCTGGTCTTGAATTCCTGGACTCAAGCAATCCTCCCACCTCAGCCTCCCAAAGTCTTGGGAATATGGGTGTGAGCCACTGTGCCTGACCACGGTAGCGTGTCTTGATGGTATAAAATTACTGTTCATTACTGTGTTAGATGTTTTTTCATTTTCCCATGGTGGCCTCCTTTGGGACTGTCCACGCTTTTGCTCCAAGAGTAAATCTCGAAGGAGCAAGCATGAGTGGGAATTTTCCTTGCATGCTCACAGCCAACCAAACAGCCCTATGTCTGTGATGAGATGCATTCCAGAACCAGTTGTAGGATAGGGTTGGGTTGTACCTACTGGCTGAAGTTTTTGTTAGATCTAGAATTTAAACTCACACTTGGTTCTGGGACTAGTATTTAAAAACTTCCTATTATATCATATGTCTTTATATTCCTAGTGCTTAATAAATTATAGTTCCTCAACTTTTGTTGATGATTTGAATAAGTAAATGTACAAATAAATATCAGGGAGTACAACAGCTCCATTAAATCATGTGGGTTTTTCCAATTATTTGCTGCTCTTTGTTTCTGGAACTGATCTGAGATAGATAGCATTTTGATGGGTGAACTTTAACTTGCCAAGGCAGACAGAAAACAGGAAAACGGTGGGAGTCCTTATGACTAAAACGTATTTGAGTCCATGATGGATATTCCAGGTATTCTGGCATGCATCTTCCTGGCCAAAACTTAAGCTGAATTTGAGCTCAACGTCTAATAACAGCTAGACTTGTTTTCCGGGGACCTCAAAGGTCAAACGTATTTTCTTAGATAGGTCACGTTCTGGGGCTTTTGACTCTAATGCAATGTGGGCAATGCAATGACCACGTTATTTTAGAGACATTGACAGGTCACTCAGGGAGTATGAAGGAGGCAAACACTTTGGTTCTCTTATATCTGTCACTCACGGGAAGCTGGTGACTTAAAGTTTTTAAGACATTCACTTTGGTTGAGTTTTCCACCAGAAGTTGAGCAAGGCAGAATTGCAAGGGCAGGTCCAGGTTTTGTGAGGTCTGAAGCTTTAGACAATATAAGATGTCCTATTTAAGAAAAATAATATAAAATCACAAATAAAAAACTAGATATGAAAATGAGAATTTAACTTGAAGCCCCAGCCAGGCACAGTCTCTCACACCTGTAATCCTTGCACTTTAGGAGGCTGAGGTGGGAGACTCGCTTGAGGCCAGGAATTTGAGACTAGCCTGGGCAGTATGGCGAGACCACCCCTCTTTACAAAAAAAAAAAAAAAATTAAAAAATTAGCCAGGCATGGTTGCGCACCTGTAGTCAGTCTCAGTGACTCAGGAGGCTGAGGCAGGAGGATTGCTTGAACTCAGGAATCTGAGGCTGCAGTGAGCTATGATCATGCCACTGCACTCCAGCCTGGGTGACAGAATGAGACCCTTTAAAATAAAAATAATAATAAACAGAAGCCCCCCCCCTTGCAAGTGGGGGATCCCAAAGCTCGAGCTTAATTAGCTTCTTATAAATGCACCTATGTAATAATGGAAGCAACATTTTAAGACAAAGGTATTTGTGCTATAATGTTGATGAGTGGGACATTTCTAAACATTTACCAGTAAGAGAAACACGTACATGCTAAATGTAACTCCAGACATAGACATTAAATACCACGTTTTCAGGCTGGAGGGAAGTGAGGCTGGGGGAAGACAAGGGAGAAGGGAACTGGTGACTATTAGGTACCCAGGGAGCCTTCAAAAATCCTCCCAAATGCTGTTTTTTTCAAGGTTCCTGTAGGTTTAACAATTTTTTTTATTTATTTTATTTTTTTTTATTATACTTTAAGTTCTAGGGTACATGTGCATAGCGTGCAGGTTTGTTACATATGTATACTTGTGCCATGTTAGTGTGCTGCACCCATCAACTCGTCAGCACCCATCAATTCATCATTTATATCAGGTATAACTCCCAATGCAATCCCTCCCCCCGGTTTAACAATTTTTTAAAAACTAGTGGAATTTACCGTGACATTGAGATTAGAAAAAAAGAAAGCAAATAAATTACTTAAGGGGGCAAGAACTATTTTAATGTGTCTTCTCCACTAGTATGCAAGCCCTCTGTGGCTTGGGTGACTGAAGTTGCCCCCATGCCTGTTTGGAATGGGTGCTGGCCTCCTTAATTGCCACTCAGAGATCGCTTGACCACTACAGTCATGGTGGAGATACCAGTTATTAATAGGTCATTTATGGTGAAGCTGGTAAACAGTAAGGGCTCAATAAAAACTTACTAAATGGATGAATCAAATAAATACTTCCACTTGGAACAAATGAGGCCAGACTTAAAGTGGTTTTTATTCCTAAAGATTCTGTAACTGAATTTTGTCAAAACTTCTTTGACTGTGTTTGAGAATTCCATCATGAATACGGTCGAGGTTTGTGGCAAAATGATTAAGAAATGAAATGGAGTTAATTTTCATTGAGTGCCTAACATGTGCCAAGTATCTTGCTTGAGTTGTGCATATTTACTTATTTATTTTAAAATTTATTTATTTTTTTCAATAAACCACCTACAAAGCTTCTGGATGTGTATTATTTAAGCATTGTAACCATTTTGCAATCAGGGAAGCTAGAACTCAGACTTAAATAACTTGTCTATGGCCTCACAGGGAGCAAGTGGCAGAGCCAGAATCCAAATGCAGGTCTGTGGGTGCACGGCTTTTGCTGTCACGCTGTAACCTCTCATTTGGCCTTTTCTTTCCAGCCAATGCGAAAGACACATGAAACAGTGACAGAGAGAGGCAGGAAGGACTATGAAGATGGGACAGTACAGTGAGAAGTCACATTGTCCGTCATCAGTACATCATTTAGGGCCTTAAATTGCCCATCTGTGAGCCCAGACGGTTAGACTGGATGACCTCTGAGTGGGGTGACCACATGGCCCAATTTTCCAAGGCAACCCAGACTTATACCTGTTTTGCCACTGCAACTATTAGCACCCCTTCCACTCTCAAACATGTTCCATTGTGGATCATAAATTCTAAGGTCGCCCTATCTGTGAGGTTCTTTCTGGCCCTTACTTTCTGTTATTTCATACTGAACCCAATAATATTTCTTTGATGACTGAAGCACGGTAAAATTTCATTTTCCAGGCCTGGAGGTACAGGGAGGACAGTAGGTGAGGTGGCCCTTACTTATGTAGAGGTTGCTTTGCATTTCTGATATGGATATTTTTTCAATCTAGGAGCTAGTGTTCCTTTCCTTTCAAAGTACACTAGTACATCCCCTTCTAGTGGATTTGGCTCCAGTTAATTTGGGATCATTATATAAATATTTGTTTCCTACTTCACACTAATAGTGGCTACTCCTTATTGAGTGCTTACACTAAGGCTAAATGCTGAGTGCATTATCTCATTTAATGCATATATTAATGCTATAAGATAGTTCCTCACCTTATAGATAAGGAAACAGGTTTAGTGAAGTGACTTGCAAGTAAGAGCCAGGTCTTAAGCTCTTAGCCGTTCTTCTATATTGAGATCTGTATATACACATACAGCAGATAATTAAGAAAGTTATCAGGCTCCTAAATTCCCATTGGCCTTTCCTGTATTTATCAGTATCCATGCCAGTCTTTGTCATTTCATCATCCATTGCTTCAGCCATCCATCTTTACCTCCTCGTAGAAACATCTGCCTCAAGTAAACAGATTTTGACTAAGATGCAAATTCTCAGAAAAAACGAAGACTGGATTAGCAAGTAGGTGCAATGAATACTTACTTATACAAACCTTTTTTTGTCTTTCTTTTCCACAGTTTAAAACAGAAAACAGACACTTGTTTTTTGTTTATATTTACATAAACAATACTTAAAAGAAAAACCACCAGTTGACACCGTATCATTCTGCTTTTCTTTATTGTCTGGCTAACTTACAAAGATGCAGATGTCTAGGGGAGTCTCTACCCTACCATTTACACTATCCTGATGACACAGATACCAAAATTGTCTGTTTACATAGTGCATGGTATGAAAAAAATGTTTTTCTTCCTCTACGGTCCCTGACTATAAGGAGGAAAAAATTAATTTCACGCCAACATTTTTTGGGAACTTTAACAATCATCCCATTTCTGCTACTAAAATAACAAAACTGGTATTACAATTTAAAATATAAAGACCTAACAGTTTTTACAAATATGCAAATAATCTGCTACTTAGACATAAAAAAAAGTTGACTTCTTTTAAATCACAAAGTAAGGCACCATTGGATTAAACATTTCTCCTGGCTTTTACTAAATAATATGCATAGTGAAATAAATACTGAACACTAAGTTTTAATACTGTAATACGTTTCAATATAAAATAAGAGGTGAATGTTAAAATACTGTATTACATGTTGAATACATTTATCTGAAAATTTTATGAAAAAAACACACATGTAAGCTCTGATTTCAGGGAAGAAAATATTCATTTTTGTAATTTTTCATAGTTTAAGATTTTACCACAGAACTTATTCAAAGTTTTAGATGCAATTAGGTTGCAAACTTTCAAAGAAAGGGTGTAGGTGTATTAATGAAACATTCACTTAAAACACTACATTCTAAAAGATCTCTATTCTGGATGAATGGCAACTTTGAGCTATGACCCTGTTTCAAATTTAGAATGATACCTGCCAAGTTCAGATATGCAAAGGAATTGTCCAATTTTTACTACCCTTTATAAAATTCAGACCCACTTTCTTTGAGTCAGACTTTTCTCTGTCACATTTTCTAGGAAGTGCAAACTCCATCTTTTGTGAAATGGGTCATTAGGCTTTATCACAGGGATGCTTTTCACTGTTGAAATCAGATCAAAGAATCCCAAATAAATGATGCTGCTAAATTACCAAACTGCTAGAGATTAACAAATTTTTTTAAAAAACCAACACTTTGCCAAGCTTGTTACACCTTATTATTTCTTGATTCTCTTTGAGTAAAAAGCCCAAATGACAGTATAGAAGACAGACGAATGGTCAATGAGAGAGGAAACACAGTTTCTCTAATGTACTACATCAGGACTTTGGCAAAGAAGTTATAAAAATATAATATATTCAAATCAGTAACTTCATAATTTATTAGACATCCCATTTATTAGAACTCTAAGTTCTTTTGCTTTTATATAAATGAAACATTTATTCTATAAATAGAAATGTATTTTTCAGAATTTTCTTTGGGTTGGTTTCTTGTTAGCATCTCCCAGTAATACATGAATAACATACTGAAACCATGATACAATGTTTAGGTAGATATACATATACATATGTGGTCATGTGTTTTTAAAAAACAAGTAATGGTCATTTTAAACAAAACCATATAAAATATCTAAGTGGAAATATTTTTTTCCCAACTCTATAGCTAGATTTAAAAGTCCCACTAAAATTTTGTAAACAAAATCATGTAAGAAAAGGCAAGGCTGGCTCTTCCCTATGGTCCTTTAGTGGAGCTGTATTTGCATAGATCCTAGACAAATGATGCAAAACAAATTCCCTCCAATTTCCACTAGCAATCTCCCTAATTCGCTCAACCCTTACATAGGAATCAGATTTAGATTTTTAGAGTTTTACCCACCAACTCAAATCTGTTCCCTTCTTCTTCCATGTTTCTGATTTGACACCTTTCCCTGACTTTCTTCCCCTCCTACCAAGCCTTCCTAGTCTCTCCCAGCCTCAGGAGCTTGCTCAGCCAGAGAGGAACAAAGGCTGCTTCCATTTCACAAGGCAGAAGTCCAACTGACAAGTGACTGCGTGAGCCAGCTGGTTCTGAGCCCGGAAGTCCCAACAGGCTTTCTGTTTCTTTCCAGTGGCTTTATTCCACATGACTTTAGTAAACCGTACTCAATTAATTTCTGACCTTGGTACTTTGACGCAACACTTGTATACAGATATTAAGGGAAAAGGGAAGATAAGGGAGCAAAATCGAAGGTCAAACTGTGTGTCAAACAAGGTACTGGGTCCTAATTTTATTTTTAGTTGCCTCTTGAATCGCTCAAGCCCATCTTGCCTTTTTTGTTTTTTAAACGAGGTTTCTGCACTAGCTTCCATCTTCCAGACTTGTGCTGTCTAATCCAGTAGCCACCAGCCACATGTGGCCACGGAGCCCTTAAAAATGTGACTAGTCCAAATGGAGATGTGCTACCAGTAAGTGTAAAATACACTGGATTTTGAAGATTCGGTACCAAAAAATAATATAAAATATCTCATTAAAAGTTTATGTTGATTACAGGTTGAAATACTTTGGATGCATATTAACTTCACTTGTTGAAAATATACTAGAAATGTTAAAGTTGTATATGGGGCTCACATTATATTTCTATTGGATAGCTCTGTCCTGGAGCTGAGCTCGGACTGCCAAAGATTGGATATCCTGTGACTGCAAAAGTTTCCTGTGAGCCCTTACTCAGCAGCTTGCTTAGGTGGTCTGTGGTTCATGGAAACAGACAGGAGGCCAAGCATGCAAAAAAGGAATGGGAGAAAACAGCTCTCAGGGACTTTAATAATTACAGTCTGTGGCAAATAAGCAGTGAATGTTTGGATTTGGTTGGTGGAAAGCTGGGATGCAATTCATCTCTGCCTATTACCACAAAAGCCTATCGACCCCGGATGCAGCTGAAGCAAGCAATAGCCTGGAGAATAAACAATATGAAAAGCTAGGTGCATTTCTTACCGATTCCCACGCACACACGCATATTCCCACTCACCCTCCCATCTTTCCTCCTGCCCATACATGGGGCATAAGGGAAGAAGCAGGGAGAAGGGTGTGCAGTTCTTAGCAACAGAAGCAGCTCTTGAGCTTGGGTAGAGAAGAGCAGGCAAAGATCACCTCGGGATGGGAGGGAGTGGTGGGGCACCCCTTTCTCTTCGGTTGGATCCACCTTGGTGAAAAAACAGACAAAATATAATTTTGGTTAGAAAGCTGATGTTCTCATTGTGGAAACTCAGGGATGGTTGCACGGGTACCCACTACCTCATCCCCATGACCAGGGCTGTCAGCTAACTGGCATATGTTGTGGATGAGAAGTGAGAGGTGAAAAGAAGCAAGTAATGTTCTGAATAAACATCATGGTGGATGATCCATCACTGGCTCCCAAGTACTTGTACAAAGTAAAAAAAACATCATTTTCTTCTTATCACAGTGTGTGTTTATTATAGATTTAGAAAATATGGATGAGTAAAAACAAAGAACTCACCCATTCCTCCAGCACCCAGAGATAACCAATTACATGTATATTTTTTATTTAGGAACAGTTCCTCGTTTTCTTCCAGAAATAAGATCATGTAATCAGTTTGAACATCTTTCAAAGGCATTACTCTTTGCAAAGATTATTAATGACAGACTGTATTTCAAAATATGAGTACACTACAGTCTACCTAGTCAATTCCCTTGTTTTGGGCATTTAGGTGTCTTTTAATTAAAAATGAGAAAGCTTTTCTGACAGTAGCCATCCTAATGGGTGTGAAGTTGTATCTCACTATAGTTTTATTTGCAGCTCCCTAAAAATCAGTGATGTTGAGCATCTTTTCAAGTGCTCTATCAATGTGTTCTTTTAAAAGTTATTCATGGCCCTGTTGCGGTGGCTCACACCTGTATCCCCAGCACTTTAGGAGGCTGAGGAGGAGGATGGTTTGAGCTCAGGAGTTCGAGACCAGCCTGGGCAACATAGCAAAACTCTGTCTCCAAAAAATTAGCCAGGCAGGTTGGTGCGTGCCTGTCCCATAGTCCCAGCTACCCAGGAGGCTGTGGTGGGAGGATCACCTGAACCTGGGAGGTCGAGGCTGCAATGAGCCAAGATTGTGCCTCTGCACTCCAGCCTGGGTGACAGAGTGAGACCCTGTCTCAAAAACAAAACAAAACCAAAAACCAAGCTATTCATGGGCTATCAGTCCACTGTAACTAGGCTTAAAACCCATTCACATAAGAAAAATTCATTTACTACACAAACATTTGTTGAGAATTTAACAGGTATTCGGCATGAGGTCAGGTGCTCTGATGCTGTGAACAGGTCTACCCGGTGTATGTGTCAATCAGGTAGGTCTGCTCTAACCACTACTCTTGAGACTCAGTGGGCTGGAACTAGCAAATTCCTCAGTAGGGATCTTGATAGGGACCCTTCTGGTCCACTTAGGGATTTCTGAGAAAGAACCAAATTTCTGAGCAAGGAAAGGAGTTAGGAGAAAACACTGAAAGAGGCGCCTCTTCCTCTCACCATCCCCACCAAATATTTTCTTGGGCAGGCATCTGAGAAAAGACTCATCTGGATGTAAACCAGACACCTATCATGGAGCCCTGACCATCAACTGACCCGCCACAAGTGGTTAGTAGAATGAGGGCTGGCCTAGTCCAAAGCTGTAATTAGAGTACACTCCAAGTGCATTCGGTACTGCTCAGGGCTGTCTGGGTGTGCTCTCAGGCTGTGGGCTGGGAGGCTGAGGCCGCTGCAGAGCAGAGGAAAACTTGGTACTCGACAGTGCCTTATTTATTTTTGTTAGATGATACATTATCATTATAAAATATTAAACATGCCTAATGCTGGAAATATTTAAGGCAAATGTACAAAAAAATTTTGGTAGACAGCGGAAATTAATTCACCAATTTAAAAACTACTTTTAGGCTAGATGTGGTAGCTCATGCCTATAATGCAGTGCTTTGGGAGGTTAAGGCAGGGGACTACTTGAGGCCAGAAGCTCAAGACCAGCCTGGGCGACACAGGGATATCCTGTCTCTATAAGAACATTTTTAAAAAGAAATACTTGAAAATGCCCTTTATGTTTCAGGCTCTGTGCCCCTCAAGGAAGATGCAACAGTGAGCAGGACACAGTTCTAGTCCTTACATTGCCTACTTGAGTCTTAAAGAAGGATGGGAGAAGAAATATGCTTAGCTATTACATTAAAAATCTAGAGGGTACAGGGAAGATGGCCTGTTACCAATTTAAAAACACAAATAATATTTAGAATAAGAGGAAAATAATAAGTCAGAAAAAATGTTTAGAGTCTATATGAACAACTCCTTAAAGTCAATTCGTTTATTGGTGCCCAAGAAGGAAGAAGGGTTGTACTCTTATCAAACAGAAGCCCTTCTTCTGGTGAACACATACACACACACACACACACACACACACAGAACATTCAAAGATACCTGTCCCATGTGAAAACTTACTTTTCACTAAAAATTTTTCTTTTTTTTTGAGATGGAGTTTTGCTCTTCTTGCCCAGGCTGGAGTGCAATGGTGTGACTTCTGCTCACCGCAACCTCCACCTCCTGAGTTCAAGGAATTCTCCTGCCTCAGCCTCCTGAGTAGCTGGGATTACAGGCATGCGCCGCCATGCCCAGCTAATTTTGTATTTTTAGTAGAGACAGGTTTTCTCCATGTTGGTCAGGCTGGTCTTGAACTCCCGACCTCAAGTGATCTGCCCACCTCGGCCTCCCAAAGTGCTGGGATTACAGGCGTGAGCCACAATCATCAACTCTTGTATAATAATTTTATTACAGCTATACCTCTTCATTAGGTATTGTCTATGAATGCAGTCTTCCACATAAACAAATTTTTCCAGGAATTAAAGTTTTCCTTTTAAGCAGTAGTATTCTGTTTTCTTCTAGCATTTGTCCATGGAAAATTTCCTATATTTTCTAACTCTTTAAATTTTTCTACAGCGGCACAAAGCACAGGTTAACTCAATTAATTTAATCCCATTTAACCCAATAGAAATTTAACCCAACAGAAACATCTGGTGTTGTCCTGCGCTGTAACACACAGCACAGCCATGTTCCTGCCTCCTCCTCTGACCTGGGACTGCCATCTGTCACTTCTCTCCCATGTCAGTGATTTTGCTTCTCACTAGTCTTAACTTTAGCTGTTACTAATCTCCTATAAGGTTTGGAACCAACCAACCAACCAAAAATTACTTTAAACTGTGTTAGAAAAGAATCAGTAGGCTCTGAGTAGGTGTAAGATGCTCTGCTAGGGAGTGAGGCCATGGCTAGTGGTGTTGTGACGTATTTGACTTATTAGGTTATGTTTTCTCTATTTCTGGTCTGGTTTGGGAATTTGGCTCTGAGGCTAAGGCTGCCACGAACCTCAGCCTCATGGGTGACATATGCATATTTCATGCTAATTCTTTCTTCATTGTATATATTTATTGTTGCTGTTTTTTTTGTTTTTTTTTGTTTTTTTTTTTGAGACGAAGTCTTGCTCTGTCGCCCAGGCTGGAGTGCAATGGTGCGATCTCAGCTCACTGCAACCTCTACCTCCCGGGTTCAAGTGATTCTCCTGCCTCAGCTCCTGAGTAGCTGGGATTACAGGCGCATGCCACCATGCCCGGCTAATTTTTGTATTTTAGTAGAGATGGGGTTTCGCCATGTTGGTCAGGCTGGTGTCGAACTCCTGACCTCATGATCTGCCCACCTCAGCCTCCCAAAGTACTGGTATTACAGGAGTCAGCCACCGTGCCTGGCTATTGTGTTTTTTTAAAAGTAAATTTAAGAGGCTTTCCAGCAAAACCCTGGAAAGCCTGCTAGACAAATTCTGAAAGAGCTGTAACACTTCCTATACGTTTAGTGTTATAAAATTCCAGTTTGTCTATTTTCCCTTCTTGTTGACACCCTTTTTCAATGGAAGAAAAGCAATTTACTTCTTTATGGTAGCATTACTTACATTACCAGAACAACAGAATAATTTAAATGTCCATGGTAATGGTAAATTACTATATGCTGAAATAAAAACCATGTGATAACATGGGCACTATTTACTAAGCAATGTTATGTAAACCCCGCCAAAAAACTATACACTGTCATTATAACTACATAAAAAAATCAGAATTATATGGATAAAAAATTGGATGAGAATCTGGTAAAATGAAAATATTATGTAGCGAGCTTATGGATATATTTACATTTTCATGTAATGCTCTGTAAAGCTATGATTATCATACGTTTGAAAGATCGAGGCAGTTACAGGGAGTTTTTGTTATAATTAATCAGACATTATGCCAATTTCAAACTAGAAGGAATAGAAGATTGCTCTACTTGTGCTGTCTCAGGAAGATGAAAATGGAGGACGATTGTCCAAAGAAGCAAAATAATAAAATTTAACACTAGCAAACCACGGTATTTTGAGTTTGTAATAACACATTAAAATAACTGTTTCTCATATGCTTCTGGGCATCTGCAATTTCCTCACTGCCTGTGGAAGGGGAATTTACTAGAATGTAGATGGCTCCAAAAGGTTCTCTACCCCACTTCAGGTAAGAGGCCTGGACTTTCTATACAGCCCAAGTGTCACTCAGGCTATTCAAGCATGAATCTTCAAAAACCTTGGCAGAAATACTCACTCCGGCTTTCGTTTCTTGCCAATTTGCTGGGATAACTTTTGGTCGTTTGTACATATGGCTCTGGAGGTGGCAAATCGGAAATTGGATGGAAGTAGAATCTGCTTTCCCACTCATCTGGGAAGAGAAACAAGCAGTATCTTCAGTGACAGACAATCTGCTATGAAGACTTATGTAACAAAAGGCACAGAATGAAACAGAGAGAGAACCACAGACATCAGTGCTAGTTTTTATGCCTAGAAGTTTACAGAAAAGCTGGAAGTGCTGCAAAGGTCATGAATTAGTACACTGACATATATACAGACTTGCAAATCAAAGCAAAGTGGTTTTAATGAGAGTGATTAGGATCCAGCCAGTCCCTCTTAGGAGCTGGGGGCTAAGGTATAGGACACCTTTTTCCCCATTGACAACAATGGCAGAGATAGGCAGTTCCACATCCGCAGGCCATCGGGCTCTTACCTATAGTGAACTGTTTAGAAATGTACATAAGAAGAAGCTATTAAAAGATTCTTTTCAGAATCCTGGAATCTCTGGAAAGTTAACTAAAATGAGACCCAAACAAAGAACAGATCAGGGAAAAATGATCCTCCTTTTTGGGAAGTGGGGAAGGGGGATTACTAATTTTAATTTGAAATCATTTTGGGCCTTAGAATGGTTAGTTAGATCGGTGCAATGGAGTGTGATAATGATGGAACAAGACATTAAACGCAAACAAGCAAACCACATATACAAACAGATTTACCATTTAGTTGCTGCCCTATAGCCCAGGGAGTCGGGATCACACCTCACCTTCACATGGAGAGTCTTGGAAGCCATTTCTAATAGATGTTGATGGTGGAGGTGGGGGAGGTGCCCCAGCACTGGGCCTGTCAGGAGGAAGGGGAGGCCTGGGTCCACTCCTTGGACTGTCTACTCCACTCCTGGACGGCAACTGAGGGGTGGCAGGCAGGGCCCGAGACGTGCTGCCGTTTCTGCTTACTGGAGGAGGTGGTGGGAGGGGGCCTGGAGCAAAAAAAGACACTTAGTGCAGAACCTTATATCCATATTCCATCACCGTGGTCACCATTAGTGTACAGCTGATGGGGACCTGCTGGACACATGCCCTTTAATTAGGGTGGAGATTTTCTAGGGTATTTGGCTGAGAAATGAGTAAACACACAGAAACACAAAAAATGCATGTGTACACATGTATATGCAAAACAAGTGCATACTGATAGCTAAATGGGTGTTTTGGCTTTGAATTAGTACTGAGATTGGAGATGGCTGAGTGAAATTGAAAACAGGTGAAAATCTGTTTATACTGACAACCATATAATTTAAAAAAATTTTACAATCCTTTAAAGAGCTATTGAACTAATTACTGTGACATGATGAAATAATTTTTTTAAAAAGAATAAGATAGTTATGAAATTATTTTAGGTCTTGAGAAGAATGAAGGTCTTTCAATGCAGTTTTGTTGTTAATTACAGAAGCACGTTTCTGTGATGCATATGATCTGTTTCCAGGCAGAAGTGGCATCAGGAAACCAAATACCAGTCATCTTGAGAGCAGCAGGCGTTTCTTCTTGGTTCTTCCTCTTTGGGGAGGCAGATGAATACAGGGAGTGACAAACAGCTAATCAACATCCATGGCTATAAATGCTAATGTGAATCTTGACCTTGAGCAAGCTGGTACCCTATGGAACTTGGTTTCCTAGTTGTAAAAGAGTGCCACAGCACTGCTGCCAGGAAAAACCAGTGAAAATGCAAATAAAAAATACTATGTAAGTACTTGAAACCATTTTTTAAAAATGCAGCAGTATGGTATAACTATAAGTTTTTAAGTTTCTAAAGAAAAATTCAAAGTAAATTATTTTTGATAATACAAAAGAAAACCATCTTGCTTTTCCTATCCTCCAAATGCAGGGGCTATTTGAGTAGTAAGTAAACTAAAAAAACAAAACTAAAAACTTGAGCATTTTCCAATGTAAATCAAAATGGCCTTAGTAATTATTCCTGACCTTCAGCAGTGGGTTCCACTTGTAAGAGGCTGACATTTTATGTGAATACAGTATCTGACGGTGCTATAAATAAATATCTTATTAGCTATAGATTCAGAATCCAATTAGGAACCTTAAACTGAACAACCTGCCCACTGCAGATATCCCTGACAGAAAGTCTTGGCTCCAACATTTTATGGCGGTGGGAGGCACTATCCAGCCCTGATTGGTCTCTCAAGGAGTCTTCAGTGCCTCACCTGGGAGTGGTTATTTATTACTCTATCTGCTTGTCATTGCTGGAGTCCCAGGCAGCAAGAGTTGATTTATTGAGGAAAAGTGTCTCATTTGCTGTGGGTTTAACTTCATTGGTGATACCACCATACAACTGTCACTACATGCAAACTCGACTTCCAATATTATGGGGTCCTGACTATGTAACTTCATCTCTTTTTCTTTTTAAAGTAAATGGTCCTGTTCATGTTCCTAACTCTCCAACCTCATGGCTCCCTGCTCCAAATCCTGACAGGCACAATATAAAAGAAAACAGATTTCTATTTCCCACTGGTGGAATAACAGAAATGATCATTTATTGAATATAACTACATGCCAGGAAATAAGATAACCACTATCCATGCTTGTCTTGTTTAATTCTTACAACAACTCTGAGAGGGTACAGGGACAGGAGACAAGGCCTCAGAGGTTTTGGAAGCTTAAAAAGCTCATCAGAAGACTGAGCGGAGGAGCCAGGATCTGACTTCAAATCTGTCAGATTCCAAGGCCCACTGCCATAACACTGAAGCCAAATGACTCAGAATACACAGGGCCTTTGATGAACTCTCATATGCTCCCTGTGGGAATGTAAATTGGTAGGAAATTTCTGGAAGGCAATTTGCCAGTACCTATGAAATCCATAGTTTACTATGCACACTCACTGACCCAGATATTCCACTTATAGGAATTCATCCAAAGGAAATACAGAGATGTGTACACATATTTTGCTACAAAAATGTATCACTGCATTATCTGCAACAGGAAAAATCTAGAGATGGCCCATATGACCAAGTGAGGGGATTGGTTAAATAAATCAAGGTACATCTGTAGGATTTAATATTAGATAGCTGTTAAAAGTCAGGCTGTAGAAGAATAATCGTATCAGCAAACATTAATGAGATACTAATAAATAAAAAGCAAATTAGCAAACAATATATGTAGTGTGATACCAAGTTTGTAAAAACATATATGCATTTTAAAAAGACTGAAAGGACACAATAAAAAAATGTTATCAATGATTATTTCTGGATGGTGTTGGTAAAAGGATTACAGATAATTTTAATTTTCTTTATATTTTTCAGTATTTCGGTAATAAACAAGTATGACTTATGTAATCAAAAGAAACAATAAATGTTGTATGTCAATGCCTGTCATATTTGGGGGAAGATTTAATCTGCTGACTCATCCATTTGTTAGGGCCACGGCACAATGGTTTCAAGGTGTGGTTCTCACATTCTGCTGCACACTATAATCACCAGGGAGCTTTTAAATATCCTGATTCCCAGTCTGCACCCCAGACCAATTATACCAGAGACTCTGGGAAGGGACACAGGCATTCGTGGTTTTTAAAGCTCCGTAGATGATTCCAGTACGTGAGCAAGTTTAAAGAACAGTGATTATGAGGTTCCTGAGGTCACAGGGTCAAAGGTCTCTTATCTCTGCGTAAAGGAAAAAAATGCCCAATTTCCAGACATAAGGTCTGTACAATGAGATTAAATTTGAAAGGTGGGTGGTTCTACCGAGTTCATCCATAACCACTGTAAAACGCATCAAGTGAGTGTACTCTACTAAAAAGGCCTATTAGAATTCGGAGAGGGCAAATGCTAGGCAATCCTTGTGTTTTCTTTCATACTCTGAAAGTTTGTCCCTCAGATGAAGGTTTCTCAACCGTGGATGGGGGCATTGGAAAGGTCTCAGATGGGCTTCAGCAGGCTCTTCAAGCCATGTGACAGTATGCAGATTTTGAGTTTATGCCTGAGTATTTTTGTAAAGATAGTCTATACCATTATTTGATTCTCCAAGAGATTTATGTACCAGAGATGTTAACAAAGAGCAAAATGGACTTTTTAAACATTTGTCTTTAATGAATAGGGAAATGGCCTCAAAGCCTGGCTAATGAAGAGAGAAGTACAGGAGAAGTTCATTAGCTCTTGAAGAACTTCTCCTCTCGTTGGAATAATGGAGTCTTCCTGCAGGAGGTGGGGACTTATTTTCCCAAGTAAGACCACTGAAATTCTCTCTAGGGAGGCAGGGTAGTGGACTGGCAAGTACACTTCAGAGATGGAAGATGAAAGTTCTTGCCTCTTCTTTATTAACTAGCTCGTGACCATCTAATTTTATTGGCTACTCAGTGTCCTCATCGCTAAAACAAACAGAAATATTGGTCCCACTTTCCTCAGGGATTTACCGAGGTCACGATCACACGTGTCGCGGGCCACTTAAAAGCACAAAGCAGTCTGAGAGTTTACTTATGCCTGCTTTTGTTAAGACTATCTTGACTGACAGGATTATTGGTACATTTGGGCAGGCTGGGTTTTGGAAGCGACTCACCCCACGTCTTGTCATACCTGATCGGCCTGGCGGGTCCCTCACTGGAGGTGGGGGTCTCTCGCTGGGCGGGGGAGGAAGAGGACCTGAACGTCCTGGCGAAGGTAAGGGGGGCGTGGACGAAGTGAGGGACAGATTCCGCTGTGGGAGTCTTGGGGTTTCATCATTGCCGCTGGAATTTGGAGGCAGGGGAGGCGGCCCGGGCCTGCTGGGAGGTGGTGGCGGAGGTGGGGCCTGTGAGGAGGAGGAAGGCCGCGGAGTGGAAGGCACTGGAGGCTTGTTGTTCTGAGGAGGAGGAGGGGGAACCGCTTCCCTGTGGATGGAGGGCCTGTTGCCTACTGGAGGAGGTGGCGGAGGGGGTTTGTCATCCAAGGCCCTGCTGGGCGTAGGCGGCAGGGGAGGCCGGTTGGAGAAGGGCGAGGAGGAGCTCAAGGGGGACTGACGTATTGAGCCTCCTCCCAAAGCAGCGCCGCGGTTTCCAGGGAAAGGGGGAGGAGTGGGCCCGGGGCCGGGCTGCCTGGGGCCTCCGGGCACTGGTGGGGACCCCCGGTTGTGCAGACTTGATTGAATGGGTCTTGGAGTACTAGGTACTGGAGGGGGAATGCTATCAGGCTTTGAGCCCAGGTCGGGCCTTGGGGGCGGCATTCGGTTCCTCTGAGGCTCTGGGGGACCACTTCGGTGGCCTGGAGAAGGCACAGGAAACCTCCCTGGGCCACTTGGGGGTGAAAAGGGTTTGGCAGATGTGGATCTTCCTCCCGGTGGCAACATGGGTGGTCGGCTTCCTCCAGAATCTGAAAAACAGGAAAACAAACATCCAGTTAGGAAATCAGGAACCCTAAAGAAATCAGAGAGTTAGAGTCTGTTCCCAGTGACTGGAAGTCCCTTCCTCAGAGGGCTATAAAATACAGGAAACTAGTATTTATATAAATTGGGTTTTGTGTGGTCCTTCCTGGGAGCAGAAAATCGACCGTAGCTCTATTTACCTGCGAGTCCCAAGTTCTACAGCCCATCAGTTTTCAAAAGGAGTCTGGAAAGATCTTAGTATTATGTATAGGCAACAGCCAGGATGAAGCCGGGGAAAGTTCTGGTGAGATGCCTATTCATTATGAGAGGACAAGAACAAGATAGCATTGGTAGAATCATGCTTTTCATTTTTCCCCATCACCATCTCTGTCCCCCAGCCCTTGTACCTCTCAGTTTTGAAAATAAGTCAGCTGTTTTAGGTGAAAAAATTAATTATCCCAATGTAAATCTCCATATGTGAGGGCTTATCTAGTCCCTTTGAAGAGAAATGCCCAAGAAAACGTGGAAAAATATAAGGAAAGAGTTATGACTGCAGTAAGAAAAAACTAAGAAAGGAAAAAGAAACCATCATATAAAGTTTAATTGGAAGAGCTGACACCAGTGGATGGAATTCATCTACAAAGAAGCAGGCAACTACACAACTTTTTTTCTTACCACGTCAACCTCTGCTTCAATATTGGCAGGACAGAACAATCCTATAACTGCTCTGGTTCAACAAGAGAGAAACTAAAGGGGGAATCAAAGAGATGGAAAATTTCAAACCACCATCCCAGAATCTTTTGGAACTCAAGGTAATTCTGGAAAAAAAAAATCTACCCTTCAATCATGAGTTCATAAACGTACCAAATAATTTTGAGCTCGCTATACGCCTGCCATTAATCTAGAGACCAGAGACAGAGGAGTAAACAGAATAGACAAGATTCTGCATTCCTGTAGTTTACATTCTTGTGGGGGGAGACAAACAATAAACCAGGAAATAAATACTTTCAGATAATTATATGTACTAAAAAGACACTAAAATAGGCTGATGAGATCAAGAGTGCTTGGAGAGGCCAGGGTACATGGAGTGGCTGGGGACAGCTCTTCTGAGAATGTGACATGTGAGCTGAGGCCTGACAAGAAGGAGTCGGCCATGGAAAGATGAGGAAGACCAGCACTTCAGGCAGGGGGCCAGCAGGTGCAGAGGCCCTGAGGTGGGAAAGAGCTTTAAGTTAAAAAACGGGCCCGTGTGCCCCGGGCACAGTGAGAATGGGAGAGATCCATGGGAAGCGGAGCCTGAATGGCCAGCAGGGGTGAGTCACAAGGAGCCCTGCAGGACAGAAGGGGTTCCAATTTTATCTAAGGCACAGGAAAAAAGCATTTGGACAGATGTATACAGTGGAGTATCATGAACTTAAGAGAGAACTTTCTCTCTCTTCTTTCTTTCTCTCTCTTCCTTCCTCCCTCCCTCTCTCTCTCTCTCTTTCTCTCTTTCTCTCTTTCTTTCTTTTTCTTTTGACAGGGTCTCCTCTGTTGCCCAGGGTGGAGTGCAGTGATGCGATCATGGCTCACTGCAGCTTCAACTTCCCAGGTTCAGGCAATCCTCCCACCTCAGCCTCCTGGGTAGCTGGGACTACAGGCAAGAGCCACCATGCCCACTAATTTTTTGTGTTTTTTAGTAGAGACAGGATTTTGCCATGTTCCCCAGGCTGTTCTTGAATTTTTGGGCTTCAGCCATCTGCCCGCCTCAACCTCCCAAAGTGCTGGGATTATAGGTGCAAGCCACCATGCCTGGCCCATTTTATTATTTTATTTTTCTTTGTCTTTTGCCTTAATTTCTTCACCTGTTGTTAAAGTACTAAATGTATACATTTATCAGCTGCCTTAAATCCTTTTGGTGAGTTTTAATAAGTTTAAATTCAAATTTAAATGGTGGTCTGGCAAGATAGAACCTCTCATGTAATTGAGTTTCTCTCTAGATTTGGACCATTCAGTGATAAAATAGTAGGCTAACCCTGAGGATTCAGTGATTCCATATTCATGTAAATGTGAGAATTTCATTCCTTCCCAGATGACATCTTATAAAAGGTCTTAAAAAGAAGATTATTGTAACATGATCAACATTACAAAAGCAGTTTTATGGTAAAATTTCTTGAGTTTCTGTAGTAGTCGGGAGAGAGCCTCATGCCCTCTGCGAAGTTTTTTATTTAGGCATTCATGAGCAAGTTCAGCTTTTCTCTACCATCAGGTTCAGAGACAATCATGAAGGACTCATGTCCATGGCTTCCTGCAGAGACTCCTGAGAACCACTGGCACTGAAATACCAAATGTCTGTCATGCAAAACACTTTTTCAGATTTAGTGAGATTTGTAATCATATTCCACAAGACGTGCTCCATCGTGTTTGAAAAGCGGCTCACAAGTATTTACTCTACTAGACAGCTGGGCTACCTCACAAAGAAAGCTGAATCTGTCAGGTCACCAGGCAGATTTTCAGGGCAAGCAAGTTCTATTTGCTCCTCCCTTTTTTTCCCACTCCAGCTAACCCTTTAGAAAAGCAAAAAAAAGTACAGGTTACCCCCAAAGACACTGGGTGAAAATTTCATAGTTCTGTGTAGCTGTCTGATCCTGGTTAATAATAATAATAAAGCCTAAATTGAGTCTCTTATAAACAGTGGTAATATTTCAAACAATGTACAATATTTTAGTAAGGGCGAAGAGCCTTAGAGGCTATGACCAGCCTCCAAACTGCCAAACTCTGTCTTGTCTTCAGTTACTCAGAGACAGGGAAACTCTCCTTACCATTATCCCTGTTGGCCGTGGATCTCAGCTTCGGCATTCCAGCCTGGAACAGTCCTCCCAGACCTGGAGGTCCGCCCCCTCCAAAACTTCCACCGCCTCCGCCACCACCTCCTCCGCCAAATCCGCCGCCTCCACCAAAGCCACCACCACCACCTCCAGCACCAGCTCCTTTAGGTTCTGCAGAAGAAGAAACACCCACCAGAGTATGCCCCCTGGTCTGGCCCAGGTAAATCATAAAACAACAGTACAACAGGGAGCTGGCCGGCTCTGGGCCGCCAGTGGACAAGTGGGATTTCTTCATTAAAATGCAGGATTTTAAGAGTTCCCTCAGCTCAGTCAGAACTGCCTGCTCCAGGCAGTCCCAGGCCCAGTGGTGGAAGAAACGAAAATAAAGGATGATTTGTTCCCACACTCCCCACTTGACTGGCTGCCACATGGGTCAATATCTATTTGTTCCGTATCCTAAGATTTGGCAAATAGAAAAATCTTCAGGCTGGTTGCAGTGGCTCACACCTGTAATCTCAGCACTTTGGGAGGTTGAGGTGGGAGGATTGCTTGTGCCAGGGAGGTCAAGGCTGCAGGGAGCCAAGACTGTGCCACTGTACTCCAGCCTGGGCGACAGAGTGAGACCCTGTCTCAATAAAAAGGATCTTCAAAGAAAGAGAGTCCCAAGGGAGGAGGAGATGCCATAAAAGGTGAGAGGAAAGGAAAGAGTTAAAAAGACAAGAAAATAAAATATCTCATAATTTCACAAATATACAAATATCCAGGCTGGGCACAGTGGCTCACACCTATAATACCAGCACTTTGGAGGCTGAGACTGGAGATTATGATACTTTTATGATATTTAGACTTTCCATTTGGAGATGTGGTATATTTTCTCATTTATTCATGTCTTCTGGATTTTTTTGGCAAAGTTTTTCAGTTTTCATGATTTACATTACACATGCTTTTTGTTGGGGTTACCTCAAATGTATTTTTGTTTGCTGAAATTGTGAAAGGGATGTTTTTCCTGTTATATTTTGTAATTGGTTATTTTTGGCACCAGCAAATTGTATTTAATATCTAATAAGCCACTTTGCTAGATTTTCTAAATTAAAATTTACTAAAAATTTATTACCTTGCATTTTCTCGTATGCATGTGGTCTTCAAATAATAATGGTTTAATGCCTCCTCTTCTTTAAGAATTGTATGTCTTATTTCTGTTTTATATAAGTAATTACTTTGATGCGTAAATTTCCTTAACAATGTAAATTATTAACATTTCTAAAGGCAATCATGTTCTGATATTAATGAGAATCCCTCTGATGTTTCAAAGTTAATATGAATTACTGGTTTGAAATAGATTTTTTCCCTTTCTAAATATTCAGTCGATGGATCCTTCTATTTTAGGTTTACAAGAATTTCTTATAGCATGAAATTTTATCAAATGCCTATTCAAGATCTACTGAGACTTTTTATGGTCTTTTTTATTTGATATGATGACTTTATTTGATATGATGACTTTCTAACATTAAAAATGGGATAGGCCGGGTGCAATGGCTCACGCCTGTAATCCCAACACTTTGGGAGGCCAAGGCGGGTGGATTGCTTGAGCTCAGGAGTTCAGGACCAGCCTGAGCAATATGGTGAGATTTCCATCTCTACAAAAAATAAGCCAGATGTGGTGGTGCATGCCTGTGGTCCCAGCTAGTTAGGAGGCTGAGGTGGGAGGATCCCTGGAGCTTGGGAGGTCAAGGATGCAGTGAGCTGTGTTCATACCATTACTCCAGTACTCCAGCCTGGGTGACAAGACCCTGTCTCTGAAAAAAAAAAAGGGGGGGATAAACCCTGGTGTTGGTGAATTGTTCTTGTAACATGTAGATTTGTTTTTTGGTATTTTAGTGTTCTCTTATCTATGATGGTAAGTGGTCCATAATAGGGTTTCTTAATTATAAACATTTTGGGTAAGATAATTCTTTTTTGTGGGTGGCTGTCCTGTCCTGTTCTTTACAGAATGTTTACAGCATCCCTGGCGTCTACCCACTAGATGTCAGTAGCAGCCCTCCCTGACCCCCAAAGTAGTGACTAAAAATGTCTTCAGACATTGCCACATATCCCCTGGAATGCAAAAATCACCGTCAGTTGAAAACCACTAATGTACAGCTCTCTTTTTTGTATGTGCTGCCTTTGTCAAGTTTTGACATTAGGATCATGCCAATTTCATTATAATTATTAGATAGCTTTCCATCTCTAACATGTTGGGGAATGACTTATACAGCATTTGGATTAGCTTTTCTTAAAATCTGAAAGAATTTGCTAATAAAACAATCTGGCTCCAAAGCTTTTTGGAGAGAAAGTAATTTAATAAAGTTTTAATCTTTTCCCTTGCTCACTGAGGTTTCTTGAATAAATGTATGCTTTTCTTAGAAAAGTACTTTCTTTAATATCTTAAAACATTTTAGCAGATAACTTTATTATACTACTTTAATTTTAGAAAATATGCTTTGAATCTCTTATTTTATCTGCCTTCTGAGTTCTACTTTTATTCATTTTTATTTCCTTTTTTTCTGGATTAGGTTTATCGTAAATTTGTGTTAGCTCTGTATCTTTTCTAGATGCGGCGCTTTCTGGGATGCTTATGGTAGCTCTGCTATGGAAGAAATAATCTGATAATAACTGGTAAGAATTACTTCACCTAACAGGATAAAACATATAAGACTAACAATTTCTAGAAGTGTATGCAAAATTGTTTCCATATAAAATTTTAAAATTTTGCTAATAACATTAACATTGCCCTTGTCATTCAAACACTATTCATTGATGAATGACACATTTTGGAATACTGCACTTCACAGGACTTATTTACATGGTATTGAAACTTTAGAGGGACTCCTGCAGTATCAGACATCATCCATTAGTGTTTTCTTTTTTTGAGATGGAGTTTCACTCTTGTTGCCCAGGCTGGAGTACAATGGCACGATCTTGGCTCACCACAACCTCTGCCTCCTGGGTTCAAGCAATTCTCCGCCTCAGCCTTCCAAATAGCTGGGATTACAGGTATGTGCCACCATGCCCGGCTAATTTTGTATCTTTAATAGAGATGGGGTTTCTCCATGTTGGTCAGGCTGGTCTTGAACTCCCAGCCTCAGGTGATCGGCTTGCCTCGGTCTACCAGAGTGCTGGGATTACAGGTGTGAGCCACTGCGCCCGGCCCATTAGTGTTCTTAACCTGCAACATCTGTCCATCTTACAGAAAGAGAAGCTAAAGCTTAGGGTAGTTAATTGCTTCCAGATTATTTTTTCAGTAATTAAACTGTAGGAAAGGCTGAGTTTGGGAGCTATCACACATAACCATGGTCAACATTTTGACATACAGCCCAGGGAATTTTCACATGCAAACAGATACAAAACCATGGATAAACACTGCTGCTTGCAAAGAGCTTGTGACAGCAGTATAGGTGTCCAGTTACATGCATGAACAAGGGCCTGCACTGGACTGTATCTTCCTTCCATCAAGGAAAGCACATTATTAAACATCATGGAAGAGAGAAGGACTAATACTATTTCCATTAAATGAGAGAAGTGGACATTGGAGAATACGATTCTTCAAGGTTTCCACTAGTGGATTCAGGAATAGGTCTAGACTGTCCAGTCTCCTTCAACAGAGCCCTAGGCTCCCTCTTGTAGTGAGGAGAACCACAGGCCTCTGTCTTAGAGGCCAGCAGCTCCTCTGGCCTCATACTGGGGACCATGATTCAGATGGCTATTGGAGGGCTGATTAGAGGGATTATATTATAACCACATTCTTTTTGTGGGCATTTTGACTTACAAGTCAGACTGTGTCAAGAGTTAAATACCTTAGATCCTTTTTTTTTTTGGAGACGGACTCTTGCTCTGTTGTCCAGGCTGGAGTACAGTGGCACAATCTCAGCTCACTGTAACCTCCACCTCCTGGGTGCAAGTGATTCTTGTGCCTCAGTCTCCCAAGTAGCTGGGACTACAGGCATGTGCCACAAAACCCGGCTAATTTTTGTATTTTTTATAGAGACAGGTTTTTATCACGTTGTCTAGGCTGGTCTTGAACTCCTGGCCTCAAGTGATCCACCTGCCTCAGCCTCTAAAAGTGCTGGAATTACAGGTGTGAGCCACCGCGCCCGGCCATAGTTCCTTTTTGAAAGCAGTGCATTCTCACTTGCACCACTTTGCCAAGTAACAGAACAACATTCAAAGGCCTTATCTAGGTCTTTCACTTTCCCTTTTTCCTCCCAAACCAGTAGTCCACCTAACTCTGATCCTTCTTCTTCCTTCTCTACTCATTAGGCATTTCTCCCAGAAAGTTCCCTGAAGCACTTCTAATCCTCTACTTTGCAAATATTCTGCCTCATTATTCACTTGTTGACAAAGCTCCATCTGGTGATTTTGGAAGGTCAGTCTATTTCCTGTTGCGTCCAAATGGGATCTGTAGTCTAGGATGAATCTTGGGGACATCTGGCAGGCAAAGGAAGGGTCTAGGAATGTGAGGAGACAGCCTTAAGATCTACTTATTAATTGCCAGTAGAATTCTAGTCATGGCTTTTTTTTTTTCCTTTTTTAAATTTTTTTTTTTTTTTTTTTTTGAGACGGAGCCTCGCTCTGTCGCCCAGGCTGGAGTGCAGTGGCCGGATCTCAGCTCACTGCAAGCTCCGTCTCCCGGGTTCACGCCATTCTCCTCCTCAGCCTCCCGAGTAGCTGGGACTACAGGCGCCCGCCATCTCGCCCGGCTAGTTTTTTGTATTTTAGTAGAGACGGGGTTTCACCATGTTAGCCAGGATGGTCTCGATCTCCTGACCTTGTGATCCGCCCGTCTCGGCCTCCCAAAGTGCTGGGATTACAGGCTTGAGCCACCGCGCCCGGCCGGTAAATGTTAATAAGTAGCCGTGTTCCAGAAAGTACCTCAGACTTAGGTGGGTAGATAAGTGAAGTTGTGACCTCATTTCCTTTCTCTCTAAGCTCCTAATAATTGTATCTTACACTTGAATTACACTTTCCAGACAACAAAACATTTTACAGGCATTATCTCATTTGAAGCTCATGACAAAGTTGTGAGGTCAATAGAACATGTATTATCATCTCCACTTTAAAATGAAGACAACAAGGCTTGGAGATGGTACAGGATGGATGTGCCAGGTCTTGAACCCACAGCTTTTGATTCCAAGGCTAGGGCTCTTTCCATATTTTATGCTGCCTCCTCATCTGCGGTGCCAGGAGCAATGGGTTAATCTCCAGAAAGTGTTGTGAATAATGCAAAGAATCGCTGCTGTGTATGTCTTGGACAAAGAATTATTATACTGGCTTCTTGCAGTATTCAAGGGGAACCCAAGCCAAAGCTGCGGCCTACAGGGAGTGATACAGTCCCTTATTTTGCTAGCTTTGCAGCTGTTGTTAACCGAAAAAAAAAAAAAATTGAGGGGTGAGGGTAGGGTTGATTATTAGGCCGTAAACTGTTCCTCTTCATGGAAAATAGATTTTTTTACTTACTGTCCAATATTGGTGCACTTCTGTCATTGGTGACTGTCTTCTTTAGTTTCTTCCCTTTGCTGATATCAGAAAGGAGAGCATTTCTCCCAGCCTGCTCTGTCTTATTCAAGGTAGGCTTCTCTGTATTGGCCTAAAAGGAAGCCATACAAACAAGTAGTCATCTCTTGGGTTAATATCATGCATTGTAACACTTGGCTGGGAAAGGTTGGGTACGGGAAGCTTGTTATTAAGGTTCTTGGTGACAGGTTGTAAATTCTCAACAAGTTTTAGAACCCATATCATTCTTTTTAAGATCCAGACGTTTGGAAGCAGATGCAGCAATAAATTATGTTCATTTTTAAGGGAGGAAGAGTCGGTCCTTGATTAAAGTCTCTGAAAATTCAGACCACAATCTGACTGAAACTAACAGGGCCAGGTTAGAGTGAGATGACTAGACACGAGAAAAGAAGTTTAAGTCTGGGAGAGTTCTGCAGGACATTACCAGGCTTCATTCACTAGAGGGTACCCTGAAGAATAACTTCCTTTTCCCATCTTTTAGAACTAACCCAGTGCAAGGGAAAAACTGTCTCTAGCAAAAAGAGTCAGCTGTATGTTTTTTAAACCCACTAAAGTTCTAGAAAATAATTCCCACTGTGTATATTGCCAAAGATGCTTTTTTTCTTTTTAAGTCCGATTTATTAAGGTATAATTTACATATAGTGAAATTACCCTTTTTAGTTACAGTTCTGTGAGTTTTGACAAATATATACAGTTGTGAAACCACCATCACAATCAAGATATAGAATATTTTCATTACTTCAAAAGTTCCCTCATGTCCCGTTGGCATGAGGTGTTTCTGATGTTTAATTCTGATGAAAGCTTAGCTCATGGAAATTGCAGAATGGATAAAAGTGCTACTTTAACATGTTTGATTATTTTCTTATATTTCCAGAATTCAATACCTTACCCAGCCTTTAAAAAACATTTTTTTTTTTTAGAAACAGAATCTCATTATGTTGCCTAGGCTGGAGTGCAGTGGCTATTCACAGGTGTGATCATCATGCACTACAGCCTCAAACTCTTGGGCTCAAGTGATCCTCCTGCCTCAGCCTCCTGAGTAGTTGGGATTACAGATACGTGCTACTGCTCCTGGCCTAACAGCCTTTTATTAGCAGAGTTAGAGGCAAAGGAATAACTCAGAAAAACCCTGAAGTAGGCTAACCAGAATTACTGTGTAATTGGAATTATACTGTGTAAACAGAACTACTGTAAAATACAGTAAAGCTGGAAGCATCTTTTTTGTTTGTTTGTTTGAGACAGAGTCTTACTCTGTCACCCAGGCTGGAGTGCAGTGGCCGGATCTCAGCTCACTGCAAGCTCCGCCTCCTGGGTTTAGGTGAGTCTCGTGACTCAGCCTCCTGGGTAGCTGGGACTACAGGCAAGAGCCACCATGCCCACTAATTTTTTGTGTTTTTTAGTAGAGACAGGATTTTGCCATGTTCCCCAGGCTGTTCTTGAATTTTTGGGCTTCAGCCATCTGCCCGCCTCAACCTCCCAAAGTGCTGGGATTATAGGTGCAAGCCACCATGCCTGGCCCATTTTATTATTTTATTTTTCTTTGTCTTTTGCCTTAATTTCTTCACCTGTTGTTAAAGTACTAAATGTATACATTTATCAGCTGCCTTAAATCCTTTTGGTGAGTTTTAATAAGTTTAAATTCAAATTTAAATGGTGGTCTGGCAAGATAGAACCTCTCATGTAATTGAGTTTCTCTCTAGATTTGGACCATTCAGTGATAAAATAGTAGGCTAACCCTGAGGATTCAGTGATTCCATATTCATGTAAATGTGAGAATTTCATTCCTTCCCAGATGACATCTTATAAAAGGTCTTAAAAAGAAGATTATTGTAACATGATCAACATTACAAAAGCAGTTTTATGGTAAAATTTCTTGAGTTTCTGTAGTAGTCGGGAGAGAGCCTCATGCCCTCTGCGAAGTTTTTTATTTAGGCATTCATGAGCAAGTTCAGCTTTTCTCTACCATCAGGTTCAGAGACAATCATGAAGGACTCATGTCCATGGCTTCCTGCAGAGACTCCTGAGAACCACTGGCACTGAAATACCAAATGTCTGTCATGCAAAACACTTTTTCAGATTTAGTGAGATTTGTAATCATATTCCACAAGACGTGCTCCAT
>NW_012115422.1:1320742-1341314 GCF_000951035.1 Colobus angolensis palliatus
CAGGATGGTCTCGATCTCCTGACCTCGTGATCCGCCCGTCTCGGCCTCCCAAAGTGCTGGGATTACAGGCTTGAGCCACCGCGCCCGGCCGCTGGAAGCATCTTGAAATAACTAAATGATAAAGTATTACTTGCTTATGATAATAATCGTTAACATATATAGCTTTTACTCTGTGCCAGGCACTGTTTTCAGCACCTTATGTGTATTACTTCATTTAGCCCTTATCAACCCTGTGAGTTATTATTTCAATTTTACAGACAAGGAAACTGAAGTACAGGGAGTTTAAATCATTTGCCCCGGTCACCTAGTTAGTTGAGGAGGAGCTGGGATTCAAACCCTGGCAGTCAAGAGCCTTCCCTACAAGCTGACAGAAGGGTAAATATGGGCTCCAAAATGCTCGTCCCCATCAGCCCCAACATACTGCTGAAGCAAGCCTGTCAAAAGTTTCTCTGCTGTCCTTCCAGAAATGCTCTCTGCATACACAGTTTGCTTTTGCTAATGGGATTCTCCTCTATTGTTCTGAAACTTGTTTGTTTTCAACTTAACATACTTTGGATGTCCTGGAAAGAGCTCTTAACATTACCTGCTGTCTTCATTTTAAGGATGAAAAAACTCTGAGGCCTAGAGGGGTTAAGTGATGTGTCACAGTGGATCTCTTAACAGTTTTGGGTCAGCAACCTTCAGTAGCCTACTGTCCTGCCTTAAAATTTATTTTGACAGCTGACCTCCCTGGGTGCTAACTTCTCTCGTGTTCAGGGCCCTTAATTACATTGTTTCACAAAGGCAGTGGTCTATGATGGCCACCAACCCACCTTTTCCCTTTCTTCATCTCTATATTCTATTTATCCACAGTCTTGCTTTGAATTAGGTAATAACAGATAGAAATGAGTTGATAAGATAAAAAGGTTTTCCAAACTTCAAGCATTCTGGTATAAGATTCATGATTTTTGTCATCTTCTCATCCCACCTGTGTTATTTATTTAATATTTTTTATTAAGTCAGTTCACTATAACCCACACTTTTGGGGAAATATGGATAAATGAATCCTGCTATGTTAGCCAGATTGGAGGTTCTCAAACTTATCCATGTGAAGGACCAGCATTTTGTTTTTGTTTTGTTTTGTTTTTGAGACAGCGTCTTGCTCTATCACCCAGGCTGGAGTGCAGTAGTACAATGACAGCTCACTGCAGTCTTGACCTCCTGGGCTCAAACAATCCTCCCATCTCTGCCTCCAGAGTAGCTGGGACTACAAGCATGTACCGCCATGTCTGGCTGGCTAATTAAAAAAATTTTTTTTTGTAGATATGGGGGTCTTGCCATGTTGCCCAGGCTGGTTTCGAACTCCTGGGCTCAAGTTATCCTTCCACAGTGCACGCCTGGCCGAGGACCAGTCTTTTGAAAAATATTTTCATCAGCGACTAACACTTTTGTAAAATAACAATGAATTATTAGAAAAACGAATTAGTTTTTTAAAAAAGACACACAACATCCAACCTTAGAAACAGACAGAAAACTACTGTCAAATTGCTAGAAATGCTTCTAAATGCTTACTTTCAATTTTTGTCCTCATCACTTTGGGGACTCTTCAAAAGTAGTTGGAAGGCCACACTCTGAGTAACAATAAGCTAATTAATGGGCAGTTCTTCTCACTAGGTATCATCCTCAGATGAGTTATATAAATGCGTCTCATGGAAACCTGGGGCAAGAAACTTTCTCTCCAAGCCTCAGTTTCCCCATGTGAAAATGGTGAAAATGAAGGAACCATCAGTGTGAGGCTCCTCCTCAGTGAAGGCTTCACAAGCTGGAGAGGGCTTTGTAACAGAGTGTATCTTGGGGCCTTTCCATATGACCAAGTGGAGGGTTGCCAAATTCCTGGAAGAGGGCACACTAACTTCTGCAAAGAGGTCTATCAAGGGAGCAGGATGAGCCAGGCACAGTGGCTCACACCTGTAATCCCAGCACTTTGGGAGGCTGAGGTAGGTGGATCAACTGAAGTCAGGAGTTCAAGACAAGCCTGGCCAACATGGTGAAACCCCGTCTACACTAAAAATACAAAAATTGGCTGGGCATGGTGGTACGTGCCTGTAGTCCCAGCTACTTGGGAAGCTGAGGCAGGAGAATCACTTGAATGGGAGGCGGAGGTTGCAGTGAGCCGAGATCATGCCACTGCACTCCAGCCTGGGCGAAAGAGCAAGACTCAAAAAAAAAAAAAAAAAAAAAAGACCAGGGTTAATCCAGTGAAGAAATTCTTTCGGGAAATAAACATGTAAATGCCTAAATGCAAGTACAGATTTAAAGGAGGATGTGAATGTGTGTGGGAGAGGTGGTGGGGCGAGATATTTGTCAAAAACAGATTGGGAAGAAAAGGGGAAAAGGCAGAAAAAAAGAAAGGAGTGAGACTAGAAGACACTTTAATGGAATGCACTGCAGGCAGAGACCTGGGTTTCTAGTCTGTCCAGCCCAGAAGTTAAAGGCCAGACATTGAGTTCATCTGAATGAGAACAGTGCACACTGGTCTCAGAACTGCTCCTGCAAACCCTGTCTCGGGCCAGCACATTTCCCTGCGAAAATGCAGCAGAAAACACCTAATCAGCCACATTCCACCCTTGTACTATCCATCACATGAGACCTTAAACAAACAAAACCCTTCGTGTTGTTTGTATTTGCTGGGTTTCAGGGTTTGGCTTACTCTGGGCACAGGGAAAGGCTGTTGTATCACATGTAAGCCAGAATGCAAACACATTTAATACAAACACATGTGTGCCAGATTTTGGCTTCATTTGGCTTGCTTTATGCATAGAAAGTGATTGCATAGAAAGTGAGGAGACACTCACCAGTGCAAACGTTGGGGGCGGTGGGGGTGCTGGAGGGGGAGGAACGGGCATCTTGGGCAGTTATGCGTTCAACAGTCTTGCTGATAAATCTGGAAAAACAAGAATGCGATCATGTATTAGATGTAATCTTAGTAATACTGTCCTAATCTGCCTTCACTTTCCCACCAAAGTGAAAGCTCCACCTAGCTCAACTCTTAAAAGAGATGGGCTTACCTTTACACCTCACTGCTAAAACGTTACTGTTCTGGAAGGATCCCGGCAGAGGGGCTTCAGAGTCGAGGTGCTCGGAGAGAATGGAGGCCACATCCAGTGCCTTACTTGGCTCCATTCCCCCACCCACCACAGCAGGCCATGACCGACCCAGGTGGGCCCAGTTAAGTGGCTTCTCCTGCTCGCTAATTTCCATGACAATCCTTTCTTGCTCTCCCACCCCTCTGGCTTTCTCCTCCCATTCTTCCTGACATTCGGCCAAGTTTGTGTGTGTACTGCAGGAATATGAAGATGAATCTACTTCTAGTCCTGCCCTCAAAGTTCCTAGTCCTCCAGGGAGAGGACACGGAGAATGTAAGGTGGAAAGCGGGGAGCAGCAGGTAAATCGGGGTGGACGTGTGGGGGTCAACCTTATGTTTGGAGCACTCAAAGACCAGCCATCCCTATCTCTGTGCTCCTTAGCATTTCCTCAGAGGATCTAAGCAAAAACAGAGGGGGCACGAGAAGTCAGACCTATGACTCTCAGGCTGTTTACCAGAAATGCACTTCATTTGGAAGAGACTGTCTTACCTTTGTTTGAGTAAAAAATTATATATAAAGAAAATAAAAAAGAAGAGCCTTTCTGCAGAGTGTGCTTGCTCTGAGAACAAAGGGAAGGCCAGATTCTGTAGCTGGGTAGGAGAGTTTAGGGACCCCAGGTGGGTTAGGGGGCAGGGCAGAGAGGGCAGCCTGGCACACACCAGGGCCAGGAGAGGCGATGGCCAGGAAGTGCCTGGGGAGTTACACCAGTCAGGAGCCCTCTCCCCATTTCCTCCAATCCTTGCAGTCCTGTTCCTTCGCCTCACTAGAACCCCTGCTCCCTCTGCCCTGTCTAGGACAACGCCTCACTCACTGTTCTCATCCCTAAGTAATGCCAGCTTCTCCCGCTCCATCCTTGCTACACAAACTGTTGTCCTGGATGGGCAGCGTGGGCATCACCCAGGAGCTGTTAGAAATGTCAACTCCCAGTCCTTTTTGCCCCCAACTGAATTCGTTTCAGCATTTTAACAAGATCCCTGGGTGACTCATATGCACTAAAGCCCAACTGTAGAGTTCGAGCCTGAAACCAGTGGGTAGTCTGGGACACCAGCCACCTGAATAACATTATTTCCACAGGACATGTGTCCCAAATTTTAAACTGCAGAATTATGTTTCTTTTTAAAAATGTTTTTATTTTATTTACTTATTTATTTTTTTGAGATGAGGTCTTGCTCTGTCACGCAGGCTAGAGTGTAGTGGCATAATTATAGCTTACTATGCCTCAAACTCATGGGCCTAAGCAATCCTCCTGCCTCAACCTCCTGAGTAGCTTAGCTAGGACTGCAGACATATGCCACCGTGCCCAGTATTTATTTTTATCTTTTATTTCTGTTGTGATGGGGTCTTGCTATGTTGCTCAGGCTAGTCTTGAACTCCTGGCCTCATGCGATCCTCTTGCCTTAGCCTCCCATAGTGCTGGGATTACAGGTGTGAGCCACTGTGCCAGGCTTTTTAAACTCTCAATAGTCTCTTAATTGCAGAAAACAATTTCTTAGAATTTAAAATATTCATTTAGTTCAACCACTACAAGTTAATGTGGAAAACTGAAACCTAAACAAATACTTTCTATTGAGATAATGCTAGATGGCTTGCTTTCTGTGAACAGAAATGGACTGGAGAAGCTAAAACAGACACTGCTGGACTTGTCACAGCCGCCTGGAAACAAGAATTAAGACAGTTCGCAAAAGTCCCATTCAAAGTGGGCTGTCTAGAAAATGAAAATTTTAAATTCCACAGCAGCAACAGCAGCTCTCATGTATGGAGAATCCGCTGGATCCAGGGCTCTATCCTTGCATGGTCTCTGACTCCTAAGACACCAGAAGCCAGCATAGCTGTGCTCATTTGATAGACTCAGAGAAATTAAGTCACTCCCTAAAATACCCTGAAGCAATTCATTCAGTCATGTCCTTCTGGTTCCTGCTCTTCTGCTGGATAACACTGCCTCACTCACTGCCGTTTTAATGATCTAATAAGCACTTTCAGGCAGGCAAATTAGTGCCACAGCTCACCTGTTAACTAGGCTGGACTCTGTTTTCAGTAAGAGACTGTCTCAGGCAAGGATTCTTTTAAAGTATGTTTCTTAAATTGCTCTTTCTGGCATGACACCAATTAGTCACCCATAGGGCCACATGGGCACTGTGAGCAGGACTGGGTGCCTGTGTTAGGGCGTCCTCCATCAAGGGGCATCTCCAGCGGCACATTCAGAGGAGTCAGACGTCTGCTCCAGGAGGAATGACGGGGATCTGAAACTGAATTTAGGCCTGACTACTGCAAAAAAAGCTGGAGCCAAATCAATGGTAAGACCAGAGCTGGGAAAGGCTTACCAAGGAAGGGGAATAGCCTGGTCTGCCTGGTGGGCCCAAGAGATGGGCTCTGGGAACAGTGCATCCATGTGCTTGGTTGATGAAAAATCCCTCAAGCCTATTTTGTCTGATTCCATGTCCACTAACTAACTTTCCGTCATCCTGCGATCCTACTATCTAGGAAGGAGTGGATATTCTGGTCAACTAACAGGAACCTCTTAGAGGTGTGGTTGTCATGAGTTCGGCTCTCATAGCAGAGATCAAATTGAACTTCTGTCCTGCACAGCTTAGGGGCCAGACTGTGGAATGAGGACCCTTTCAGGGGCTACCACCCTGAAAGACCTCCTTAATTATTTTACAGTTCTCTGTTGCTGCAGTTTTAGTAATGTCTGTGCACTAACTGACTTGTATATTAACTTCTGGATGACAACTTCAGGGAGGGCTGTGCTAACTTCATGGTCCAGAGGGCTGGTGTGGGAGAAACAGCAACAGTCGTGGCTGGGGCCAGGGCCAAGGCCAGATCGCAGAAATTAGCGGCAAAACCAAGGTTCAGGGAGCAAGATGCTATTAAAGGGTCTGGGGTATTGAAAGAAGTGCAGTCTTTCCTTCCTGGCCACTTCAGACGGACAGTGGGGAGAGGGTCTATGAGTTAGCGCTCTCACTTTTTAGAGGGTGGTGCAGAGCTAAGTGCTCTTTCTTCACCTCTGTGAACTTCTGTTTGCACGGCTTGCTTTCCCTGGCCCCATCTCTCACTCCCCTCCAGATTAACTGTCCCTTTCCAATCTCAGTGGTAACATAGAAGAGGGAGGCTGCCATGTCCTCTCTCCTCCTTTCTAGCTGAACATCTGCTGGGCATGGTCTGGACTTCTCCAGGCTGGGGCCTCAAGGGAAGTGTGTGAGAAACCCGACTCCAGTACTGCCATCTCACTCAGCCCCTGGATCAAAGAAGACTAAGCTCATGTGCCCCAACACTGGGCCCACCGGCCACGCCAGGCCCACTTCTTGGCTGTCTTTCCACCAGGCTATGGACTCCACGGGGTCTTGCCAATAGCTGGCACAAAGTAGGGTTCTTACTAAATATATATGCAGTGAAAGAACTGTGTATTACACAAGCCGAGTGCTTGCCACTGGAAGGGCTCCCAGCATCACCCCAGTGCACTGTGAGATCCAGGTAAAAGAGTCAGCCCTATTTCAGAGGGGCTTGCTAGTGTTACATACTGGGACTTACTTTCCTGGCAGCCTCCAACTTCCCCAGAGAAGTACAGCCCCAAGGCCTTGGGATAGGAGGGCTTCCCTCCTCTCATGGACTTGACAGCCCACATCAGAGCCAGAGCCAGATCTTACTGAAGGCCTTGGCCCTAGAGCACGGATCTTAACAGACCAGGCATTCCTGCCTGGATCCTCACACCCAGAGTCTGTAGATAGAATTCAAGGGTTCGTAAACTTGGATGAAAAAAAGGTACATATTATTTCTACTAAGCACTAACTGAAATGTAGCATTTCCTTTGATTATGAATGTAGGCCACAAACCACAATATCTGATATTCTTTCACCAATAGTTTTCACATGATATTTTTACATCATATTACAACTACACATCAACAATTTTCAACATGCTGGCAACGTTTAGATCTGTTGCTAAGTCTTGTTGTTTAAACCATTAATAAAGAAGTACATATTTTAATAAATTAGTTTCCTTTGTAATTCTCTGTATTTTATTTTATGCATTTAAACACAGACACAAAAGGGGCCCTTTGGGACTGTGAGTGGTGACTTATGCCTGTAATCTCAACACTTTGGGATGTCAAGGTGGAAGGACTGCTTCAGCCTAGGAGTTTAAGACCAGCTTGGGCTACAAAGCGAGCCCTTTATCTCTAAAATTAAATTAAATTAAATTAAATTAAATTAAATTAAAAGAGTCTTTTGGGCTTCACCAGTGGGTTTATAGAATGAAAAAGAGAGAACATGAGACCTTGGTCAGGCAAATTTGGTTCTGAATCCTTGCTCTGCCACCTGGCAGATTCAGATGGGAATCTGTTTTTCCCATCTGTTAAATGGGAAGTTGCTGAGCAGATTAAATGAAATGGTGTGTGCAAGGCTTTCAGCGTGGCCTAGGGGAGCAAAGCCGTCGGTAGACAGGGTTGAGATCTGTCCTTTGGAGGGTGAGGATGGGTCCTGCTGGTACAAGCTGCTGAGTGCCTGGCAGAGGAGGGATGGACCTGGAGGCTAGTCTGAGGGGCCGCAGCTTTGCTCAGTGGCTGTAGGTGGATCTGCCTGGGTGGGAATGAGGCCGACTGATGACTGGGCTTCCCAGCATTTGGGTCTTCCCTTGGAGATGGGAGCATGGCAGGAAAGGCAGCTGACTCGGGTGCAGGAGAGGCCTGAGAAGAAGGGAAAGGACTCAGCAGCAGTTTCCCCAGTGTGGTCAGTCATCTCCTGTGTCAGAATCTGCTGTGCCTGTGTCTGGCTTCCCAGACTAGTTGGAGTCTTGGCAGTGTCGGATCACATGCCTCCCCACTTGCTGGGCCTTGCCCTCCCAACCCAACCCAGGCAATGAACTTTAAGGAAGACACACTTTTCACAATTAATTTCTTTTTAAGAATAATTTCAAAGTTTAAGTAACTTTCATGATAGAGAGAAAAGCCAGACTTTCTAAAATCTTTACTTGGTGTGTTGACTCCTACGTATACAAAGAAAACCCAAGGGATAGAAAAGGCTTTTGTTTTCACATACAGTATTATGGTCTGAACTATGTCCCCTGCAAACTGATATGCTGAATTTCCAACCCTTAGGACCTCAGAAGGCAACTGTATTTGGAGATAGGGTCTTTAAAGAGGTGATTAGGCTAAAATGGGTGAGATCTTAATCCAATTTGACTGGTGTCCTCATACAAAGAGGAAAAGACATCAGGCATGTGCTCACACAGAGGAAAGTCTTCAAGTAAAGACGCAGTGAGAAGGTGGCTATCTGCAAACCAAGGAGAGAGGCTTCAGAAGACACCACACCTGCCTACATCTTGATCTTGGACTTCCAGCTTCCAGAGCTGGGAGAAAACAAATTTCTGTTATTTGATCTACCGAAGCTGTGGTATTTTATTACGTCAGTCCTAGCAAATTAATATTTAACACTCACATTTAGACAACATTCACGGATCCCAGATCAGCCAGGGCATCTTGCAGCCTGGACCCACTTGTTAAACATGCAAGAAGCACTGGGAGAGAAAGAGAACTGCTTGGCCCACTCCCCACCAGTACAGGAGACACATTCTCAATGGCATGGCCAACTAGAGGTCAACCATAGCTCACAGTTCAGTCCAGACGTGCCCCAGGAAACTCATGGTTTCTTCTTCAATGTGCTCATCTAGGAAAGCAGAATCATCCCTGAATGTAAAATGATTGCCTTCCTTGGGATCAAGAAAATGGGGTAGTTATTTAAATAAACTGTTTCTTAGTTTCATAGCCAACTTAAAATTCATTCTAGATTGCACTGCCTAGGGCCCACACTACAGAATGACATGAGGTGGGGAGTGATTCCTAATAGTCCCCCAGTGAACACAGCTGACAGTCCTCCAAAGGCTGGTCTCTAATCCCACGTGGGCAGGGGTTCCATTAGAGAAGATGAGAAGCAGCTTTATCCAATTACGTTTATCATTAATTTGGACTATTCAAAAATATAAAGCATTTTGCTCTATAAATGTTGCTAAAAGTAACCCTTAAATACTATCATACCTAAAATGAATGGTGGAAAATTAAACTTTTTTTCCCCCAAAAGATTGAATCAATAGAAGAATATTTTATTTGCAGGGGGTGGGGGAGGGTATTAGAAATAATATAACTGGACAGATTAAAAAATCCAACTGCTCTCTTGCCCCCATTATTTTTTATTTTTATTTACATTTATTTATTTATTTATTTTTTGAGACAGAGTCTGGCTCTGTTGCCCAGGCTGGAGTGCAGTGGTGCGGTCTTGGCTCACTGCAACCTCCACCCCCTGGGTTCAAACAATTCTCCTGCCTCAGCCTCCCGAGTAGCTGGGACTACAGGCTCGTGCCACCACACTTGGCACTTGGCTAATTTTTGGTAGAGATGGGGTTTCACCATGTTGGCCAGGCTGGTCTGGAACTCCTGACCTCAAGTGATCCACCCAGATCAGCCTCCCAAAGTGTTATGATAACAGGCATGAGCCACCATGCCTGGACTCATTTATATTTTACTTTATATATAATGCTCTTAACTCATTTTCATCTATGTATTTCTTGAGTGCTTTTGGCTTCTTCAGGTTAGTTTTTTGTTTGCTGTTGTTTTCTTCAAGATTTCTTTTTCTCCTTTTGTATTGTAGAGAATACAAAAATATACAAAGATGAAAAAAAAAGTACTGAAGTTGTATTTAACCACTAAAGGAAGCACTGAATAATAATTAATTTTTAGGTGAAAAAGGGTTGGGGGTCATAACCAGAGGTAACTCCTTATTATTTTGATACATGTCCTTCCAGCTTATAAGTACATGTACATCTCTCCCCTTTCCTCTCTCTCTCTCTGTGTCACACATATACATATACACACAATTGTTTGACCAAAAAATATTAACAGAACAAAATTGATAATACATGTAACGCAAAAGTGTTTTCCTGAGAAAAGGTTTTTAAATTCATATTGAGTTATTACAACCATAAAAAATAACTGCAAGGGCATTCATTACAAAGACAGTGAATCCACTCCAAGTCACCCTGCAAAAATAAAATCATCGAGCAAACTCAAATTGCTGCTAAGATGGTGAATTTTAAAAAGCACGTCGTTTTGGGATTCCTACTCAACTATTCTTGACTCTATTCTTTAGAGACTCCCCCACGATGCAAACTTAGCTGGATGTATTTAAGATCTGAAAACCATTATAACTAATTAAGATGAATTTGGCTTTGTTCTTCAACTTCCTGTAAAAAATGCTCAACAGGAAAATTGATGCTCACAGTAAACCACAGTCATCCTGTTTCTTTAACACAATCTTTTCACAGCTGCAGTTGCCTGGAGTTTCTATTTTATGTCGCGAGTCACTGTGCAACAGCTCTACCGTCCCTTCCCCCCAGCATGTGGTCTGGCCATTTTAGAAACTTTCAATACCTTTGCAGAAAGGTTCGTTTCTATTATTGCTACTCTTCCTCTCTCCACACCGAAGGTCCTTGCTCAGAGCAATGAGGCCATGGATACAAGAGGGGAAACAGAAAAGGCAGCTGGACTCCAGAGGAAGCAAAGGCAGAGAAGAGGAAAACAGCTTGATTAGCAAATCAGCAGCCTCACCCAGTTGGTTCTTATGCTTGTTAGTCTCCATTTGCACTGAATGTAGAGCACACGCTTGCCATATACAGAATCCCTCATTTCTCAGAATGTACTGCTCTTTTCTCAGTCAATCATCATTGAAAACAATACTTCAGCGACCTCTGATTAGGTTGTCTTCTTAATAATGGTAAATGTCAATTTAAGTCTCTGCTGAACCTAAAATGTTTCTTTTACAGTTCTTTTAGATAAGGAGGTGATTTATTTTGGCAGGGAGTAGGAAAGGTGTTTTTCAAAGAAGACATTTTGAAGCATCTCTAACGTCATTAAGACTGGCTAGGAGCTTGGACACAATTTTTACTGCAAGAGTACTGCTAGGGAAATAAAGATTGCTATGAAATAAAATTATTTTTTAATCCACTATTATGCACATTTAATTTTAAAATTAATACAAATTCATAGACATCCAAGACCCTTTTAATAGTGAGAAAATGAAGGTGAGCTGAATGACCTGCCTACCTGTCATTATTTAACTGAAGAAAAGGGAAAGGAAACATTTTTTACTTTATCCATACGATTAAAGAGTAGCAGGTTTTCTCCCATACTTCCCATCTCTTTAAGGGGTTCAAATCTCCAAGCTAAAGTCTTCCTAAATTGCTATTACCACATTTAGTTCCACCAGAGGATTAAGATGTGCCACTGTTACTCTTTCTCTCTCTCTCTCATACACATACACACATGGCATATATGTTAGCACACTTGATATAGTATATTTATTTTATCATTGATAGTACAGCTTTATGATACAAGCAGAAGTGTCACCAAGTTTGCCTCTGAAGAAGTGAAAAGACTTAGAAAAGAAAATATCTTACTTGAGATTATTAGTTTCAAAGATATTTACTGTTGCTGTGACATTTAAAGCAAAACATTTGTAATCTCAGATTCCCAAGGCCGGAAAAGCACCTCAAGAAATCATACTGGCTGGGTGTTGTAGCTAATGCCTAGAATCCCAGCACTTTGGGAGGCCAGGATAGGAAGATCGCTTGAGCCCAAGAGTTTGAGACCACCCTGGGCAAACATAGTGGGACCCTCATCTCTACAAAAAAAAAAAAAATCAAAAATTAACTGGGCGTGGTGGCACACATCTTAGTTCCAGCTGCTTGGGAGGCTGAGGTGGGAAGACTGCTTGAGCCCAGGAGTCTGAGGGTGCAGTGAGCTCTGATCACGCCACTGCACTCCAGTGTGGATGACAGAGCAAAACCCTGTCTCAAAAAAAAAAAAGCAGAAAAGAAAAATCATACAATTTATAATGTTGCTTCCAAGCTGCACTTGCGAAAAAAAGCTCTTACAATTCAGATAACTTCCTCCACATTTAGTTGTTAGGTGGCCTTGGATAAATTACTTAGTTTATCTAAGTCCGGTTTTCAAAATAATAGCACTTACTTAATAGGATTATTCAAGAGTTAAATGAGGGAGTGCTTAATAAGTATTAGCCATTTTCAAAAAAACAAAATAAGCAAAGGTGAAGAACCTAACACAGAACAAGTGGTCAGTAAATATTACAGTCTTTCCCCCTATTTAACCACGAGAAAGAGAAACCGTGAGCTGATTTAAATCAGCCTACGTGTGTACACCCATGCAAACTTCTGTATTACAAGTGAATGGTGAAGGAAGATGTGTATAAAGTGCATTTCAAATTTCTCAGAAAAGCATACTGATTAAGGTATTCCTTATTCTAGTTTTTTTTGACAGTTTTAATTTTCAGGACAGACAGAGGTATTTATGGCAGTCCAGGAGAAACGCTTTTTTCAACAACAAGCACATGTTTAACAATTTGAACAAAATGAGTCAAACCTTAAAGCAGAAATATATCACAATTTAAACAGCCAGAAACTTCCAAAGTAAATGATGTGTGTTCATAAAATGTTAAGAAGGCTTCAAAAGGTCATAAAACTTAAAGGGTCCAGGAATTCAGTATCACTTCATCTTACATTTTAGGTAGGTTGGGGAACTTCCAGCCTACAGGCCAGATTTAGAATTTGATCAGATCTGAAGTTGCTGCTTGACCCCAGGAACTAATTTTCACTACAGGGAGTTCTCTGAATATTTCAGTCCACCCAGAGTATATGTAACCCTTAAAAGATTAGATATTAGAGTAGTTGAAGCGCTATGAGCAAATAGCCCATGAATAAACTTTTCAAAGAGCAATAGAAAACCTGACTTCGTGAAAAATGACTTTTAGGTAAGTCATTTAATGACCTTAGACCTATAAAAGGAAGAGTTTTGACATGATGATATTCCAGTTCAGAAGCAACAAAGCTTGATAAAGTTAACCACATAGCACTGCAGTCCAAGTGAATTGTAAGAGTATGATTTCTACACAGATCAACCTCAAAACTTTTCCCCAGTTTCTCATCTTCCTCTCTCACTATCCTGTCCTATTCTTTCCCCAGTCTTTCAACTTTCTACCAAGTTGTCTTACTTTGCTTAGTTAGAATCTTTCAGGAGCCTTTTCATTTACTACCTCTCCATTCTCTACTACATATACTAGGTATGCCATTAAATTATTTAAAAGAACTTGTATGCCTGTAATCCCATCACTTTGGGAGGCTGAGGTGGGCAGATCACTTGAGGTCAGGAGTTTGAGACCAGCCTGACCAACATGGTGAAACCCCGTCTCTACTAAAAATACAAAACAAAAAAACCAAAAACCTTGTACTTAGTGACTAAAGTTGTATGTGCCTTCTGAGTTTTGTAAAGCTTTATTTTATATTTCTCCACGGGGAGAAAGGAACATAAGTCAAGTTGTTTTTTCCTACATATTCTAGAAAAAAGTTTTTTTAACCTAAAAAGTTTCCTTAGTTCTGCTCTGTAAGTCTCCGAGTATATGGCTTGAAATTTTAAAAATCACAATATTTTATGCCAAAACATTAATCATATTTAACATAAAGTTATAACTAATGCCATAGAATTTGATTTGCGATAGTAATTGTACACACACTGTTATAACAGGAATAGACTTATTCTAAAAGACAAATCATATTCTAAAAGACTCTGCTTAGAAATGGTTTAGTTTGAGTTTTGAACTTAAATAGCACATCGGCAGCAACAGAACTGCCAACAGCTTAGTTCCATGGTATTTTCGTTTGAAGCTTCCAATGGCTCCTTGAATTTTAAAGCACTTATTGTTACTGGCCACACCAAAGATTCAAAGGCAGTTGTGTGGACAACTGTATCATATACCAAAGGATATATTTACTGACATAAGCCCCCAATTTAAATGGGAAAATAAATTCCTGTGGATCCAAACTTGTCCAGTGGTCAAGAAAAATTCTATTGAAAATCTTGCTTACATTTTGGCTCAAAGCATAAGTTATGAATCATTCACAATCACCATAGTGGTGAAACTAGCATTCTAAGCAACAGGAATAGCTCACATGGTGTTCCACAGAAAAATTAAACTTTATCTTGACATACTATGGTCCATTAAAAGCCATTTAGTTCTTCCCTGTAGCTGATAAAGGAAATAAACTTAGTTTCAATATAATTTTTCTTACCGTTAAAGGGTACTGCAGGGAGCCATGGTCAGGGACACAGGCAGACAGAGGGCCAGCAGGACAGAAGCCAAGAGAGAATACTGTCCCTGAAAAAGGTATCATCTTCTAACGCAAGTGTGAGGTCATTTTTGGACAGCCATTTTGGACAAGCTCTGGCCTCTTGTTAAATGTGACATACTGAGTCAGAGGCAGACGTCCTTCTGCGGTTATTCGTTTCCTGTCTGATTAATTTGTTGTTTGTTCCTTCCTCCTTTGCTGCAGAAGAAGAAACTAGATTGGTTTTGCTTAAGAAGCAAGCAAGAAAAAAAACCTAAATTAAAAAAAATTAAATGTTTCTCCTCCCCACAAGGTGTAATACACAGCTATTTGGTACAGTGACAAGAGGGGATGAGCACCTCCACTCCGTGAAGAGTCCAACTTTATTCTAGATATTCCCACAAAAATAACTATTCATGGAACTTGAGATTCCTTTAGGAAAATTATATTTGAAAGTATCACTGTAAATACTGACTATTCCATTAAGTAATAGGGAAAAGAGTCACTCAAGAAAGAAAAGCTCTTACCTACCTTACCTTATCTCTTAATTAGGCTAAGGGCTTCTTCTCATTTACAGGGCATTCAAGTGTGTGGGGAGAAAGTTACAAATGGAGGTGAAGAGAGCAGGTCAGGTGTATGAAGGCAAATGAGGTTCTTTTTTTGGTTTTGTTTTATTTCTTTTTTTTTTTAGAGACAGAGTCTTGCTGTCACTTAGGCTGGAGTGCAGTGGCATAATCATAGCTCCCTGTGGCCCCTCCTGGGTTCGAGTGATCCTCCAGCCTCAGCCTCCTGAGTAGCTGAGACTACAGGCATATGCTACTGCACCTGGCTAATTTATTTTATTTTTATATTTGGTAGAGATGAGATCTTGCTTTGTTGCCCAGCCTGGTCTTACACTCCTAGCTTCAAAGTGATCCTTCCATCTTAGCTTCCCAAATTGCTGGGATTACAGGCTCGAGCTACCATACCTGGCAGCAAATGAGTTTTGAAATGTGATTTTGCTGCCCAAGTCAGGGTAAATAATATACAGCTTAATTCAGCTGCAGATCCATAGCTTTCTATGCCAAAATGTTTCTGTCCCCCACACTTAATGGGGTAACAGTAACTCTCCTAGAAGATGCTTGACAAAAGCATAGAGATAAAGAGGGCAGAAGGAAGAAAGTCAGATTTCTCATTATTAAAGAACTCAAGAGGTGAATGGCAATGGAATACATGTAGGAAACATTTTATCAAAACCTTCAGTTATGTATAGAACGATCTGAAAATGCTCATCATTTTTTCTTAACCCATCTTAAAGGTTCAGACTTACATTTGCAACATGTAGCATATAACTCTGAAAAAACAGTAACAGTGGAAGAATTAAAAAGAAAGGCATATTTCAGAAACTAGCTTCACTGTAAAATCTGAATGTTGGGTCCTGATTCTGCTGGGATCAGAGGCCAGAGGCATGAAAAGAACACACGTTGTCTAACACTGCCTTACCTGTGAAGTGATAGAACTGGGCTAGATGAGTAATTTTCAACTCAGGTAGCTGTTGGGGGTGGAGAGCAGTGAGTGGGAATGGTGGGGGCAGGGGTTTGTAGCACTCAGTGGGTGGGGCCAGGAATATGAAATTTTCTATGGTGCTTATGACAGTCCCACCCAAAATACCAGAAGTGCTCCTACAGATGATGTCTAAGGATCTTTTAAACTCAAAATTCCCTGAGATAGGAGTCTAACTGCATGAGCAGATTCATGATGCCAGGCCGTGGGCACAGCTCCTGGAGTGGTATATCCAAGAATAAGTGACTGAGAGTCCTCTGCTTTGCCTGGAGCCCCTTGAAGGCAGAGATTGCCTCTTGTCTAACTCTGGCCTGGTGTCCACCTGTGACTTAACATACGAATAAATACCTGCAGGCATGGGACTGGACAGAGGTGGAGGCCTGCAGCTATCAGCCACTTCCCCTGATACAAACCCTCAGGAAAACAGAAAACTTGATCAACTATTAAGTAAATGCCTGAGTGAATCTTTGGGGAAATCTAATTATAGTCGGGTCTAAAAAGAGAACACAGGCAATATGACAATTTCTCTATGTATTTACAGAATTATTTTGAAGTTCTCTAAGTAAGACACCCCAAACACACACACACACACACTCTCTCTCTCGCTATCTATCTATCTCTCTATCTCTCTCAGTACACATACCATTCATGGCTATTTCCAACCCTTAGGGGAGTGGTCCCTAACCTTTTTGGCACCAGGGACCGGTTTTGTGGAAGACAGTTTTTCCACGGAGTGGGGGTGGAGGGTGGGGATGGTTTCGGGATGAAACTGCTCCACCTCAGATCATCAGGCGTTAGATTCTCATAAGCAGCTCGCATGCACAGTTCACTTTAGGGTTCTTGCTCCTCTGAGAATCTAACGCCGCAGCTGATCTGACAGGAGGCGGAGCTCAGGAGGGAACAGCTGCTCACTTCCTGCTGTGTGGCCTGGTTCCTAAGGGGCCATAGACTGGTTGGGGACCCCTGCCTTAGGAAAAGCTCACTTAGAAGGGAGTATGTCACCTAGAAGGCTGCAGTTCTCAAGACACGCAAGGGAGTAGTTGTGTAGTTTGAGTCTATTCCTACAATCAACTTTGGACACATTTATCAGGTGTCTACTATGCACAATAGGACATAAATTAGATGATGTTCTGCTTAAAACCCTCCAATGACTTCTCATTTCATTTAAAAAGTCCAAACTCTTAAGTCCACAGAGACCCACAAGATCTGGCCCCTCCTTAACTCTCTGCCTTCATCTCAAGTAATACTCTGCCTTGCTAACTTACCTTCCACACCTTTCTGTCCCTTAAATGCACCAAGCTCATTTGCATCTTGGGGCCTTTTACTTGCAAGCCTGGTACTCTCCCCTGCTACACTCATCTTTTGGTTCCTTTTTATTCTTCAAATGTCAGCAAAAATGCTCTCCCTCATGACCCATTTCTACTCCCATTTTGTTTTATGCATAGCACACGTCACCACTTGACACTGTCTTATTTATGTTTATTTACTTGTATGTCTCTCCCCACTAGAATTCAAGCTCTATGAGAGCAGGGACCTTGTCCCATCTTGTTTCTGCTGTTGCTTCAGCATCTAATGCAGCACCTCACACCTGGTAGGTGTTTGAAAATAAGTGTTTGTTGAATGAAAAAGAAAATCAATGTTTCTTACAAATTCTACTACAACATAATGTTCCTTTTTTTTTTTTTTTTTTTTTTTTGAGACAGAGTCTTACTCTGTTGCCCAGGCTGGAGTTCAGTGGCATGACCTTGGTTCATTGCAATCTTCACCTCCCAGGTTCAAGTGATTCGCATGTCTTGGCCTCCCTAGCTGGGACTACAGGCGTGCACCACCACACCTGGCTAATCTTTTTGTATTTTAGTAGAGACAGGGTTTCGCCACGTTGGCCAGGCTGGTCTCGAACTCCTGGCCTCAAGTGATCCGTCCACTTCAGCCTCCCAAAGTAATGGGATTATAGGCGTGAACCACCACACTGCCCAGCATAATGTTCCTTTAAAAGCTTAAGACTGTTCCCCCTGAAATGGTAAAAAACAAATGCCAAGACTAGACTTAAGCCTTCTTGGGAGAAGCTGTTAAAGGGAAATTTTCCAGAGAAAAGGTCAGCAGGTAAAACCCTTGGCCCATCAGTGGGCTTGGCAATGCAGGCAGAGTCTTATGCAGTGCAGGTGGCTTATGCCACTGGGCAATGCGAAGAGAAAAATGGATTAAGAAGATTGAAAACAAATAGAACAACCAATCAGAAAGGAAGGGGAGGAAATAAAAAGGTAAAGGAAATAAGGCAAGAAAAGCTGGAGATGGGGAGAGATCATGTGGTGGGTAGGGAAGAGCTCCAACCACACTGCTGATCTCAGAGCCTTTGGAAGCCACTTCTGCAGTGGATGACCCACAGGTGCTGGATGTAACAGTGCTGTCTGGCCTTCCTCAGTGAAGTGGAGTTCTCAGATCAGTGTCAGCTTTTCCAGCAGTCACATTCTTTAAAAAGAAAAGAACTTTAAGGCTGCAGGAGCCTTGTAGAGATCAAAGTCTACATCACCACTTACAGAAGAAGAAACAAGGTTACAGAGAAGTTAGGCATCCTGCCCATGTCACACAGCTGGCAGCAGCAGAGCAGTGGCCAAAGCCTGGGCTCCACTCCACTGTCCAGTGCCATTAATGTCTTCAGCCTCATTTCAGGTTCAGGTGATACCACCTACCTCCTTTCTGTAAGTATAAGAAGAGGCAGAAGGAAGAGGGTGGAAAGAAAGGCTGTGATGTGGATGGGAGAGGTTGTTATACTATAACCAAAGGCCTGAGATAAGTAGATTGAAAGCCTGGATGAATAAGGACAATCACAATTCCGGACTTAAAGAGAATTCTAAATGCATATCTCTTTCTCATTTAATATACATCAGTCTGAGCTTAATGACAGAGTAAAACAATAACCAATAGGCTTGCAGACCAATCACATAAAGAATCCTCCATATTAATCTATAGAAATAAAAAATCAAGAGCAGGCAGAAGATTATAAAACAATAACGTAGGTCTTGCCAGTGTGGAAAAAGTGCTGAAGAATCACAGCCAACAACTCTCCTGCGGTGGCCCCCAATCAACATGGACTGAATCAGTGCAACAGTGGCATGTGTAAAATATGGCAACATAAGTTTTTAATAATTCTGGTTTTTCAAGTTGCGTTTCCATGACTACCTGTTATGGTGCAGTATTTGCCCCAGTAGTGGAAAGGTGTTTTATAATATTGCATTCCTCAGTTCTAAAACTTACATTATTCCTTCTTAGACTGCAGAATAACACCTTATAGATTTTTAGGGTGGAAAAGAAACACTACCAGATTAAAGATATGCATTAGCTGTAAGAATCTATTTTCAAAATGTTAAAATATGGGAATTACTTGATTTAAAAGAGCAGAAACAAGGAATAATCCTCTCCACCATATAATTATCAGTATAGCTATGCAGAGGGTTGATTATTTAAAAATCATCTCAGAAACATAGAGAAATTAAAAGCAAACCTTTTAGTATTCTGTGCCCTGTTAATATAAATTGACATAATCTTACTTGGGGAAAAGTCTGCAGTGTATTCCGTTGTGTTTCGGCAGCTCAGCAACCATCCCCCCTACTTATAATCATGTCCATTTGTTTGTGTGGAGAATCATCCCCCGCTCACTCTCAAAACATGTGCATCCAGAGGCATTCACTCCCACTCCAGACAGAGGAAAAGCATATGATTCAAGACTGGCTCATCAGAGCCTTGCATTCATTTGGCCCTAGAGACTTCTGGTGATGGCTTGTGATCATCAGAATCAAGGAAACTTGTAGCCTGAGGCGAGCTCTATCCCTGAGGGATGAGGCTGGAACCAGATCTGTGAGGATGTAGGGAATAGGCCTGTTGCACTCATCCTTTGACCACATGGGGTCTAAAACCAAGACCAACAAAATGGGAATTGGAAGATGGAGAAAAACCAAGTGCTGGTGTTGTTGGTTGAGCCCTAAATCTATCTGTAACTGAAGATGGCCTTTTTCTAGACCTTTCATTTATATTAGCAAATAAATTCTCTGTTTTATTTAAGCTGGTATGGTCACGTTTTCTATCATTAGCAATACAAAGACTCTTAAGTGATATAGGAATTGGTACTAGAAGTGAGTGTTGAATGTGACTAAGCCTAAAATGTGCAACTGGCTGATTTAAGGTTGGGGAAGGCTAGCACAGGCTGGCCTGGACTGGAAAGTTGGCAGTCCTTGTTAACTGACAACAAAATAGCTAGTTATGCTGCCACCTATTGACTCCTCAGTCTAAGACAGGGGCCTACTCATGGTACACCATTAAAGGATTCACTAGAAAAACATTTAGAATGGTGCAGTGTGTTGGCTGTTTCTTGTGTCCTTTAGTAAGATCCACAGGAGAGAGATAAACGTAGGCTGAAAACTGACTAGAGGCACAGAGGGAAAAAATACACCTTTGTTAAGAGAGGCCTTTTTTTGGCTGTGATCTGCAACCAAAATGGGTGAGAGTCAAATAACTTGGATACTTGTGGGTTGGAAAACCCAAATTCTCTATGGCATGCTAACATTAGAGAGAGTGGGGAGGGACCCAATCATAATCCTGAGAGACACAATTCCAAACACCAGAATCCTGAATATTGAAATCCCAAAATATCAAAATCCTGAAAATATAATTCTGGAAGAAATAATAGAGAATTCTTTGAAAGATATTTATTTACATTTTTAAAGGAGAATTTATTTAAGAAACAT
>NW_012115422.1:1341639-1381128 GCF_000951035.1 Colobus angolensis palliatus
ACATATATTTTTGCAAGCATAAACACTCAGGTACTCTAACAGCAGTACAGGTATAGAAGTTATAAGCAGACATCTGTATTCACAAAGAAATAGGGCAAGAAGGGAAGTATATAAATGCATATCACTACAGTTGGTATTGTGTGTGCTCAGCTTTATAAATTTGGTAATCTGAAATGCTGTGACAAATAATCTTTTGATGAGATCAAAAACTGTGACATGCAGTTACCATATAGGCAGTTGCCCAAAGAGCTGTTATCTCAAGAAATTTTCTTTCATAAACTCAGATTCGTATAAAAGGCCATCTCTTCATTTATTGAGGATGTTTCAACATTTTTATGTATATGTGCAATGCTTACACACAAAGTCAATGCTGTGCTGATGCATTTTTATGGAGTTAAATTTGCAAAAAATGCATTTAATGAATCAGAATTTTCCAAAAGTCTCTACACAAGGTATATGCCCAGTATTGGAAATGATGAAAAAATGAAATACATAAAAAATCATGCTGAAAATTTAAAATAGTGGAAAAAAAACTAAAATAAGAGAAAGAACTAAAAAGAAAATTCGACATATGAAAAGGGTATTATGGGGATAGATTACGGGCAATTGCACGGAGATAGTCCAAAGAGCTGGCCTAACATGATGCAGCTATTCCGTGACTGTGATTTTGGGGATTTTAGATGTTAGGGATTTTAGACTTTAGAGATTTACACTTTAGGAATTTTCATCTTTGGGAATTTCAACATTCAGGATTATAGTGTTCTAGACTGTGTCTTTTGGGATTATGATCCAGATCTGGAGTAACTCTACTCTGACTCCAGAAATGGAAAGTGACCAGCCCTGGCTAATTAGAGCCTTGGCGTTCCCTGGCTGCAGTGACTGGTTCAGAAATGCCCATGTGACTACTCTTGAACCAAGGAGATGCAGTGAGACTTATTCTATGGCATGTGGGGCTGAATTGGTAGTATTTCATCCACATTAGAGGTGTGGGGCTGGAATGGCAGTATTATACCCACATCATAGACGTGGAGACTGAGCATGAAGCCAATGCAGTAGAGTGAGGGGAGCCTGAGACTCGAGAGGTACAGCAATTAAAAGCAACGTGTGGGCCGGCGTGGGGGCTTGCACCTGTAATCCCAGCACTTTGGGAGACTGAGGCGGGCGGATCACGATGACAGGAGTTCGAGACCAACCTGACCAACATGGTAAAACCCTGTCTCTATTAAAAATACAAAAATTAGCTGGGCATGGTGGCGTGCACCTGTAATCCCAGCTACTCAGGAGGCTAAGGCAGGAGAATCGCTTTGCAGTGAGCCGAGATTACACCACTGCATTCCAGCCTGGGTGACACAGCAAAGACTCTCAAAAAAAAAAAAAAAAAAGCAATGTGTGGATGTTACTCTTGGATCCTAAGTAGAAAAAAAAAACTAAAAAAAAAAAAGGCAATTGGAAATTTGGATATTGTTCAGATATTTACTGATATTAAGATATTGATAATTGTTAGGTGTGACAATGTTACTTTGGTTATATTGTATTTTACAAAAAAAGAATCCCTAATTTTTAGAAATATATATACTGACATTTGTGGATGAAACATGATGCCTGGGTTTGTTTCCAAAGTAATGTGGAAAAGGAGGGAAAGTGGGTAGGGGTACAAATGAAAAAAATTGATCATGAAATAGCCATTCTTGAAGCTGGGTGAGGAGTACACAGCAGTTTGTTACACAGTTCTGTCTTCTTTTCATATATATTTAAAATGTTTCCATAACAAAACGCATTTAAAAAAAAAGACTTGTGGCTCATTCCCTTCCTCATCCACTAGAGGCTGTTAAAGAGGTTTGTTTAATCTAGTGTAAAAATGCTCAGACTTGTAGAGGTTATAGAGTTACAGAAGTTACCTTTTACTTCTCAAAATAATTTCTTTTGTTCTTGGATGAAACTGGATAGAATGAGGGCTCCCCTACAATGGTCAAAGAACAAGTGGTTCTTCCCAGAAAACGAGTAAACTCTCAAAACCTGAACACCATTATTAGTGGCAACAAAAAAGCAAAAATAAAAAGTCCAACCAACAAAAGAACAGATCCTGTTTTCTAGATTAGCACTGTTCAGTAGAAATATAATTTGAGCCATGTGTGCAATTCTGTATTTTCTACTAGCTATATTAGAAATAGTAAAAAGAAACAGGTGAGATTGTAATAATATATTTTAACACACTACTTCAAAAATAGTATCAAAAAAGAACAATAAAAATCTCCCAAAATAGGATCATTATAACATGTACTAAACATTTTAAAAGAATTATGAATTAGGTATTTTATACTCTTTTTTGCACATGAAGTCTTCAGAAACTGGTGTATACTTTACTACCAGCAGAACTTCAAGTGCTCCACAGTCACTACCACACTGGGTAACACAACTCTAGACGTGAGGGCCTGACGCGCAGGTCCCATCTTACTCATCTTTTATGCTGGCAGGATGCCTGAATGGCACTTAACAGATCTTCAATCAATGTCAGTCCCGGAAAAGTCTTGGTCCACCTAGAGCCAACTCCAGGTTTTACAGTTATAAATTCTTAGGAAGAGTTTATTCTGCTTGAAGCCATCTCTTAGAACAGGGAATTGACTAGGTATTGTTGGATTTGTGGCCAGTAGAAGAGCTAAATTGGCTTCTCTTTCCCGGAGTCTTAGTGCTAACACTTCTAGTACCACATGTGAAGAGATACTGCCGTATAGAATGGTTTTAAATTGAGGGCTCAGAAAAAATTCATTGCCTTAGTCTGTTTTGTGCTGCTGTAACAGAATACTGGTGACTGAGTAATTTATGAAAAGGCCAGACATGGTTCTGGATGCTGGGAAGTCCAAGGTGGAGGGGCCACCTCTGGTGAGGGCCTTCTTGCTGTGTCATTACCATGGCTGAAGGCAAGAGAGCATGCACAATGAGAGGCAGGGAAGGAAGGAAACAGAACTCATCCTTTTATCAGGAACCCACTCTTTCGATAACTAACCTATTCCCATAATAAGGACATTAATTCATTTATAAGAGCAGAGCACTCAGGACCTAATCATCTCTTAAAGAACCCACCTCTCAACATGATTGCATTTAGGATTAAGCTTCTGACAAATGAACTTCAGGGGATACATAAAAACCACAGCATTTACGGACTCAAAAATTTCACTGGCTTTCCATTTTATACCAAGTAAAATCTAAAGTCCTTGCCATGACTAGCAAGGTCCTCAAGGATGTGACACTCCCCCACTTCCCGTCTCCTTCCTTGACCTCTTTCCCCACCTTCTCCCCACATCTCTTTGCCTTAGGGCTTTTGTGCTTGCTGTCCCCTCTTCTGAGGACTGTTCTCTTGGCTGCTCCCCTCACTCCACTTATGTTCTGCAGTATTTGTGCCTGATCTGCTCTTCCCACCAGAGAGGCAGCTCCACAAGGGCAGTCTTGCTCACTGCAGCTGCCCCAACAACTTAGAACAGTATCTGGCATAATGCAGGTGCTTGAAAACGTTTGTAAGTGAATTTTATAAGCTTCCAGTTCTAAGTTTAGTTTTAACTTTCACTTAACCTGGGGTTGTGATTATGCTGCTTCATGTTTGGCTCTAGGCAAGAGGGTGCCAGGATAAAGTGGAAATGTGTTAGATTTGCTCCTCCAAAAAGACCTGGGGAGGCTCTTGCTTCTCCCAACAGGTGGACACAAGACAGCCATTTAAAAAGACAATATGGGGGCCCTGCCAACAGATTTAACAACTCTTTCTAAAGCAGGGCTGTTTGCCAGTGTCAGGGAGAGAATGAGTTAGAAAATAGTAAGATGACTGACTTGGAAAGAGGCAGGAGACCAAACTAGGGTGGGAAAAAAGAGGTCCAGGACTATCTAAAAAGGACATTCCCATAACGGCTTCGCATACTCATATCCAACAAATCTGTATTCTATGCCTCCTGTGTGCCTGATCCAGTACCCTAGAAGCTGAGGGCACAGCACGGAAGTTCACCTCTCCACGCTGAATTTGGCAGTTTTGTGCTCAGCAAAAACCAAGAAACAAAAAGCAAACAAATACAAATGCTGAGGTTGGAACATCACTTGCCTTATTTCTTTGAAGAGAAAACGATTTCACATGTGGAAAGACCATTCATGGTTTTTTTGTTTTTTTTTTTTTCTTCTAAGCACTATCTTGTCTTAGGTAATTTAATTAAAATACAAACATTTCCCAGTTACCAACATCCAATACAAGTGGCCCCAAGGGGAAAACCCACGTGAATTATAGAAAGAGGCTTCTTACAACCCAAGAGACAAACTGGTGGAAAGCCCCATTTTCACATCCTGCCAGGTACATACTTGTGCACACACACTGACAGAAGCTACTGGCATGAAGATAGCTGCGCATTCCTTTTGGTTGCTAATCATTAGGTATAAAGGCCAGGATGGGCCTTTACAATTACTTCTGGGCTGGTGAAAGTAGCCATATTGTTCCTTATTCAGACTTCTCTATAGCTAAATGGCTACTTGGTGTCACCTGCTGGAGGACAGAACTATATGGACCCTAAAGGCCCCTCCCTTGGATTCTCAGGAAACAAGGGTAAACAGCTCTGCACCTCTGGGCCTGACATCACCCATCTGAACACTGTGGGAAGGGCTCAGTGACCTAAGACTCCCCTCGGGGCCCTCTGACTGCACATAAGCCAGGCCTGGCTAGTGTAGCTGCCTGGGAGAGGCAGACCCAACTACTCCGCAGGTGGACAGGAAACGGTGGGCATTTGTGAGTGCCATGAGAATGGGGGGCCTTCCTGGGATTCAGATGATCTGCAATGTACCACACTGTCTCACTCAGTAAGGAACTGTCCCACATGACCTTCAAAGGTCCTATTAGACATTGATGTGGTTGAAGAAAACTATTTCTAGTTATCTGAGCCTAGACCTTAACTCTAATTTATATATAAACTCAAAGTAGTTATTGCACTGTTGTATTTATTCCCTATATTTTCCAGTAATGCAAATGTCATACAAATGAAATACTTTATTTTGTTCAGATATTTACCAAGAGTTGGTTGCCCCTTTGGAAAATCATGAGCCCAAGTACAATGTCCATGGTGTTATTGAAGTCTTTAACTCAAGAGAGCCTGCAATGGCAGCTGCCACACCCACTGCAATCCTACCATACATGCCAACACCTGACCACATACTTTTGTTTTCTGATGAGTTTCACCTGATCACTTACAAACTGAAGTTATTTATAATAAATTACTTTCCATTTATTTCTCTTTTAAATTAAGACTACATTGATTTGGGAGGAAACTGTGTGTGAAGTCAGATTATTTTATTTGTGAAGGTTCACTGAAGATTGTGAAGAGGGCATTAGAAAATACTCTTATTACAAGTGGGCATGGGGTCACTTGAGGCTGGAAGCTACTGCTTCTGGAGGTCCTGGGATGTCTACATGTGCCTGAGCTCCATTTAAATTCATGAAAGGCCAATCGGATGATTCTGCTCATCCAGCCTGGGCAGTGGAGACCACCACAGCTGTTCACCTCTGATCCTGGGAAGGGGCTTCACATTTTGTTACCAAACATATCACAGAGGCGTGGGTGATTCTTTCTCCTGTTTCTCAGCAGATCTTGCTTTTCTCAGTGGCTTGGCCAGAACAGAATTTGTTCTACTAGAATGAACCCAGCTTCCCTCCAAGAACTTCCCTCCTCTCATTTGGCTTCTCTGGATTCTCCAAATGACTGACTGGGGAAACAGATTGTTGGAAAAACACTTTCAGGTTGTCTCGATGAGGTCAATACCCTATCAGGCCACAGCAAAGACAAAGGAAAGTGCTTCCTGCTGGAGCATGTGCACATATGTTGTTCCTTTAACTCCAAATATGTATGCAGGGGTGATGGTAGGATCAGAAAAGGTGGGATCAGAAAGTGACCAGCTCCCCACCATTTTCAGTGGGTTTTATTTTTTTCTGTTCCGTATTGACTCATTTCCCCACAACACAGAAGCTGCTTAATCCAAAGACTTGGACCATTTCGCTCTGTTTCAGATCCATTCCGACAAAATGATCAGTTGGTGGCTTATGTAAAAAGCAGCTCCATGACTACACTTAAATATTGACTAGTGTGGGAATAACAAACCACAAAAATTTGGGGTATAAAAACCACATGTGGTTTATGTTTTGTAGGACACCCTCAGGAATATAAATGGACACAGTAGAAAAAGAAAATCCAAATGGTCTCTCCCTGCCTCACCCCCACCACCATTAAATAAAAACAAAAAACACACAAAAATAAAATGAAACAATGATTAAACAAAACTCAAGCTGAGTGCTACTGCTGGCCTTGGATGGCAGCTGTGTCTTGGCAAGGCCAATAAGTAGTGGTCTAGGCACTGTGGCTAAGGTCAATGTGTCAGAATAGCCCGACATAACCTCTGCCTTGGTCAACAGCCCACCCAGCTCCTGACCATGGCTTCTCTCTGTCACCAGCACTTCCTCCTTCCAGATGAGCTTCTCCAACCTCTAGGTCCCTGCAGTCACTGACTTTTTCCCCTAGATCTGGCCCCACACTCAACCTCCCGGCCCTCTTCTCCAACCAAAAGAAAAATGCATAAAACTGTAGATTACTTTCTAGAAATAGAAGTGTTTTATAATCTTTGTATCTGCTTTGTATCCGCTCACCCTATCTGTCTGTCTCTAATGTTAACTAGCGAGCAGCTGTGCTAGGGCTCCATGCACAGCAGTCATTCGACAAATACTCAGTATCTTCATGTTCCAAGGTTGCTTTAGGGGATAATACAAAGATTAAACAGACAAAATTGTCCACCCTCATGGAGCTTACACTCCTATCTGTGTTGATGATGTGTGGAAGGAAATTTACCCTCTGTTTTGTGCTCTGCAGGTGTTCATTTTGGCACAGCTCATATTATCTTACGAAGTGAAGCCTCACCAAGATCACTGTCAGAGCAGGGCTAATACAGGCAAACTAGGATGCAAATGTGCAGGGCTCCAAAGTCCTTTAGGGGTTAGTCATTTCAATCCAAGGACCATTTCCACAAAAAACAAACTTGATGGTATACTGCTAGGCCAGTCCCCAAAAGCATATTTAGTTCATAATGTCACTAAACTAAAACTTCAGTTCTGAGTCCTCAAAGGAAAGGACTTAAAGGTGGTATCAGGAGGAGGAGGAGGAGGAAGAGTTGTCCTTCTCTGGAACTCTCCAGCCTCAGCTTCTGCCTCCGCCCTCACCTTCAGGCCAGCTCCAAACTTTCCCTTGTCTCATGCAGGGCACTAAGGGGCTCCTGTTCCCCAAATATTTCTTACCCTAAATTGTAATTCCCCTTCCCGGCATAACATGATCTCATTGAGGCATCAGGAGGAAATCAAGTTGTTTTCTTTTATTTTAAAAGAGAGGAGAGGTGTTAACCCATGTTAACCCATATGATGTTGAATTTGTTTGAGATCAGAGAAGACATTTGGTTGGAGGAAGACATCACATAGTAGAGTCACACACTGTCTAGGGTTAACTTCCTTAAGTTTCTCCCACTTTTCATAGTTTTATTCCTTCACTTTAATAACTTTATTTATTTTTTTTTGAGACAGGTTCCTGCTCTATCACCCAGGCCAGAGTGCGGTGGCATGATCAACTTGCTGCAGCTTCAAATTCCTACGCTCAAGCAATCCTCTCACCTCCTGAGTAGCTGGGACTACAGGTGCATGCTGCCTCGCTTAGCTAATTTTTAAAAATTTTTTATTTTTGTAGAGACGTAGTCTTGCTGTGTTGCCTATGCTACCTTCAAACTCTCGGCCTCAAGCAATCATCCTGCCTTGGCCTCCCAAAGTGCTGGGTTTATAGGTGTGCGCCACCCACCCCACCTATTTTTAAAAATCACCCATTAATACCCAGAGAAAACCAGTTATCATCTTGGAATTTCTTTCCAGTGTTTTTCTTTCTTCTTCTGTCTGTATTTAAAATGGGATGTGTACGTGGGTCTGTATATACCCTTCTTTTTCACATTTCCCCATATTATTCACTTAACACAATTTTAATAGCTGCATATCTCATTTTCTGGATGTTCTATTATCTATGTAAATATTTTTTATTGTTAGACATTTAAATTGCATCCAATTTCATTATTACAAATCCTATTATAATTAATATACTTACATCTAAATGTTTTGTAATCATTTTATATTATTTCCTTAGGATAAATTTTTAGAGTACAATGACTAGAAGACATGAACAGTTTTTTTAAGGAATCTTGATACATATAATTAAATTATTTTCTCAAAGTTTTGGCTTACATACTTCCATCAGTACTCATTTTTTCTTTTTAACATGTGCTATTATGACGTTTCAAAATCTTTGCCAACTTGACAGATTTATTTATTGTCTTCCCCATTATTAGGATATCTTACTCCATTAGTGGTTTGGATATCTTACTCCATTAGTGGTTTTTTTTGTTAAAAAAAAAAATTACAGAGATTTGGTCTTCTCCTTATTTCCTGCTATTTGAACCTACAGATTACCTAAAAACTCCATGATTTTTCATAAACAAAATAAAATATTCTAACCATTCGTAGACTGACTGGGTGGAAGGCAGTGACCATTTCTGTGTGTTTATAAAACAAATGTTCATAAACCAAGGACTACCTTTATTTTATTAGCTGTGGCTAATTTTGTGCAGTCTATGAGAATTTTCACCACTCTAAGAAATGTTTCTATCCCACGTTGGGAGGAGAGGGGAGGACCTCTAGGCACATCTTACCATAGCTCTTCCTGCCTCAAAGGCAAAAGTAGGAATGCCTTGGTTTATGTTATACACATGCAGACATGTGTAAACTTCTAAAGTCTAAGGTACAGAAAACAGCAGTTGTGACCCTGAGTCACCTTATTTTAGTGTTCACAAGACCAAAGTTCCCAGAAACCAAGGAGTAATTTAGGCTGACCTAATGAATACTCAAGCTTCCCTCATTTTTACCATCTTCATTAGCTATTATGCAAATATTTTAGAAAAGGTAAAATCTAGTTTAGAATTTTTTTATGACTGCAAACTTGATGATAAAAACCTCTTTTGAGCACAGGTCATTCAAAGCAACTCTAGCAATCTACTTTGTGGGGTGGAATTTCCAGCTGTCCTGGGCTAGAAGGACAACTGATCTCCTTTCCACTTGGCTCTTCCCAAGTGAAGACCTGTGACAGGATGTTCCTCACTTTGCACAGTTCTTCATCCTGCACTTAGGAGATATTTGATATTTCTAAGTTAGACAGGCAGATCCTTTGAGGTGAAGTGCCTGGCACATACTAAATACTCAACAACATTAGCTATTATTACGATTAATAAGTGAGCAGAACTTCTCCCCAGTTCGTGCCACTTGGTAAAAGAGGAAACAAGGGTAGGTTGGGCAGGGAGGGCAAGATTGACAACTAAGACGGCAAACGTGGGAACACAGCTGGGAAAGTGTCTCCTTTTGTTTACAGAGGGATAATTCAATGCAATGTAAGAATGAAGACTTTTATAATGCTGAGTTATGAGTTATTTTAAAAAATTTATATTAAACAAAAAAGAATAATTTACTCTATTTGATATTTGAAAAAAGTAGTGCTAATCACTTGAGTCTCCATTTATGTCATTTATCTAAAACTCATTTTCAAATATACTTAGCCCTATTTCAAAAAGCTGACATTGATCCATTCAATTTGTACTGGCCATTCTCATTCACTAATGCCTCTGTATTTTTGTGTAATTCCAAACATCACTAGACTCAATGAACACAAATTCAGAACAAAAAAAAAAATGCCCTACAAATTTCCTAAAAACACAGTTGCTCCTAAAAGTTAAGAAATGGGGATGAATAAGTTGGTTTTATGTTCACTGACTTGTTTTCATTTCACCTGGAGAGCGCCATTGCTAATCAGTAGTTAAGTTAAAGTTCCAAGAGCAGAATGTGGAGCCACTTGTCCCCAAATCCTCCACTGCAGAGAACAGGACTCCTCTTCATTTCACTAAGAAAATGTTCAAAGGCTTTTCAGATAGTCTTACCCAACCAGGGAATGGAAGACTGCTTATTTTCAAGGCTGCTTTATTCTAGCGGTTGAGGAGTAAACAAAGAGAACAGTAAACATCTGGGAATGTTTTCAGAGGTGACACCTAACAAACACGGAGAAAATAGCCCTTGAGGCAAGATCTGATTTAACTACGCAAGTGAGAAAAAAAAAAAACCCGCCACAATTCCTATCATTATTCCCAAGTTCTGCCACCACAAGCTGATGGCACTCTGACGTGAAAGGTACTAGTGCCAAAAGTCAAATAAAGCTTTGGCAAAACTGAACACCATGCAGAAAACAGAATATCCAACTCTCATTGGCAGGGCATTCATGGAAAACAAGTATGAAGATCAATGTGAAATCTTATTTTCCAAAGTACAAAGGCTTCTGTATACAGAACTTCCTACTAACCAAGCTATACTCTTAACCTGCTGCAAAACACCTTGTGGAGGCACATCTTACTCTTCACTAGCATTGTTCACTGCAATGCTTTCCAACCTCTATTTGCACCAATGTTGAGATAGAGTTTTCTCCTATTGCTTCCCCTGCCCTGTATCTTGAGAATATAGATGAAAGTTTCTCAGAAGTGCTACGATACACAAAGATGAGAGTATCTCAAAAATATTTACAGCATAAGTCACATGGAGAAGTTCAAGCAATGGAGAAGAATAGCAACATATATTCATCCTACTCTGGATTCTGTGACATGTACATAATCAGTCTTAAAAGTGCAGCTTTAAACAAGTTTTAAAGTTATGACTTTATTCTAAAATGCCCCCAAACCATAATAAAGACAGTGTACAATATATTACTTAGGGAAGAAACTGATACCTGTTATCGCTTTGCTAGAATTTGGGTTTAAAAAAAAATAAAGTTGATAAAAGGATTGGGTCAATTCAGTGATGATTTGCCTCAAGGATAACTCCTCCCACTTCCTACACAAAATAAGCAATTACATTAAAAATATAGTCAGAATTTTATGGAATCACATCAGTTTTTAATGCATGAATCAGAGAACCTAACAATCACTATAAATGTAGTATGGTTATATATTTTCAATCTCTAGTTCTATTTTCCTTAGTGTAGGCATAAAAGTTCTTAAAGGCTTAGAATTTACTCTTAAAATACTATAAAATATTACTATTTTCATGACAAAAGCAATTTATGAATTTATGGAAAAGGGAATATTTATAAAATGTTAGTAAAAGCACTGTTTATGTTTGTATAGCAACATTTAAAAGTATTCAAAGGTCATTCATTGCTAAAAATATTTAAAGCACAATAAAAGGGAAGTTAAAAATGGCTTCATTCAAACCTACAGTTTCTAAAATTTATCAGGACCCAAGAGCCTGGAAGTATCAAAGATTAAGTGGAAATCCATATTCGAAAGAGTTCTGTGGAATTCTCATAAAGAGAAGAGCAGGCAAAGGTCATCGGAGGACATTATTTTAGCTGAAATTCTGAGTATCATTCAAACAGGGGAGCCAATGCTTGGTATTAACAAAGTGCTGTTTTCTACTGCTGAGCTCAGATGACAGCCCACCCCCTATTTGCCAAAATTAGTGGATGAGAAATCATTTCATGAATTCATCCAAAAACATGAAATGCACTAATAAAGCTTTACTGCCATCCCTCAGTCATCACTTTGCTTGGCTAGGCTGGTGGCCAGCAGGAATATCTCCCTCTACAAAACTGTTTCAAAGTAATGACTTGGAGGAAGTGGTGTGCTGATACCATGAAAAAAAAATTCCCTCAAACACAAAGATAGTTCAAAAAGCATCTGTATATGGCTCAGAGGAAACAAACAGCTCAGCTCATTTCAACTCAAAAGAAACCCAAAAGACCAGTTTACCTTGGCCATGGTTGCACACATGCAGGCAAACTGAAGGCTGGCATTGATCCAGGGATTTTGATCTGTGCCAAAAGGGATGATGAGTTATCCATCCTGAGGTCAAGATTGAATAAAGAAAATACACTGAAAGAGAGTCATGTGTCTATAAGAGGATTTCACACCTTCCTCTTCATGAGACAGGGGGCCTCGACCCCTGCTGGAATGGCAAGTCTGGCGTCCCTTCCTGAAGCCACTACTAGATCAGAAGCTCACTCTGAGCCTCCAACACCTGGTTTCTCCCCTGCTGAGGCCTTTCCACAGTCTTTCTTCCACAATGTTGTCCTTAATGAGCTGAGCGGATACCTAAAGCACTTGTTTGTCAAGCTTGGGCTGAAATACATCTAGAATCTTTAAGGTGACCAATACTGAATTTTCCATTTTTAAGCACTTAAAAATATTCTTCAAATTAAGGGAATACATAAGCAATAAAGACCATGTTTTACTAGGTTTTAAAAACCATTTAGTTTTCTGTAAAAGCAGTTACTTTTCTAAGAGAACAGGTGGCAACTGCTACCAAACTTTCAAAAAGATCCTTATTTTTATTTTCAAATAACTTTTATTTGACAAGAACTTTGTGAGCAATGGTCTTTAAATTCTTTTCAATCCTGGCTTTGTATTGCTATTTTGAGGTGTTTCTTGCTAACTGGGTTAAGGAAGCCCAAAGAGTCCTCTGGTTTTGGTCATCAAGGAAGTTCGTCTCACAACTGATAACCTATTTGACTTTTTTTTTGTTTTGTTTTTTTTAAGAGGAAGACAGGAAAGAGTGATAAACCTTTAATATCTGAAACTTGTGTCATTGACCTTCAACTAGATAGTGAGGTTTTCATTTCAGAACTTTTAGGGCCCATATCACATGTGGGGATAATTAAAATGTTTTAAGTGATGCTTTCTCTTCTTCAAGTGTTGACCGTAACATTCAAGCTGGGTACAAGAAGCAGAGATTTTTGTCTGAGCTCAGTCCAAGCTCTGCAGTTTCTGCTGTTTGTCTTTCTAGGTGGCACCAGTTATCCTCTGCAGCTCAAGAAACCCAGCATAACCTTTTGGGCTGCTCTGGAAAAACACATTGAGCAATAAGGGTTAGAATACTTTGTGTTCAATGTTTCCAGTGCTACTCTCTGGCCAGGAGAAATACCAAATCATAGGCATCTGGAAAAGAGAGACATCCCAGAAAGAATGATGGTGTTACAAAGCCTGTGAGCACAGGTCCCTTGTACACATTCATCTACCTGCTGTCTGCTTCATACTGAGCTATAGGCATTGGAGCAAATGGTAATTTCTATCAGTCATGACTAGAGCCGGTGTGGTCTTCAAGTAGCAATGGGTTGACTTCCAGGGAGTGAAGTGTTATTGTTCTGATCACCTTGTGGATACAGGGAGTAGTGAAAAGTTGAGTCCATGGTAGCATCAGAGAAAGAAGGAAGTGCGGTTGGTTGGGGGCGCACCCTGTGGTGGTGATGTTCCCCACTAGCATTTCCCAAAGGTCTCACCCAGCCGTAGGAAATTATTCAGAGGCCCTCAGCATCTCTCTGTGTAGTTTAAATATAGTATTGTATTTTCTTGGCCAGTCCATGAATGGAAAGAAGTGAATACAGATATCAGAAAGTAGACAAACTGCAATGTGACCTGATGCAGATGTGGAAAGGGCGTGGCCTGGAAAGGCAGAGGTTCAATAAAGGCCTTCGAGGTTTCCTTTCATTTCCACAGTTCTTAGTCACACAATTTCCTTTGTGGATTTTAACGGTAACTAACAAGGCTTTGAAAAGGAATCGACTTGGTATGCTAGGTGTGAAATGGCAAAGGTCATCTTGCCACTTCAGTAGGGTTATTATTTTAACTTTTCTTTTATACTCTTCAAGTCCTCTTTCCAGAATAATTGAAAATCCCATAATTAAAAGACCTTCCTTTGTGCCCACATTGCTCTTCTGAGATCAGCTAGAGCTGGGCTCACCCCAACCACGGTCAACTGGACCAGGCTCGCCAGGCCTCAGGCTGGAGAGCATGCTGTGGGCTGGTCTGTCCTGAAAAGCTCGGCACAGGCAAGGAAAAGTAATGCACGAGGCAACTCAGGTCCCTCCTTGTCTCAGAAGTATGAACTGAGGATCAAGGAGGGGCAGGCAGTTAGCACTAGGGAAACAAGAGCAGGCAAAAATGGACAGCCGAGCCAGTCAATCAGTGGACTTAAGGGAGGAGGAGGGGAGATCTGCCATCTCCTGGGACTGAGGGTGCAGCATGGCTTTTCAGGTACCTGAACCACATCCTAGTCCCAATAATTCTAATAATATTAATACTAACAATAATAACAGTAACAATGAACATGTATTGAGCTTTTATTATGTGCTAAGGAAGGTTCTAGGTGCTTTTATAAGTATTATCAACTCATTCAATTCTCAAAACCCTGTAAGATGCATCTGGGTGCTGCTGATGCTGATGGAACATACAAGTTAAGTTACGTAACCAAGCCCACAGAGCTTATAAGTGGCAGAGACATAATTTGAGCTCAAGTGGTCTGGCTTCATGCTTCTGCTCAGTCTGTGCCTCCCTGTGGGGCTAGTCCTGAGTTTACTGTCTCCTTTATTGCCCATCTTTACAATAAAGTCCCTCCTATTAAAGAGACCCTGCAGAGGGTCTTTTACTCTTTCATTGTCTCACGATTAGCATTTTCTTTGGCTCCACTCATTACGAATCTTATTAACTGACACACACACACACACACACAGTTTTTGAGAAAGGGTCTCACTGTGACACACAGGCTGGTGGGCAGTGGTAGAATCACTGCAACCTCAACCTCCTGGACTCAAGAGATCTTCTTACCTCAGCCTCCTGAGTAGCTGGGACCACAGACGCGTGCCACCATGCCCAGCTGTTTTTTTTTTTTTAGATATGGGGTCACACTATGTTGCCCAAGCTGGTCTCCGACTCTTGGGCTCAAGCAATCCTCCCACCTCAGCCTCCAAAGCATGAATGTAGTTTTGAATCCAGTTTTTGCTATCCTTTCATGCCACTAAATATTCTTTGAAAGCATGACTTTTAATGACTGCAGTATATTCATTTTTTTAAATGCTTACTTAATAACTTATTTATTTAACACTTAACATTAAGTGATCACTTGAGTCCAGGAGGTCGAGGCTGCAGTGATTGCACCACTGCACGCTAGCCCGTGTGTCACAGTGAGAGCCTTTCTCAAAAATAGTCATCTAGCTATCTCTTACTTTGCTTTTATAATTGTGCTAATGCCAATATCCTTATATACAAATCCTTGTGCACAGGTAGGATTATGCTATAGAATAAATTATAGAAACAGAAGTATCAGATCAAAGAGTTTGAACAATTTAAGTTTACTTCAAACACAGTGTAAACGGCCTTCAGGGAAGGCCTAGACTCCCTTTGGCTACATAAAAGCTCCAGGGTCTGGGCATGGTGGCTCACAGCTGTAATCCCAGCACTTTGGGTGGCCAACGTGGGAGGATCACTTGAGCTCAGGAGCTTGAGACCAGCCTGACAGTACAGTAAGACCCTTTCCCTACAATAAATTAAAAAATTAGCCAGGTGTAGTGGTGTCCACCTGTAGTCCCAGTTACTTGGGAAGCTGAGGCAGGAGGACTACTTGAGCGCATGAGGTCGAGGTTGTAGGAAGCCATGACTGTGCCACTGCACTCCAGCCTGGGCCACAGGGCAAGACTCTGTCTCAAGGAAAAAAAAAAAAAAAAAAAAGGAAAGCTCCATTCACCATACCCTTGACAACACTGAATGCTGCAGGTTTAGAAAATCTTTATCTTAATTTGGTTTCTTGAATGGGTCAGAATAATGCATACATTTAAACTGTATGCTCCTTAGTAAAATTTCTAAGGGCCATTTGCATATCTATTAAGAGCAAAACAAGCCTATGACCTACAGTTTCCAATGTTGAGACCACTGAAGCCTTAAAATGCTTTAGAATTTCAGAAATAGAAATCAGAGATCACTGAGTAAACAGCTTCAGTGAATATATAAGGTAACCAAAGCCCAGAGAAGTTAAGTGACCTGGGTAATATATTTGACTGGCAACTAGAATCTAGGTGTCTTGCCCTGTGATTCATTTCTTTAGAACAGATTCCTTCATTAACCTAACGGAAGCAACAAGCCATTGTTACCAGGGTGAAAGTATAAGGAAAAAAACTGCACAATAATATATTTGAAAAAGAAACTACAGTTGTTCTAAACTCTATTTTATCTTCATAGTACCAAGTCAGAAAAAGTTATTTTACAGGCAAAAGTAAACATTCACACCTAGTTACTACTTTATTCTCAAGATCCCTGCTAAAATCTACAAATAAATTTTTTCCTAGGACCATTAAAATATTCAGCACGTACCCATTATCCTCTCATCCAGCCAACATTTACTACGTCTGTATTATGGCCAGACCCTGTGCTAGATGCTGGAGTAAAAGGGGGAAGAGTACCAAGGTAAGAAATGAGGGATTCATTTTGGGGATATGTAAGCAAATTATCACAGTGAGTGTGACTGGGCAGTAACGGGGTGCACACGATGCCGTAGGGGTGCCAGAGAAATGAACATGGAAGGCTTCACAGAGGAGGGGGCACGTGAGCTGTGCCCATGCTTGAAAGCAGCCTCTGAGCAGGGGAAGAAGAGCAGCCCCAGAGTGGAGGGGCAGGGCCCACTGTAGAAGGCTGCTGTCACACATGGCTAAACACAGTGGCCTGGGAAAATGAGTGCTGGTGGGAGATGAGGCTGAAAAGGTGGTCTGGGGTCAGGCAGTGTTCAGGAGTTTGGACTTCCCTTAGAGGTGTTAGGACTCATGTAAGCTGTTTAAGTAGCGATGTCATGGTCAAAGTGGTGCATTACCAAGCTCATTCTAATGGCAGTATGGGGAAGGACTAGAGACTCTGAAGGCAGGAGCTTTATCTATGTTGGTACAGACAACCAGGTTGCAGGCTTAAATCAGAGAGAGGCAGAAGAAATATGAAAGAGGAGATGAGTTTGAGTAATATATATCTTAGAAAGAAATAATAAGACATAGAGACTAATTAGATGTGTGGGTGTCATTAATAAGATAGGCAAGGAAGGAGGAAGGCCAGGTTTTGGATGAAAGGGATTTGTACACATTGAGCTTGAGATCCAGTAGAAAGTGAATGAAATATCCAGAAAGTAAATGAAAATACAACTCTGGAGATCAGGGGAGGTATAAGCAGAGTCATAGATCTGAATAATTAGTATACAGTTACAACTCTCCTCCCAATCTCCCCCTCTCCCCACCCCCATCACCCACACATTTGGGTACTTCCTCTTGTCTGTATATAGGTATAGCAGCACTGTCCACTAAAAATACAATGCAAGCCCCATGCATATTTTGCAATTCTCTAATAGCCACATTAAAAAAGTGATGTGGAAAACAGGTGAAATTAATTTTAAGAATATATTTTATTTAACCTAATGTATTTACAATATAATTTCAACATTAATATAAAAATTACTAATGAGATATTTTATATTGTCCTTTCATACTAAGTGTTTAAAATCCAGTGTGAATTTTCCACTCATGACCCAGGCCATCTCAATTTGGACTAGCCACATTTCAAATGGCCCCTGCTTTGGACTGTGCAGGACTACACAGTAACTTACAAGGGTGATTAGGCACCAACACGAACTTCTTTAGCCCTTGAAATTTGTGGAATTAAAGTAAATGGAATTTAATTTTACTGATGGGAGAACAATGAGGAAGCCTGCTGGGCCCTCCAGATCACTGCCCACCCCACCCTCCCTTTTCATGCTCTGGGAAGGAGTGCAAAGGGGCAGTGTTACATGCTGTTTGAAGTTTGGGAGACATGAAGCATAGAAAATTATTTCCTCTAAACATTGCCTTTTAGGTTATTAAATACCCTGACAACAACTTGACTGAATTTACAGCCATGAATTTGTTATCTCTTAATGTGGATATATATCTGGTCTCCTGATAAATTTCCTAAGGTGCTGTTCTTAAACTTCAAATATTTGCAAACTAACTTCATAATTTTGTCATGCCTGCATACCACCAAAACTATATGATTTGTTTAATATTTTTATTTAACTCAACTAATCTAAAAAAATCTAAAGACATATTTAGTGTCATCCTAAGTAACTATATCCAAGAAATCATGAATTTCATATGTTCTGTATATTTTTTCTGATACACATTAAAACAAATAAATATTTAAATAAAGAACATTTATCCATGTCTCCTAAAATCACCTCACTAACCACCTGTGGTATGATTATCAGACTTTGAAAACACTGTCCTTGGGGAAAGGAAAGGAAAGGAAAATAACACTATAAGATCCCCTCTCCATGCCGACAGTGCTCCGTGGGGTGCGCCCATCCTAACTCACCGAATCCCCACTCTCCTATGCGCAGGCTGGTGGTCGCTGCTACCCACTGGTTGTCTTTCAGGCATTTATTCTGGCTGATCACCACTTGTGTCTGCCCACGGTCAGACCTTTTATATGGCAACCTGTATGAACTATAAGGAAATTCTTGACAATTTTTATTTTTGTTTTTAACTTTTGTGGGTATATGGTCTTTGTTTTGATTTTCCAGAGGTTACACAGCAGGCAAGTCTGGGATTTGAGCTTTTAACTATAAACATCACAAGGCAGAGGCAACTGCAACACCTAACACAGCGCCCTCCTAAGAGGTGTTCTATTTCTTGTTGTCAACAGAATGATTTCCAATTATGAATTATCTTAAAGCCCAAAGACTTTGAGAAATAAGAACTGGTAAATTTCAATGATGGGGATGCATAGTACCAAAACTGTTTAAAACAAATGTGTTATATATTACCATAAGTGCTTCTTAGTGTATTAAATAACAAGATCTAGTGGCTAGTCTAATAATTACTGTATTTTCAAATGGTAATACATATAAACAATATTTAAAGATATCTGAAATTGTAGTGTGTATTAGTCTATTGTTGTGTAACAAATTACCCCAGAACTAAGTAGCTGAAACCAATAAACATTTACTTTATCACAGTTTCTGTGGGTCAGAGATTTGGGCACAGCTTGGCTGGGTACCTCTGACTCAAGGTCTATCACAAGACTGCACTCAAGGTGTCAGCTGGGGCTGTGTTCCCATCTGAAAGTTTTGGGGGAGAACCTGCTTCCAAGTTCACTCACATGTTGGCAGGATTCATTTCCTCACTGACTGTTAGTTACAGGTTTCCTCAGTTCTCTGCACATGCATCTCTCTATAAGGCAGCTCTTAACACGGTTGCTGGCTTCGCTGAGAGTGAGGAACAGAGTGAGAGAAAACTCCCAAGAAAGAAGCCACTGTCTTTTTATAACCAAATTCAGAAGTGATATCCCATCCTCTCTGCCGTATTTCATCCACCAAAAGTGATTATATATTCAGGAGGAGGGACTTATGCCAAGCCATGAATTTCAGGAGGTGGGGATCATTGGGCACTATCTTATAAGCTGCCTGCCACAAAATGAAATAAAATATCTATGAGCTCTATTGGTGATGGTGTCACAGTCCTGTTGATGCTACTGCAGTTCGTTGGCTACATTCATAATCAAAGAAATGCAAAATTTTAGCTAGAGGTTAGTGAAAAAGAGGTACTATTTTTCCCATCTAGTTCATAGACTTCAGGTGAAAAAACCCCTGTGTTAAAGGATACAGTCTATCTTGCACCATCTAAAAATCAGCCTGGTGCTTTGTGGATGGGCACAGGGTTTCCTCACATACCCCTGGAATCTACCATCTATGGGCATTTACTGTGTTTGTGAAAGATTCTTAAAAACAAAACAAAACAAACAAAAAAAAATGTGGTACTGCTAGTGCAGCTCAGAGATAGATCAACTTTGAAAACTTCCCTCACAGCTGCAAAAGGCAAGTGTTTGGCACTAATAAATCAGGATTAGTGGAGCTCAACTAATAATGAACCTTTCATCTCCTCTGGGCAGGTGGTCACCAACTGAACTCTGGGAGCAAACAAGTCATGGTTAGATGTAATAACCACATTTCTAACGACAGGTAGGACTAGAGCGGAAAGTGAGTGCAGGAGAAGTCTTCCTGCAAAATTCAAATCTTCTTAAACTTGGGGCCCTCTGAAAACATTAATCAAAATTGTGTTTCTAGGGGCTGGGCTGACCTCTGCTTATTACCTTTCCAGTCATAACCACCGCAGGTATTTTTCTTCTCATTAGTGAAAAACAGCCTGGGATGCTATCCACATACCCCTATCAGAGAACCAGTGAACTAGGGACACAATTATAGGTTTCAATTTTCCCCTCGTAGACCCCAATCTAAATTTGTCATCACCTGTTCACAGAAATGCCTTCTGTGTTTCATCTTACTTGAGTGGAAATGGGGTGATATTCAAAATATTTAACAACCAATGAGGCACAGGCACTAACCGATTAGGACAATGTAAGATGCTGGAGCAGGGTCCAGGGGCACCCTGCGCTGTGCTGGCATTCATCCTTTAGTTGTTGAATTATGGGAGAAGTCTTAGGGGTTCTGGGGGTGTGCTCAGGGGGCTGAGGGTGATGACAATTTGCCAACTGGTTTTTAGGCATCTCATTATTTTAATAACCAGGATATCTGCACCAGTGCACACAAGATTGAATATTCACTGTGGAGGGGGGTTGGGGCTGCTCCTCCCAAGGGCCCCCATGGAAGGCTACTGGTGTGGAAGCTGACCCCATTGCTCTACAGCGTTCTGACAACTGGCACTATGCGGACAGAGCCCTGTCCATTTTTCTGAGCCCTGAGCTCAGGCCAGAGCCTTAAGGTCCTGGACCACTTCCAAGGCTTGCAGAACCCCTCACTCAGGTCTCCTCGGGGCGGCTGGCTGGCATTCTCCCAGTTACCAGGCGCCTTCTGGGAGCAGCCAGGGACAGCTGCTGCCGGCTGGCACCAATGGACTTCTGTGCAACTGAGGGTTGAGTGGAAGTTTCCTCGTGGGTTTGATGGAGGGCATGTTCTCAGTCCACAGGCGTCACACCACCCGAGTAGCCTCACCACTGTACAGGATACAGGCCTAAGAAAAGACTTGGTTCATGAATCCTCCCACTTCAAAGATTGGTTTAGCAACTTCCTGAGCTTTCTGAATGAAACCTCAAGGGCTTATCACAAAGGAGATCATTCTGCATGACCTCTTGGTCTGCATTATTTCACTGAAATGCCTGGGTTTGTTTTACTTTACTCCATGCTTCTGGAAAGCAGGCTAGGGGGGCTCTGGACACACACAGACCTGGGTCTGAATTCCCGCTCTGCGGAATGCATCACCACTTCACTTCACCTCTCTGAGGCAATTTCCACCTTTGTCAGTGGGGCTCATGGGAGTGCCTGCCTTATAGGCTGGTGGCAGGTCTAATGAGATAATTTAAAGACAAATTTGGTAACTGTTTTCTTGTAAGTTGAGGGAAAGATTAATTCAAAACTTTTAGTCTCAGTTTGGGCTAGGAAATGCCAGTGTTATTCCAGGGTACTAACACAGGTTTAAAAATAAGACGCTTTTTGCTTTCACAAGCTGACTAAAAAGCAAAGACAAAAAAGTGACTTCAGAGTCAAATGTAACTCAATAGTCTTGCATGCTTAGATCCAAACCATAAGAACTCAGGGTTCTCCCTCCTGAATGAAGATAATATGAAGTTGCATATTTCGATCCATAGTTGGCTGAACCCACAGATGCAGAGCTTGTGAATATGGAGGGCCAGCAGTATCTGCTTTTCCACAGGAAGACGGCACAGATTAATTCATTACAATTTGTAAAACTATATAATGTCTGTTTCAATGACAAAAAGCAATTTCAATTACATTTAAGATGACATTTACATAAACATAAAAATTATAACCATCTCACAATACTCTCAACTACCCTGACATAAAAGCAGAGGAAAGCTTGATTTGTTAAGGTATTGCTTTTGCCCATTTTGTTTAAAAAAAGGTTTTCTTTTCTTAAAATAAGAATTATGGAATCACTAGGTTTTAAGCAGTAAGAAACAAAGTTTGAAACAAGAATCCTGATTCTTCCACTTCTGTTTACCCAAATGAACATTCTCTCTCTGATTTCAGTCCCAGAAATCAACCACTGAACGTATCACTATGCAGAGTCACATTCCATGTTTTCAATGGAAGTTTTAGAGGCTACAGATGAATTCAGGAGTGATATAAACCAAGACCATTAAGAAAGATGACTTTTTTCTAGGATTCTAACTCCTATATTCAGACACGTATATCCAACTGCCCACTTGACATCTCCACGTGGCTGTCTGTCTCACAGACATTTCAAACTCACTACATCCCAAACAAAAGTCCTAGTATCTCCCCTCCACACCAAAATGCTGTACTCACAGCCCTCCCCATCTCAGTCTGATGGCATTTCTATTCTTACTGCACTTAGGCCACTTCCTGCACTTCCTATCTTCCTTGAACTCCTCTCTTCTGCTATTTTTCAATCCAACTGCCAGTCTTGCTGGTTCTACCTTGAAAATAACCAGACTCTAATTACTCCTCACCATCTTTACTGCTAACCCTTGTCCACGGCACCAGCATGTCTCACTGGAGTATTGCAATAGCCTCCTAACTGGTCCCTCTCTTCCACTCTTGCGCTCCCACAGTCTACTCTCACTACAGTGGCCAGAGGGAGCTGTTAAATTTAAAGTCAGATCATTGTCTCTTTTTGGATCAAAGTCCTCCCCTCCCTCCCAGACTCTGGGGGGAAAGCCAGAGTCCTACCATGACCAACATGGCCCTCCAGGATCTCACCTCTAAATTACTAGCTCCTTGTTACTCCTTGAATACGCCAGGCATGTTCTGCTTCTGTCCCCTCAGGCTTTCCCCAGTGTCTGCATGGTAAATTCTCTCACCATTTTCTCCATGACAGCTGCCCTTACCAGCTCACCTACACCTATCCTCCACCACTGTGCTCTGCTCCTCCTTACCCCACTAGACTTTCTCCACAGCACGTATCCCTTCTAAATTCCTAATACAAATCACCTAATATTTTTTAGGTTTATTGTTTTTTGTCCACATCCCTTAACTTGAATATAAGATCCACATGGAAGATACTTAATAAATAGATCTGAATTAAGGGAAAATGCCAAATAAGAAAAACAGAGGAAAAACTCTGAAAACATCCAGTGTCCAAAAAAAAGGCCTTATGATTTTCTTTCTTTTTTCTCCTTCCTTCCTTCCTTTCTTTCCTCTTTTCTTCTTTCCTTTCTCTTTCTTTTTCCCTCCCTCCCTCTTTCCCTCCATTCTTTCCTCCCTCTCTTTATTTCTCTTTCTTCTCTTTTTTTTTTTTTTGAGACAGGGTCTTGCTCTGTTACCCAGGCTGGAGTGCAGTGGTGTGATCATGGCTCACTGTAGCCTTGACCTTGACCTGCTGGACTCAAGTGATCCCCCTGCCTCAGCCTCCTGAGTAGCTGGAACCACAGGTGAATGCCACCAAACCTGGCTAATTTTTAATCTTTTGTAGAGATGGGGTCTTCCTATGTTGTCCAGGCTGGTCTCGAACTCCTGGCTCAAGCAATCCTCAAGGCGTCCTGGGATTACATGCATGAGACACCACACCTGGTAGCCTTGTGATTTCTAATAGCAGGACCCATGTATTATATCTCATTTTTTAATTTTAATACTGTTTGTGGCATTTTGAGGAGGAACAACAAGGAAGTAAGCCTGACACTCAGGAGAGGCCGCTGTTTACCCTGAAAAGACCCCTACGACTGGCATTCTTGGGGAGGGGTAGAACACTACAGAACACTATATCAAGCACAGAGCACTATCATAGAGGTCCCCAAATCTCCCTTTTATCTGGGAGCCAGAGGCATCAAACTCAGAATGGCTGAGTAAAAATTCACAAGAGGCTGCTGGACACCCCAGAATCTACAAAAAACACCATTTCTTTCCAGTGACCATGTCCATTGTCCAGAATATACCTTTCTGAGATAATGGTACCCAGGCAGTTGACTTAGCATTCAGAATGCGGTTCAGGGGTGATAGAATCAGTGCTAAAGATGGTTAACCCTTCTGAGGACTGCTTAATCCATGTCATGGTGAGCCCTGATAATGCATCACAATAGATACTTCACAACCGATCTTCATCCATACTTACCAATCCACATTCATGTCCACAAGATTCAGGACCTCTTTTCCTGGCCAATACTGGGCAACCATTGGAAATTTTCCTTTCTGCTCCATGAGGACCAGTTCATTGCCCACAACCTTTCTCCAGGTAGGATGGATTAGCTTTCTACCCACAAAATTCCAGCCATATGGCTGTGCTGTCTTCCAGGAATTACATAGAACTCTCTTTGCTGGAGTTCTGAAAGTTCCTCAAATCTTCAATTTGTTACTCCACCCCCATTAGGCAAAGATCTGGCCTGTGTAGATCCCAGAGGGGCACCTACTTTCAGATTCCAAAGTCCCTGGGGCCCTTCAACATTTCCCCCTTATGTCACCAGTGTGTAGCCAGGGGCCTTGTTCTACACCCTCTACCATCATTAATGAGCTACTGTGACCACAGACAAATCACCTAACCTCTCTGGGCCTTAGTTTCCAAATCTAAAAATAAAAGGATATAACTCTCTAAGGTCCCTTCTAGTTCAAAAAAATCCAGGATTATTTTTTACCTACCTCTTTAAGTTTTAAATGATGACAACAGCATCTTTCCTAAACTTTTCCTGAGGCCAGATGTTCCTGGCACTGAAGTAGAGGAAAAAATAGTTTTTGAATAACCTAACATTTTTGCCTTTTAGAGAAAATTATCCTCTGGCCTTTTTAGTTCCCCTTCCAAGAAGTCTTTAAAACATAGAGAGGCTGAGGCAGGAGAATCGCTTGAGCCCAGGGGTTCAAGACTGTAGTGTGCCATGATTGTACCTGTAAATAGCAACTGCACTCCAACTGGAGTTGGGCAACATAGTGAGTCTCTATCGAAAAAAAGTAAAGTATCCTTCCTGATTCATCAGGATCTTATAAAAAACATTGTTATTTTCCAAATTATTTTTCTTACATAAAACCTCTTAAACAGTTTTATTCTGATAACTATGCTCATCAGCCTTGACTTTCCTCTGTTTTGCAGGGAAGGTTACTAAATGCTCTGGGGAAGAGGAATAAAAAGCTCAGAGACAAGGCCAGGGAAGGAAGCATGCTGTCCATGTAGGTAAATTCTGCCCTGAGCTTTCAGAAGGTGATGGGCATGAAATGGCAGAGGTGAAAGTGGGGAGTGGAGAGAAGAGGAAAAGCAGAGGGAAGAAGAGAAAGACTGAAAGCATATATTGTTCGCTTAGAAAAAAGAATTTTAGGGGAGGCCTGGTGGCAGTTCAAGAATGTTCACTTAGATGACTTCTAAACTAGGACTTGCCTAAGAAGCCACACTGCAGGGAGGAGACGTAGTTGGAACAGCAGTTCTCTTCCTTTAGCAGCCCCTCCATCCAGCCTTCCACATAGCAGGCTGGTGAGGTATTGAGCAGCCCCTCTATTGGCCCCACACCCAGTTTTCAGAAGTTAAGTTCATTCTACAGGTCTCTAAAGGCTTCAAGGAAGACCAAATCTTTCCATTGTTGGCCTGGAAATCAAAGAAGATACTCTAAATCATCACCATTCAATAAAGCAGTGACTTACTGAAAGAATTACAGTTTACTAGCAAACCCCCCAAATGAATCTCTATGTTTAATACATGCTTAACCTCCTAGTCTGAAGATAGAAGTATTCCAAATAATTGTAGGCTCCAAGATATCACTTAGTGACTTCTAATTTAGGAAACATATGCCCTAGATAATTCCTCCCATTTTACACACACATATACACACATGTACATTTGTATGTGCAAACATATATCCTACATAATAAATGACTGTTTTTAAGCCACACTAGGTTACAAAACAACACAATGAGTTAACTTAAACTATGTCATATTAAAATCTGGGTATGAACACAACTAGAAAGGAAGCCTAATTCATACCAGAAAATATCAAAACAAAGTCTGGTAAGTATCTAGCTAGTTAGACAGCCTCAAAGCAGTAGCTTCTCATTAGCATTGAGAAATAACAATCTGAGTGGTATGTGAATACCTACTGTGGAACTGGTACTGGATGTTGTATAAGCTGGGAACAGATGCCTCTTAAATTCAGTTTGTTGCACTATGACAGGGTTCTACTTTAATGACTCATCTTTTCCCAGTTTATTCTTTTCCAGGAAAAGCTTTCTATGCACTTGCATAAACAAATGCAACTCTTCTTGTCATTTTCTGGTTCCTTTTTTTGGGAGAAGGGGACACTTAGACCTTTTTTTTAATTTAAACAGCACCAACCTTCTGACTGATGAAGAAATAGAGGGAAATTGAAACGGCAGAGTAAAAAATCAATCAGGCATATAGGCAATCCCTTCCCTGGTAACGTTACAGAGTATACACTAGTATTCATGATATTTTAGTTAGGAGACAACATCTCCAGCAAAAGAATCACCACACAACACTGTGTCAGGCTGTCTATCACATTTTCCCTACTACTTCCTTGCATAGAATCTGTAATCCAAACACCTACCATGGCCACCCCTCCAGAATTGCCCCACTGGTCTTGCTCCTTTTCCTGGGACAACAGCCCAAGTCCCCTCTGCATCCTTACTGCTCAGAAGCAAGACATGAACATTTTGTTTGAGGCATTCTTGAAGAAAAACGATGATGATCTTGTAATATGAGGTATCTTCAAGTTTGTGTTTTGGGAAGGAGAGTGGTATAAGAAGACACAATTGCGGGATAATTCTCAGAAGCCAAACATAGAATTACCTATGATCCAGCAATTCCACTCCTGGGGACATACCAATGGAGCTGAATGCAGGATCTCAAAGAGATATGTGCAAACCCATGTTCACAGCAGCACTAGTCACAACGGCGAAAAAGGAGAAGCAGCCCAACTGTCCACTGATGAATGAAGGGATAAAAAAATTTGATATATACATACAAATATGTTTGGCCTTAAAAAGGAAGGAATGTTTGACACGTGCTAACAACATGGATAGACCTTAAGGACATTACGCTAAGTGAAATAAAGCAGAAACAGAAAGACAAATACTGTATAATTCTACTTATATGAGGTACCTAGAGAAGTCAAATTCATAAGCACAGAAAGTAGAATGGTGGCTACCAAGAGCTGGGGGAAAGGGAATGGAGAATTGTTGTTTAACGGGTGTAAGTTTCAGTTTTGCAAAATAAAGAGTTCTGGAGATTGGCTGCACAATGTGAATATACTTAATGCTACTGAACTGTACGCTTAATGGTTAAGACGGTAAATTTTGTTATGTGTCCTTTATCACAATTAACCCCCCCCCAAAAAAAACCCTATAGTTCTTAGTATTTCCCAATATGATAGTGATAACAATAATACCTTACAAATGCCCGGGAACTTCTTTCAGAGAAATCCAGAGAGCTGGGCCTCCAGATTTGTTCATGCCAACTCAAAACGATACCAAGGATGAGTTCAGTTGTAAAAGTTGCACTTAACAGAGTTTAACTTTCTTTTCCCCACTAGCGTGAATGTTTGGTATATATCACCATTTATCCCTCTGAAACCGGGGTCACCCAGACATCTGTCTGTGGATGTCGACCCGCAGTGCCACTCTGGTATTATCTGGGATTCGGGGAGGAGAGGCCTGCCTATGTTGCGGAAGAAGAGAGATTTGTGAAGTCAGCCTCATTCATCTTCTACTTAGAGAGTTCAGGAACGTGTCCATACTGTTCCTCCCCACAAAATTCACGATTTTTTCTCCAGATTAAAGGTGACTTCATCTCTTTCCACTTTGACCTTTAAACTCAACTCAGTATTCAACTTGGCAGTCATTCCTATCTAAAAATTACACACAAGATTAATACTCCAGGTGCTCTCTACCACCCAACAGGATCTGTTAACTTCTGCCATTCTGGGTCTCCACTCGTTCTTTCAGAACCTGGGGATCAGAGGTTTTGTATAATGATGGCACTTTATAAACCATTTTTTGCATGTCAAACACAAAGGAACACAGTGCAGTGAAAGTGGAAAGATGGAGAAGGGGCTGAGAAATAGGAGAGAATAAGGACCCGCAGAAGAAATACAAACAGCTTTTGGAAGGATGCACTTACAAAAATGACATCAGGCAGCTGGGTGCGGTGGCTCACGCCTGTAATTCCAGCACTTTGGGAGGCCGAGGCTGGCGGATCACCTGAGGTCAAGAGTTCGAGACCAGCCTGACCAACACGGTGAAACTCCATCTCTACTAAAAATACAATACTAGCCATGTGTGGTGATGCATGCCTGTAATCCCAGCTGCTTGGGAGGTTGAGACAGGAGAATCGCTTGAACTGGGGAGGCAGGGGTTGCAGTGAGCTGAGATGGTGCCATTGCACTCCAGCCTAGGCGACAAGAGCAAAATTCTGTCTCCAAAAAAAAAAAAGACATCAGGCCCATCTGGAAAGTATTCTAACAAAATAAAAAGATAAAAAGTCCCTTTCCACTATGAGCAGCAGATTTGCAGAATGTAAGACTTCTGGAACAGCAAGGCTGTATAGCCAACTAACAAAGCAAAACAAAACTGAAAGAAGAGTTCCTTTGAGGAATGTCTAGCCACTGCGAAGTTGTAAGCCTCTTCCTGGAGCTCACGGGCAGTACAGGTACAAGAGGCCTTCCTACGGCAGTTCCCATGTGCATGTCTCCTACAAGCATTTGTGCAAAGTGCTCCAACCAGCGATAAATCTAATCTTCCCTCCATCCCCCCACACCCGTTGACAATGTGGGCTGGCTCTGTCAGAGCTAGCGCAGGGTTTCTGAAAACATTAGGGCTGATATGTCCAGCTTAGAATCTTCCCTTATTCTCTGTCAGCTTCCTCTCCATTTTCTTGCACAACTTGGTAGTAAAATATGAAAAAAATGTGGCAATTGGAGGACAGAATCAACCATGATTTTTCTCTTTCATCGCTGTTCTAGTTACTTGGCATTACTGGAATATAAACAAGTGAGTCCAGGAGCCCCTCACTCCTTCATCGTTTGTCATACAGATACATTTTACAACACTTTGGGCTGGAATGAAGACATGAAACAGGAAGTTCCTGATCTTGCTGTCCTCTCCTCCTTATCCTCCCTGTCTCAGTTAACACATTAACACAGTCAAAGAAGCTGTCTAGTATGTTTCCCAAAAACACCCAGAAAGAGCTCAGCAGCCTCTCTGGCTAACCCGTCCTAGAGCTGCACAGCAGTCCAATAATGTAGGAACTTCCTTCTCTTAACTCGGATTTGAGACGTTTTCTTTTTCCATATACAGGTCTGAAAGCAGCAGTAATTAAACGGTCCCTCACTGGCCTCAGGAGGAATAATCTTGGGCCCTTTCTGTTTCTGGACTGCTGCTTCCCAACCCTCTAGCCATCTTTCTGGCTCTTTTACAGACTCTTCTCTAGGAAGCACAAGGCTGAAGACATAAAGCTCTCGCAACCGTCACACCTCACGGCCTCTTCAGGGCCTGCTTAGCTTTTGCTCTGGGCTATGCCTGCTTCTTAAACTCTGGTGCCGGGCAAAGGATTTCCTCGTCTCATATTTAAGCTGTCCCTACTGCTGCTTCTCTACTCCTGTTTTGTGTTAGTACAAGAAGGAAGGAAAGAAAAGGGGGGAGGAGGACAGTAGAAAAAATAAAAAAGGAAACAAGAATTTATAATGACATGAGATATTATATTAACATTAAATACAAGCCAAAAGATGAGTTTTATGAGATGAAAATTCCACAAAACAACAAACTTTTGCATATAACCTTTCAAGCACGTTTTTATGCACAGTATTTCTGTATTTTCTAACACCCTTTGAATGCCCCACACATATCTGCAAACACAGGCTGACCTGTCCCATTGCACATTTACACTATCAGGTTAAAATGACAAGAGGCCTAGCTGAATTCCACGAAATAAGTTATTTAAAGAACATCTGAAGTTTTGTTCTTTCAGAAACAGAGAAGTTCTAAACACGGAAGCAAGAGATTCTGAGAATTTCATTTTCACCATAATGGCTCAATGTCTGTTCCTCTAACAATGTGCAGTTAACAGCTGTGCGCTGGCTCTTACATTCAAAGCCAGAGAGCAAGTTCTTCACATTAGAGAAATCATTAAAGACAGTTCAAGGAAAGAGAATTAGGTATTTTAGAGTGGCCATGAAAAGTTTTCCGGGGGGAAAAAGCACTAACCTGTGTTGTTTTAATCTGCTGAAAACAACCAAGTTCTCAAGTTCCCCTTCTGTCTTCTAGCCAGTTTCCTGTAAATGTTGCATGTGACATTATACTTCCTCACTGCACCTTCTTTGACTCGCCTCCCTAACTGGTCAGAGGCATGTGATAAGATCAGTTTGCTGCTTGCTTCACATGGGGGTAACCCTGTGTCTGCAGAAATGATTGTCTCCCCCAGCTTGTTTTGAGTGTTCCCAGGACACAGGTAAAGAGGAGATAAGCCAGGGGGAAGTCATGCCTGGACTCCAGGCACTCCTGACTCCAGAGGAAAGTGAAGGGGGAAGGGAGAAATAGTCTTGAGCCCCAGGGCTCAACGGCTCTTGAGGCTGGAGTTGAGCAGCTGAGAAGGGGCAGAGCGCTCACAGAGGAGCCTGGGGCTTGGGTGCTCTGTTGTCATTAGGACAGCCCCTGGGAATGCCACCCTTGGGGCAGCTGAGGAAGGGCCCTTGATGGTGCTGCACCCAGGATGTCCCCACACTCCTCTCTGGAGGGCACCACCATCAAGGGAGCACACTCAGGCCTTGGTTCATATTTCTGGATCCTGCATCAACCATGGCTACACACCCTGAATTTCCTGGGACTCTCTCAACTTCACATGTGGTCATGCCGTCAGACAGTGTGCCCCAACTGTTGGTTCAGAAAACAAAACCACTGTATTCTCAGCCTTCCAGGGCTAAATAACTGGGAGACATTTCCCTCTTGCTGACCTCCAAAATACACCAGCCTTTTGGTTTCCCTTGAAAGGGCTGGGCATCATCTTCCTCCGGAATGGAGCTGGGTTCCTGGCAGTGTGTGAGTCCTGGCCATGTGGGCTCTGATGTTGGCCTGACAAGAGTACCAGGAGAGTGCCAGCTGTGACCCTCTCTGCCCTGTACAGCTGGAGAGGCTGGAGGAGAGCTGGGGCAGGGACTAAGCAACAAGCCCGAGGGCACCATATCTAGCTTTCTTGTTCTGCTCACTGGTGCCTTCTGTTTCTTTTTGTGATTCCCCTAGCCATCAGGAGGGTCCAAACATACTGGAATTTGAGGATATAGGAAGTTGTGTGTGGCAGTCAAATGATCTCCTGGACCTAGGGGAATATTCCACAATTTGTAAGACTTGACTGCAAAAACCCCAAAGTTGTTTCTATTTGGCTACCTTGGCATGATTGATTTTTTAAAAAGGTTTTTAAAGGGATCTTTTTTGTTTTTTAGAAAGGTAACTGTAGACATACTCCAAGTCTTGAAAATATTACCCTACAATTCCCTGATGAAGTTTTCCATGGGAGAATACTGAGTAAGGAAACCAGTCCTGGGACTCAGAACTGTGGACATCAGTAAAACCCTGAAGTCTCACCACATGATTGCACTTCTGGCTTTGAAAACACACATATCTGTTTTTACCATTTTGACAGCGGATGGCTGGTTTTCTGATTGAATTGACATTTAGATTAGACAGTTGAGTCAAAATGGCTGTCCGAGCTATAGACATGGCATTAGCTTTAAAACAGGAATAATGGTAAAATTTTGCCATCTTGGAGTCAGAAATTGCAAGAACTTTGGAAAAACAAAATACTACATAGATGAAAAATGATGATGACTCAATTTGAATGTATCTAGAAGTCTCACATTCTGGGTTAAGCTGCCAGTTCCATTTTTCAACTAAACAGCCGCATATGTTCTGCTTAAGCCGTGTTCTGTGTGGAATTTTTAAAGGCCTTAATAAAATGCTTTATAATTTTCCATTAAAATCCCTAACCTGGCTTTCTATCCATGTTTTTTTTTTTTTTTTCTGGTTAGGCATTTAAAAATTTTAATACACTTTGTATTTCAGAACAGTTACAGATTTATAGAAAAACTGAGAAGACAGTACAGAGTTCCCATATATCCTATGCCCAGTCTCCCCTATTATTAACTTCTTAAATTTAGTATGATACATAAGTACCAATTAATAAACCAACAGTGATACATAATTATTAACTAAAGTCCACGGTTTATTCAGATGTCCTTAGTTCTTACCTACTGCTCTTTATCTGTTCCAGGATCCCATCCAGGACTCCACATTACATTTAGTTATCGTGTCTTCTTACGCTCCACTTTTCAGGCTTTCCTTGTTGTTGACAACCATTACAGTTTTGAGAAATACTGGTCTGGTATTTTGTAGCATGTGCCACAATTGGGATTTGTCTGGTGTTTTTCTCTTGATAAGACTGGGGTTATGGGTTATTTGGAGGAGGATCACACAGGTAAAGTGTCATTTTAGTCACATCGCATCAGGTGTATGTACTATCCACACGGTTTAATATTGCTGGTGTTGGCCTTGATCGCTTGGCTGAGGCAGTGCATGTCGGGTTTCTCCACTGTAAAGTTGCTCCCTGCTTCTCCCCACCTTTCCATATCATACTTTTTGGAAGAAAGTCCTTCAGGGTAGAGTGTCTATATAAATTATTTGGAATCCTTCTGCATGGAAGATTTGTCTCTTATACACATTTATTAATGTATTCAATCATTTATTTATACCAGTATGGCTGCACAGATATTTATTTTATGCTTTGCATTTTAATTCAACAGTACTTTATTCTGTTGCTCAAATTGTTCCAGCTTTGGCCACTGGGAGCTCTTACCATTGGTTTCTGTGCTCCTTTGACATACTCCTATCAATATTTTTTTCTGTTTTGTTTTTAAGTACTTCCTCACTTTCCAGCACTACAAGGTGCTCCAGGCTCACCGTGTATAGTACCTCCCTAACTGTTCATGATTTTGGTTTCTTTTTTTGTTTTGTTTTGACAAAAGAATACAAAAATAAACTGATGGGCCTGAGAAAACATGTGTCTTCAATTTTAATTAGTTCTGCTCATGCGTATTAATAAAAAATTTTGTTTAATTACTTTCATAAAATTAGTCCTACCTGGCCTCTACCAGCTGCAAAACACCATAATACCAAGAGAGTGGAATTCTGCACTGGCTTAATCCCAAGATACATGGCTGTGCTGGTACTGTTTTTTTCTCTACAAATATTTAACATTCCTGGAATCGAAGTGTGCATTTAATGTCACGTCTTTTTTTCCTCCTTACCTGTTATTAATTGATGTTATGATGTTACACCTTATAGTTGATGGTGTTCTGAGAATGGAGGAAACAGATCAGTCAATTACTTTTTGTTTGGACTAAGATATATAATTTATTTTCACTGATTTTTTTCCCCACTGAACAAATATTTTGACTAAAGTGGTTTGATGTGTAGCATGTGCAGACATTAAAAAATTCGAAGGTACATTCTACTACAAACACATTCTAACTTTACCTCAAGCTACAAATTCTCATCAAGTCCTAAATATAGATAAAATACAGATATTGATATAAATGAAAACGGGGGAGTCTATTTAATTTCATTTTTAAAATTGACATTGTAACTGTACATATTTATGGAGTATAATATGATATTTTGATACATATCTATATTGTATAATGATCCAATCAGGGTAGTTAGCATATCCATTAACTTATGCATTTATCATTTATTTATGATGAGAATATTCAAACACCTCTCTCCTGGCTATTTTATGAAATACAATCTTTTACCATTAACCATAGTCTCCCTACTGTGCAAGAGTGCACCAGAATTCACTCCTCCTATCTAATTGTAACTTTGTACCTGTTGACCCCATCTTCCCCTCCCTCCCCAGTCTCTGGTAACCATCTGTTCTATTCTCTGCTTCTATGATATCAACCTTTTTTTTTTTTTTAAGATTCCATAGATGGGTGAGCGCATGTGGTATTTATCTTTCTGTGTCTGGCTTACTTCACTTAATACGATGTCTTCCAGGTTCATCCATGTTGTCACAAATGACAGGACTTTATTCATTTTTATGCCTGCATAGTATTCTATTGTGTATATATACCATGTTTTATTTGTTGGACATATCCAACTGCATGTACTAGAATAAAAACAGACACATAGACCAATGGAACAGAACAGAGCCCAGAAATAAATTCATGCACTTACACTCAACTGCCATTCAACAAAAGTGCCAAGAACACATACTGGGTAAGAGACACTCTCTTCAATAAATGGTGCTGGGAACATTGGATATCCATGTACAGAAGGAAGAAGGAAGGTGTTAAATTCTTTTCTGGGTTTACTGACTCCTTTTGTGTTTACTCTATTACTTTTCCAAGATCTCATGAGTCCATTATCATGCCTGAGCAACCTAATATTGATGCTGAGGGGTTGCGAGATGGAGTTTCAGGATGGCTGATGAGGAGCAAATGTGCTGACTGGTCAGCAGGCAGATCCAAAGCTCTCCTTGCTTCTGTTTTCCTACTGAGACAGACAAGTAAGTGCACAGTGGTAGGACTGGCCAGGAGTCCCCTCGCTGTGGCCAGGATTTTCTCTCCAGCTAATGAACCACTGTTATTTTGGGAGCATGATGTTTTATAGATTTTTTTTTATTTTAAAGGACAGAGACTAATTCAACCATTTCCCACTGGCATATCTTACAAATGGTCACAGACAAAATGCCCAATCTTTTCATCCAGGTAGGCAGAACTTGGCTACTCTAAATACTATTTACTGTCCCACTCCTGTATAAAGTGTACCAAAAACTGATAGTGCCTTAATCATCTCACCAGTACCCAGAAAGGACTGGAAGAGATGCTGCACTGACTTTTTTCAGCAACCATTTACCAAGCCTGTATCCCATGCTTTGACATTGAGCTAAGTGCTTTATATACATATTTTCATTTAACTCTCATTATAATCTTGTGAGGTAGGTATTGTGATCTCCACTTTACAGACAGACTAATCAAGCTTTATGTGGTTAACTAACCTCTCCGGGGTCTCTTGATAAGTCTGAAGCCAACATACAGGTTCAGTTCTATCTGTGCAGAGACTCAGAGCCTAACTGCTACTCTTTGCCATAGAGAGATTTACCATGCTATAGATAGAATACCAACTGCTATACTCATAAATGACCACTTTATTGAATACAGTCCTATTCTCTATTTTCTGCACATGCCTTTCACCTCAACCAAACCTAAGATGCAAGGAGGGCAAGGATAGTGTCTAACACCCCGTTATCTCAGCTTTCCATTCTCACTGCAGCAGCTCTCCTGGGGACCCTGCATTCTTGCTCTACTGTCAACTCTAATTTTCTTCTGCTTTATCTTCATTATTTCCCTCCTTCACTTTTTATTTTTTTGAGATGGAGTCTTGCTCTGTCGTCCAGGCTGGAGTGCAGTGGTGCCATCTCGGCTCACTGCAAGCTCCGCCTTCTGGGTGCACGCCATTCTCCTGCCTCAGTCTCCCCAGTAGCTGGGACTACAGGCACCTACCACCAGGCCCGGCTAATTTTTTGTATTTTTAGTAGAGACGGGATTTCACTGTGTTAGCCAGGATGTTCTCGATCTCCTGACCTCGTGATCTGCCCATCTCGGCCTCCCAAAGTACTGGGATTATAGGCGTGAGCCACCGCGCCCGGCCTTTTTGTTGTTGTTGTTGTTGAGACTGGGTCTCCCTCTGTCACCCAGGCTGGAGTGCAGAGACATGATCATAGCTTGTTGAAACCTTGAACTCCTGCCCTCAAATAATCCTCCTACCTCAGCCTCCCAAAGCACTGGGGTTATAGGTGTGAGCCACTGCACCTGGCACCTCCTCCACGTTTATTATTTCCTTCTTCTCACTTTGTTTTGCTTTATTTTATTTTACTAGCTTCTTAAGTCACAATCTTATTTTTTCCAGTCCTTTTAAATAAAAGCCTTAGCTTTAATTAAGTGTATTTTTAGTCCTATTCCACACATTTTGATGCATTATATTCTCATTGTTAATTTTTAAATAGTCCATAGTTTTAGTACTGGTTTTCTTGACCCAAGGATTATTTAGAAGGATCATATCTTAATTTCTAAGTGATCAGATGGAGGTGGGAGCAGTAACCATCTTGTGTTAATTTGCAAGGCTACTATACTATTATATGTGGCCAATACACGTCTATTTTTTATTAACTGAATATCTTCTTTGTAGTTGAGTATTTAATCAATTTTTGTAAATGCTCCATGGTCTTTTAAAAAAATTGTGTGGATGTCCTAGTTGTTGGGTTAAGTAAATAAATAATGATAATGATGCTATTCAAACATTCTGTTCCTATTTATTTTGTCTACTTGATGAAATATTGAAAACATTTTGTTAGTCTCCCACTATCATGATGAAAAACTTCATTTGTATTTTAAATTTTTTTATTTTATTTTATTTTATTTATATGTATTTTGTGTGTGTGACACAGAGTCTCACTCCATTACCTAAGGTGGAATGCAGTGGTGCAATCTCAGCTCACTGCAACCTCCACCTCTGGGTTCAGGCGATTCTTGAGCCTCAGCCTCCCAAGTAGCTGGAATTACAGGCACGCAACACCAAGCCTGGCTAATTTTTGTATTTTTAGTAGAGTCTGGTTTTGCATGTTGGCTATGCTGGTCTCGAACTTCTGACCTCAAGTGATCCACCCACCTTGGCCTCCCAAAGTGCTGGGATTACAGGCGTGAGCCACGATGCCTGGCCTGTATTTTTATTTGTATTTTTAACAGATTTTTCAGTGCTAGGATACTCAGTGCATAAAGGTTCATTATTGTTAAATCCTCTTGTTGGATTTATATTTCTTATTCTATGTCTCATTTAGTATTTTTTTTTTACATTCTGTCCTACATTTATAAATATTAACATTACTGTCCTGATTTTTGTTTTGTTAGCATTCACTAATCTATCCCCTTTTCATCCTTTCTGTGTTATTTTGCTATACATATGGCTCCTAAAGACGGTATATAGCTAGATTATCTTTTTAAACAATCTGAGAGTTACTGATTTTTATTAGAATTTAACCTAGTCACATTTATTTTTGTTTACCTTATTCCTCCAATTTTATCATGTGTTTGGTTATATTATTTTCTTTCTGTCTTTCCCCTCTTTTATTGACTTTTTCTGACTGATCATGCTCTTAATTAGTATAGTACCCTCCACCCCCGCTGTGTATGTGTTTTAATATGTAATGGTTTAGAAATCCTACTTAATACTTTTTTCAAGAGATCAAATACATGTGATCTTTCTTCATAAACATCAGAGAACTACACAGTAGGACTCTATTAATAGGTAAAGTCATTCTGTTGTTTGGAGAAATGTAGTGGTAGGTTCATGTTAATAACAATAATTATATAAGGGAGTTTAATATTACATAGGCATCAGAAATCTTTCTAAAAGGGTACACTGTCAGGTATCCAAATATACTCCCCACCTCCTCCCTATATGGAGGACTAGCTACAGCTTTCACAAATAATGTGGGTAAGTGTGGGGTAGAGGCAGCAAGGAACCCACTGGCTGTGACGTAACCAAAAACATCCTGGGGACTGTTTCAGGAAATTTTGGACTCTGAGACATACAGGCAATCTGTGGATCTACAGAGGTATCTGTAGAAGAGAGGCTGTCCGGGTGGGTTTCCTACCACCTAATTTCCAGTCACTAAAAGCCATCATAACTAAGGAATCTGTTCTAGATTAGGTGATGTCACAAAAAAATGTAAACATAATTGCTAGAGAGTTGAGGAACTCAATTGAGAAAATAATGTTGCTAGACCTGAGTTGCTAGACTCAGAATGACTAGAATTCTGAGTTTCCTAATGTCTAATTCAGAAGGCACAGTAATAAATGAGAATTCACAATCTTTTTTTCTCCTCTTTTAAAAAATGAAGTAGTTTTCAATTTTTAAAGCTTTGATATCACTGGAAGGGCACGAGGGAAATAAAGAAATTCTGGCCATAAAATACAAGTATTGTTTGTGTGGTTTTTTATATGTGTATGTGTTTGAATGAAAGTTAACATTAAAATTCCTTACTTGATTTTTCATAGAGAAGCCTAGAGTAGAGAGGGGAAGGAATAGAGATAAAGGTATAGCAAGTAAGACCTGTCAATCACTCGATTTACTGAAATGAAATCTTGGTTTGGACCACGAGAAAATGTGGTAAAATACCTTAAAAGAGTGTTTCTGTTTAACAGTACATGTTTAAAGAAATCAATTTAGCCTAAAAAACCCTTTGAGTTAACTATTATATGTAATCATTATATTACAAATGGGGAGATTAAGGTTCCAAGAATCGAAGAGATTTGCTCAAATAAGTAAACAAGTGATATAATTGGAATTTGAACCCGTTTCTGACTATAAGTCAAGTGTTATTTCCAGTACATACCATAACTGCCTTCTTGTTGTTCTATCGCTGAGAGAAATTTAAACCCATGCACACCACATGTGAGTTGTGCAGCAGGTAACTGTGGCAAAGCATGGTCTGTGCTTTACAATGTACGTCAAATGGTCCACACAGACCCCAGGGCAATTGTTTCTAAAATGACCCTGGGGGATTTTTGGAGTATTATGTCATGTGAAGCCTCTCCTCATTAACAATCATGCAAAAAGCCAGCAAACGCTGTTTCTGACCCTCGGAACAGCTAAAGGAAGTTGAAAGGTCAAGAAAGTTCTCTTGCTGGTAGACTATACACTGGTACATTGTTGATACCATTGTGATGATTCTTTTAGGTCACAGTTTTCTCATCTATAACATGGAGATAACTTTAGTATTATTCAATGTGTATTCAATGTGAGTATTAAAAGTGATGCTGCAAAGAGTTTAGCCACTGCAGTGCATAAACAGTGGGTACTGTTACTATTGTAGGTAGAAAATTTTATTCTCCGGAAATCTATATTAGAATTTCTCACAAGAAAGGCAACCAGAGTCCAGCAAAGAACTTTTTTTCTTTCTTTCTTTTTTTTTTTTTTTTTTTGAGATGGAGTCTCATTCTGTCGCCCAGGCTGGAGTGCAATGGTGCTATCTCAGCTCATTGCAACCTCCATACCTCCATCTCCCAGGCTCAAGCAATCCTCCCACCTCAGCCTCCTGAGTAGCTGGGACCACAGGCGCCCACCACCATACCCAGCTAATTTTTTGTATTTTTAGTAGAGATGGGGTTTTGCCATGTTGCCCAGGCGGGTCTTGAACTCCTGGGCTCAAGCAGTCTGCCCACCTCGGCCTCCCAAAGTGCTGAAACTACAGGCGTGAGCCACCACACGGAGCCATGAACTTTATTTCTGAGGGTGTTTTGCATGCAGGAAATAAAGGATATTCAGGAATCAAACGGAACAAAGCTGAAGATTATCCCAGAGAGGTACAGTCTAGTCAGAAAGCAGGATTGGAAATCCATTAAGGGTACTTTGAGCCTGGAGTACATACTTTCCTAAATTTGGTGAAGCACATACTTTCCTAAATTTGGAAGAGTGAGAACATTTGTGTCTGATCAAAAATAAGGAGGAGGGAGTTATACCTGATTTAATGACGAGTTGATGGGTGC